>NC_137134.1:22407445-22749945 GCF_949319135.1 Squalius cephalus | reverse complement strand
CCTAAGATATTACAACCACTATAACTAGGATTGTGGTTTTAATGCATTTAAAGAGTATATGCCCTTTAGAGTGTGTGTGTGTGTGTGTGTGTGTGTGTGTGTGTGTGTGTGTGTGTGTGTGTGTGTGTGTGTGTGTGTGTGTGTGTGTGTGTGTGTGTGTTGCGGTTATTGTGTCTGACCTCTGCCCAGTCTGCGAGCAGCTTTCTGCATCCCTAAGCACTTCAATAGAGCTGACTGTGAAAAATCAATTAACACTATATTTAAATTGCTAAATTAATTACAAGCTTGCAGAAAGTTGAATGGGCACTATAAAATCAAGACTGTTTTATTACGATCATAATTAACGAGGGCAAAGCACAATGACTAGAATAATAAAGACATAAATGCAGAGCAAACACATCAAATCTCAGCAGCAAATGCTGTATCCTTTATGAAGAAATGTAGATCCAGTCCGGGATGCGGAGTGGTCGATACAGCATTGCAGCTGTGCTAAATTAAACAATATAATAACAGCTATGACACAAAAACACCTGTTCAAATTTCAATCTGTTTCTAACACAAAGTTATTGTTAGGCTATTTTTTTTTTTCTTTTAAATAATGCATTAAATAAGTAAGTTTATGGTATTTTGTGGTGTTCTTTTGTCACTTTTGAAGCTTGAAGTACTCTGTCCCATTTTTATAAAAGATTGACTAGAATAAAGCGTCAAAATATCTCCTTTTGTGTTCCACGGAAGAAAGAAAATAATACTGGAAGAACAAGAGTGTGAGTAGATTATTGTATTTTTGGTTGAAAAATTGCTTTAAGAATAGTTTAAATATCAGGTGCAATATCTTCTAGTTGAAATATGGCAGTTAATTTGCTTAATAATTTAAAGAACATATGAGCCCGTAATATTTTTATTTTGTACTACAGTTTTATAAATAACCATCAAATACAGGCAATTACATACTCAAAACTGTGGAATTTGCAGTGTTTTAAATATTTTATATATAAATATTTACATCTTTTCACGTGTTTGATTTCATTGTTTGCGATGTCTGCAGGTATCATGTCAAGTGTCACTGACAAGATTTGTTACGGCTAGAAACCGAGGATATTGATAAATATTCCCTTGGGTCTTTCTTTCATCTTCATCACAAGTTCTTTGAAGTTAGACAGCAAGTGTTGTCTCAGGTTAAAAGATACTTTGGCTTATTATGTTTTTCCTGTTCTAAAATACAGGTGAATCTCACAAAACCTCTCAAGAACATGTCCAGGCCATGTTTTGCTCTGAAATCTAAAGAAACAAACAAACAAACAACACTGTAAAAAATTTAACCGTGATTTATACGGTACAAAACCGGCAGCTGTGGTTGCCAGAACTTTACCGTCAAAAATACGGTAGCAACGTTATTGGTTTTACAGACTTAACTTAAAATTTACAGTAATAAACCGTATTTTATTATCTGATATAATGTGACCACCAATCACAGCAGTGATGAGAGTCACATGATCAATCAAAGCACATCACAAGCAGCTCTTCCACAAGAAAGTTAATACTAATATATAAAAGCTGCACAGTGTCATTCACACAAACATTAAACACCATCACGGTAACACAAATGGAATTTTAAAAATGCAATAAACATTAATTTAACAACATTAAATGTAACATAAAACCCTAATGTACATAACTGATTAGAAAAAAATGAAGAAAGCTATGAAGAAACAGTTTTTAACAAAAATACATCAAATGTGAAGTGCCACACAGGGAATTGTGCCACACAGGGAATTGTGAAAAACCGTAAAACCGTTTTTCACTGTAAATTATACAATGAGTTGTTCTTTTTCACTTTCACTTTCAAAAACTGTAAATTTAACGATATTTTACAGTAAAATTACATTAAATGTACCATTAGATCTATCACAGTTATTTACGTTATTTACCGGAAATTTTCTGTTAACCAATTAACAGTTTTTCACTGTAGCATTTTTACAGTCTTTTACCGTTAAAATTACGATAATTTTTTACAGTGAAAATATTAAATATTTAAAAAAGAAAAACTTATTTTGAGGCCCTTTTTTTTTCTTTCGCATCATGACAATTTTCATGACAATTTCCCTACAAATTCTTTGTAAATGCAAATTAGCCTATTATAATAATGTCCAACAATAACAATGTAAAACAATTAAATTAAATTAAAACATCAGGACACCTTACAATTTTTTTATTTTTTTTGAGGTAAAATGTCATAATTGCCATGGAAATGAAATGTGATGTGGCATTTTTGTGAGATTCACTCAAAGCCGAACTTCTATGAGAAAGAATAAATTGGCTCTTCTTCAATGAATAAATGAACTGAGGAGTGACTTAAAGGTGTCTTCTACTGAAATATTAGGCTTTAAGTTTTTAAAAAGGCGTTTGATCCGTTTTCTTCATAATCTAATGGAGTCTTTTCATGTTGGTGGATTCAAAGTGAGAGGACTCTCTGAGGAGTAAAACTTCTCGAGAAGCAAAAGAGGATGAAACTCCAAAGCACTTCCACTTTTCAGTTTATTTCACACCCTTCGCTTCTCATCGACATCAGATTGAGACTGAAATTCAAGCACGGATGCAAAACAAGTGGCAGAAAAGAAAAAAAAAGAAAAACCTCAACCAAACAAACAACCAAAATTCTTGTTTTCTTTCACACAAGAAAAACAAAAGCCCCATCATGATGGTTTTGTTTGTAAAAGGCTCGTAACACTTTATATTCGCTCCTTTTTTTAAGCTTGCATTGCTGCCAATGATCAAATGAATGTATGATTCTGATGACATAATTGCCTGTCACAGGCATCCATTGCAAAATTAGGTTAATTAAACGTTCCAGCAATGCGTTACGCATCACAATGGGTAGCCAACACTGAGAGCTTTTTGCATGAGGCAAGGCCACACAGTGGGAGATGCAGGGAAACATTCCAGATGGTTGCCAGGAAACGAGGGAATGCTTCAGGCTGATTGGCTAAAGGGGAAGAGTTCATTGCCTTGTGAAGAACCTGAATCTAATACTCAGTGAATGTCAAAATAATGTGGACCTGATTAGATTTTTGGTTTAAATGCTGTGCAATACCTAAAGGGACCAGTTTTGTAACTATTTTATTTTTCTCCCCTGTTAGTTAAGGTTTATTGCACCAAAATCAAGAATAATAATATTAAACATATTACATTTATTAATTTTAGGTTTTTTCTTTTGCAATATTTTGCACTGGAAATCTCCTTTGACTACTGGACTGATTGATCATGTGATTTTCAAAATGGCAGCCTCCATGAAGCAATCCACTCCATGTAAAATAAATCCACTTTTATTAGGGTGTTTTCACACTTGGTCCTTTTCAGGGGTATGAGCGCGGTTCGCGTGATTTTTGGCCCATATGTGAACAATCCAAACAATCTCAGACCCCTTTAAAGCGAACCGAACGCAAACCATCTCGTGGGGTTGGATTTCATCTCATGGTAGTCTACGGTTCGCTAAAAACACTCAATGTGAACACAAACCGCTCTGGGCTCACTTTATTTTTTTCATTCGCGAATCCCAATAGTCATCAGATGCCTCCGTACAAATTGCTCTGGCAGATTTCTACAAATTATTCATTCAAAACGTACACTCGATACTTTTCACAAAAGAATCGCAACTTTCCTCAAAATGAATTGCTACTTAAAAAAAAAAAAAAGAATCAATACTTTTCCTAAAAAGAACCAATACTTTCGACAAAATGAATTGCTACTTTTTCAAAAAAAAAAAAAAAGAATCACTACTTTTCTAACAAAAAAAGGCCTTTTGATATGTTTTTCAAAAGAAACATTTTTATGTTTTAATGTAGGCTATCTTTATTAAAGTTTTTAACTGGTAAGAAAATGACGGAATGTGCGCGTTTTAGAGTAGGCATGTTGTTTTAATATGGTAAACTTGCACTTTTCGACCTTTAAACGGTGTTTATGTGTGTTTGCCTCATAATTTCAAACATAGGAATTCAGGAGCTGCAGAAAGCGATTATTGCGGCGATTACATGCTGCAATAATCGCTTTCTGAACTTTTTCTAATGCGCTGTCTCTATGACAACAACCACTACACACAGCTGTCAGCAGTAGGCTATAATGTAGAGGACAAAGCGCGCGTGCGCGAACACAAATACACACAAAGCCTGAGGTAGGGGACGAATTTAAATCTCCTTTCTCTGAATTGAATAGCCAGCATCCTGTGAGTCATTAACACCCGCTTGTCTCGTAGCAGCAATGAAAGGTGAGTAAACAGCCTCGTTTAGTAGCTAATCTAGCAGTAAAACGGCAGAAACGTCTCCTGAGGGAGCAGCTAGGCCTATCTAATTCATATTCCTTTTCCGACGGTTCAGACTTGTGAAGGTGAATGATGTGCAGGACAGGTGGAAGAAACGGTTTTGGAATGGAAAGTTAATAGGAAAGAAAGTGAGAGAGCTCGAACTGACTTTGCTCTTGAAGTAAAGCCCTTTAATTAATATCGCCCCATCCCGCAGAGTGCAGTGGACGGATAATAGTTAGAAGAATAAATCAATATCTCCTTCAGCTTAACTTTGCAATGGATGAATCCAGCCTCAGTAAAATGTGCAAACATTAACAATACGACTTAAAGGGATAGTTTTCCCAAAAATGAAAATTCTGTCATCATTTAGGCCTACTCATCCTCAAGCTGTTCCAAACCTGCATGAATTTCTTTGTTCTGCTGAACACAAAAGAAGATACCTTGAAGAACATGGGTATCCAAAACAGTTCTGGGGCACCATTGACTTCCATAATGTGGGGAGAAAAAATACTATGGAAGTCAATGGTGCCCCAGAACTGTTTGGATACCCATGTTCTTCAAGGTATCTTCTTTTGTTTTCAGCAGAACAAAGAAACTCATAGAGGTTTGGAACAGCTAGAGGGTGAGTAAACTATGACAGAATTTTCATTTTTGGGTGAACACTATCCCTTTAATGAAAATCAAACCAGTCCACTTAAGTGGAAGTCCTTAATAACATTAAGCAACATTCAAAACAAAAGTAACTTCTGCAAAATGATTCTAGACAGAACTCGTATTTACAAGTTAAAAAGAAAATTCAGTTGTACTAAATAGTGAAAGGTGCAAAATTAATTTTATCCATTAAGATTTGTTTAGACTGAAAGGTACACTTATAAAAAGTAGGTAATGCAATTTTTTTTGGACATATACCATGTTTATTTGATAATAGATGCATGGTAATACCATGCTTTTCTTTTTTAGACATCATTGCTATTTATTTATTTATTTACATAATAAAATAGGCCTATCACTAGACAAGCACCATGGTATTGTTGTGTTTTTTTCTTTCTTTCTTTCTTTTTGGTCGGGGAGTGTATTTCAGTGCAACAAAACCCGTAAGCATCTCCCCTTGCCTTTTGGCATTGTAACTGAACTCCTATCTCCTATCTCCTATCTCCTAAATCTGTGGCAGGCAAGCGACACTAACTCATTTCCAATTTCACAAGGTGTCCAGATCGTGCTCGCTGAGTTGGCCCGACAGAGCTCATTTCCATAATTACACCGTAAATGCAAAAGCTCGGTGACAATGGTATGAAAATGAATGCACCTCGATTCCTGCATCAGTTCATCCATGGGAAAACATCCTTTTGAGATGGAGAAAGACTATCTTTACGCCCTAAGAATAATGCAATCAAGTTGAGGCCAGCAGAGAAATCTAAATCTCCATTTCAGCTACAAAACATCTCACAAACAAGACATTTAGATCTTTTTATTTTTCTTGAAATACATAATGTCCCCATGTTCATTTAAAAGAACCTTATTGTGAAGCATTACCAGTTTAAAGACTATTCTTTTATTTCTAAATGCACAAACTACATCAATCATAATACTGAAGAAATATCCACCAATCAGGGAAGCATTTTGAATTGATTTGGTCTTCTCAGACTTTCAAATTACTCTGCAAAAAAATATATGATCAATGAGTTATGACATACATAACATTACATTGCTTTAACTCATCAAAATAAGTTAAGCAATTTTTTTTATGTTATACAAGATTCAACTAATTTTCTTTAAGTCAGTTTAATGTAATTTAAGTTGAATTGACTTAAAACATCCAAGTTAATTGTACTTAAAAAAAATAAGGCAGCTGTTTTATTTTTTAATTTTTTAATTATTATTTTTTTACAGTGATATCTGAATATTTTGCAGTCATGACTTTAAGGGCAATACATAGCCTAATGATAAAATAAAATGTAGAATATACATTTTTTAAATTATATTATATATTGTTTTATAATTATTTTCGATTAATTATGTGAATACATTTGACCAAATAAATTTTATAAATAAATATAACAAATAAAATATATTGTTTGTTTTTATAATTATAATTTTGTTGACTGTCAAAAAATAAATTTGTATTTTTTTGATAAATTTAAATATTTACAAAATATTGTTTTATACTTATAATCATTGACTGTCAATACATTTGACAAAAATGGTAATATTGCATTTTAAATATTTTATATTTATTAATATTTTTTTCTATAATATGTACTTTTGACTTAATAAAATACATTTTATTTTTGTATATTGTTTTTATACTTAAAATAATTTTTTTGATGATTACATCATTTTTAAGGCTTCATGGAATGAGCAGTTTATTTCCCATTAAAAATAAAAACAAGAACACAGTCTATTTTAATTTTTTTAATGTTTTAATTATTTTTGCTCCAAATCAAATGTCTCAGGACTTGGAGAAAATCCCGAACCAAGGTCGCTGAAAAAGTGAGTGATCACTGATACGCTCTATTGCAGCAACAAAGAATTCAGTCTCATTTCATTGGCTTTAATTAAAGAAACACTCCCCAAGGTCAGGTCATAAGGCAGGCAGAACGATGTTAAAAATTATCTGTGAAGGACTTAACAATATTTCTTTCAATTCCTTCGATCTGTGTGAAATAAATGAGCTCTCTTGTGCCTGCAGTTTGTCACGGGGACAACCCTTTAGGCCACTCACAGATCAGCTGATTAAATATGTATTCCATGCTGGGTTTTGTTCCCGATGGGTTTTGGACTGATGTGACATGCTTTGATTTGTCAGATGCTGTTGGGAGATATGGCACAGTAGTGTCCTGTCCTTCAGAGTTTGTGACTTTGTGTGTAGAGATGATATTTCACAAAGATCTGAAGCCTGTGTGCCTCAAACAGAGATTGTGATATGTGATCTTTGATCACATGGAAATTGATTCTGAACAAAAAATGTACCTAAAAATTTACTTAAATTAACCCCATCTCTAAACTTCTTATGTAGTCACAGTTTGCAAAGCAAGTTATTTATCAATACTAACCTTGAAATTAACCCTTAAACCCATACCTCGGGTCTTTAGTGACCCGGGGCGTCACTCACTACCATCCTCCTCATTCATTTTTTAAAGTTACACATCAACCTCCTTACTGTTCCTCAATCAATTCATTATAACCAATATAAGTGTACGGCCTCGTGGACTTCATGATCAAGTGCACCTTTTAATGTCAAAATAAAAGTTTTACTTTACATTTTTTAAATCATTATGCTTTTATAATCTTTGGTTGTGCTTTAAAGGACACTTACTTCAATGTGTTGACTAACATACTAAAGCATACTGTATGTTAAAGTATAGGCGACTTGATTATAATTAACTTGTGTCATTTGATATTACATTTAGGGCCAGATTTACTAAACAGGGCAAATTAGCGTGGGAGCGCAATTCCACAAAAGCGGCGATGGGAGTGGAAAGATCTGCACGTGATCTACTGACGACGTGCAAATTAAAGAACACAGACGCAGTCAGATCATTTCCATAATGACCAACGCAATCTACCAAGAGCTACCAAATTAGCGTCTGGTTTTGGGGCGGTAAATAATGGCGCAAATACCAGTAAATTGACAAGCACAACCCTTAGTAAATCACCTTGCATGATTCATTTAAATACTCTCCTCCCATAAATTTTGCGTCCGGAAGGGAAACTCCTACAAATGCATGTGCAATAAAGTCCACGACTTTTCAGCGCTAATTTTTCACTGCGTGTCTTTAGTAAATCCTGACCGTAATTTTTTAATGCCAAAAGAGGGCGCTGGCGCAAGCTCTTAGTAAATCCGTAAATTTTCATTTAATTGCAATGAACATTACATTAATTTAACACTTAAGTATTTTCAAATATATTATTTCCATAAGTATAATTTTTTTGGCACACATGGGGCCCTATTTTAACGATCTAAGCGCATGGTCTAAAGCGCACGGCGCAAGTTCACTTAGGGCGTGTCCGAATCCACTTTTAGTTTAACGATGGGAAAAATGGTCGGGTCTAAAAGGGTTGTCCCTATTCTCTTAATGAGTAATGGGTGTGTTTTGGGATTTACGTGTGTTAAACCAAACAGAGTCTCATCTCCCATTCCCTTTAAATGCCAGTTGCGCTTACGCCATGGCAGATTCGCTATTTACATGACGGAATTTGATAGTGGAAAGACCGAAGCCGTCTACTGAGCGCAAACGGATCTGCTCGTGCGCAAGGTTAAAGTGCGCAAGTAGATCATCTACGGGACAAGCCGGATTCCACCATATCTTTATGTACACAATAATAATCTTTTACATAATCCTTTTATTTTAAATATTTGCCATGTTTGTGTGCTGCTGTGCGTTCCTGTGTGTTTAATAAGTAGAGTGTACGCGCGTTGTGGACTCATCTATCGGCGCACATTGCTAACGCGCTCTTTAAATAACAAAAAAATAAATAGGCTATTGCACCAATGACTTTAGACCAGGTTTCAGTTGGTCAATGGCACAGTCTATTTCTGTTGCCTCAAAATAGCAACGTACCAACAATGCGCCAGAACACACCTCGTTTTCAGACAAGCACGCCCATGGGCGCACAGGACGTATTAAATGCATTTGCTATTTAAACAACGTGGCGCAGGACGTGAAAATGATAACCGCGTCGGACTGAAACTAGCAAAAAACACTTGCGTCGTGCTTGGCGCTGCATTGCGCCAGGTGTAAGATAGGGCCCATGGACACAAAATGGCATTGTTTCCTGAGAATCGCCCTGCCTCGGATTAGTGCTGAGGGTCTCGTTCCAGTTTTTTGGCTTGATTCATTACAATTTGGCATCGGCAATTAAACATGATAAACCAAACTCTTATTCAGTTTCGACTTAAAGGTGTGTGCCAAGACAATGAGCGCTGCGCATGCAGAAAATTAATTATAAAGTTAATCATTGAAAATTAGCAAGCTAAGACACCAGACTGTTATAAATCAGTTCCAGCTTTTGATCATGAATGTTGATTAGTCAATATAGAATTATGGGCATGTTAAATAACATCTTTACCTTTCTTTTACATATGATGTATTTCAAAGCTCTTTATCTCTATTTGCTATACAGAACGGTTTCAAAGGCCTTATTGCATAAAAACGTGTACAGGCGTGCTTTATAACTTTCAGCATGTCACAAACAAACTTGATTCCATCTGTTTCAAAGGCAGAATAATGAGTTTCAGAGCGATGAGGGGTAGACGGTGTCTCTAGTGTGCGCTTGCATCTGTTGTGAAAAACATGAGTTTCCTGCTTGGCTGAGCTTTGTGGAAAACAGGTGGACTGTATTTCACCTTAGCGAATGCAGAAAGATAGAGAATGAGATTATCATGGTTTGGGAGATGCTGGGAGAGAGAGAGAGAGAGGGAAAAAGGGATTGTAAACAAGACAAGCGGATGGAGTGTCATTTGTTTCACTTCATAGCAACTTTGTCTAAGTTGTTGATCCTATAAATCCCTAAAATAGGAAATGTTTCACAATATATTTCCAGCTTTGATACATCAGGATTTAATGGTCATTTGTGGATCAAAACAAAACGTATTTCATCATGTTTATAATATTTGAAGAAATTATTTTATTCATAAAGAAATTCACCAAATATTTTTGCTTTGTGGATGTGAAACTAGTTTCAATTCCAACTAAGGATGAACATAAGATTATAAATAAAATATAAATGTATAAATACATATTACATTTGTATAATACATCATATTAACATCATTGGTCATTAAAAAATGTGGTTGCAAGAACATTAGTATGTAGTAACAAGTAAGCAGAAGTTGTGTTTGACATCAGTGACAATACAAAGTATATTCTTGCCTTTACTTTATGAAAATCAGCAAAGATATCCCAGTAAAAAGACCGTGCATCATGACCAGTGTTGGGTGTAATGCATTACCAAGTAAGTTTAAAAAAGTAAAGTAAGGGATTACTTTTACATTAATGTAGTTTAATTTCAGTTATTTCTGATTTAATTACGTTAAATACCATATAGATTATAGAACAATTCTATATTAACCAATTGAACATCAAAAGTTAACGTCTAATTTTAAAATGTAATGTAACCTTCTCCCTTTAAATACTTTGGTCAGTTCAAGAATAATTTATGCAATTATATAGTGTCTATTTAAAAGAATTAAAAGAGCAGTTTCATATTGGTCAGCTTTCCTAGGCTGATATGGGATTTAGAAAGTTGTTTTTTAGAGAGTGTAATTAATACAGTAATCTAATTAAACTTTTGAAGATGTATTCAGTAGCTATAATTACTTTTTTTTTTCTTTTTTTTTTACCCAACACTGATTGTGACACGTAGGCATTTGGGAAATAATACACTTATTTAACTTTGTGAAGAACCACTATATAGGGGACAGAAATCTTACTGTAATAATCCACTATATAAGGGACAGAAGAGACTAAAAGACTGTATCAAATGCATAGGGTTAACATATAAGTAGCCAAGCTCAAAGTAGCTTCACTAACATCGCTAGTAGAAACAATTGAGATACAAAAAAAGATCGAATTTGATATGCCAGTGGTTCCAGAGAGATGATCACCCTGATCTGATGTAAGAACGCTGATCGTGTCTTGGTTGATCTTACAGCATCATTGAATAAAAAACCGATGAGCCTCACGGGAACAGAAACCAATTAGCAGCACAACCCATTCAGGCCTGTTGCTCGGTTACGCATCCTCTCTGCATGTTAATGCGGCTCCTCATCTACCTGTTCCTCACGCAAGAGCTCTTGTGGGTAAAACAGAAAGGAGATGAGAAGATTATGCTGACAGCACATTTGTACGCCGAAACACATTAACGTAAGAGGCCGCTTAGCATTCGAGAGACTGAGAGGGTGTCGTAAGGGAGTTAAATATGAAATAGTAGGTCTGTTTGCTCGCTGTTTTTCAGAGGAACCTCAAAGGAACTCCCCGAGGAGGTCCTGGTCTCCATAGCGAACAAAGAACGCTAGATGTTCTGGAGCAGCTGGAGTTAGATTAACCCTGAGGATTACGTCCCCTTGGCATCTGAAAAGATCTCAAATATTCTGCTTGAAATGTTTGTAAGAACCAAAATCCTCCACTATATGCAAAAGTTTGCTTTATTCTGAGGAAAGAATGTGAAATATAGGGCTAATGAAGTTCACAGAGTTAAAGTTTTGGGATTCAAATGCATGTTGCATGTAATAACATCCTTTTTTTTTTTTTTTACATTTAAAATCCTTAATAATAATGATAAAAAATAAATAAGTTTAAATTGGTAAATAGAGAGGTCTTATTAAATTTAATTATTACATTTAAACAATCCAATTTAATAACAATTCAGAAGACTACATATTTGCACATCAAATAAAACTAGAAGGAAAAAAGGTAAAGACCAACTGGTTTCATTAAAACTTGTCTGAAAGTCCACAAAAGAGTTACTTACTCCAAAAGAGTAACACTTGACGGTGTATGACGTAGGATGTAGGAGTAGTGTTAGCTTTGACGCCTCTCTCGGTTCAAACAAACAGGGCTGGGCAACAAACTCAAGCTCCTCCGACATTTCTCTTTAAAAATTCTCATTTTAGACTTATAATTCGTGACTGGTGTTTTGTTTTGCTCTATCCTCTGCGCGTTCGTCAATGTGTCATACGTCATGTCAAAGGTTACTCTTTCGCCGTAAATCGATGCGTGCGTCTGTCAGCCGGAAGCTAGTTATTTTAGTCAATATAGTTTTAAATATGGATATTTTTCTTACACGAACGCATCGCTTCACTTCAGCAGGCCTTCATTAACCCCCGCAGAGCCGTGTCGAGCACTTTAATCATGGATGGATGCACTTTGATGGACTTAAAAACATAAACGGCCATTCACTACCATTATAAGCTTGGAAGAGCCAGGACATGTTTTAATATGACTCCGGATGTATTCGTCTGAAAGAAGAATGTCATATACACCTAGGATGGTTTGAGGGTGAGTAAATCATGGGGTAATTTTCATTTTTGGGTGAACTATCCCTTTAAATTAGGTACAATCAGCTTGGATGTTTAAGTCATATATAGCAACTTAAATTACATTAAACCGCTACAAAATAAAGAGTTGAATTTTGTAAAACTTATAAAAAAGTTGAAAATTGCTTAACTTATTTTGATGGGTTAAAGCGATATAAAAACATATGTTGTCAACTAATTGATCATATATTTTTTTTTACAGTGTATGTTAGACATGATAGATAGATAGATGGATAGATAGATAGATAGATAGATAGATAGAGGGCTGCCAACTTTTGAGTTCAGCTAGAGTGAGAATAGCTAGAGATTCATGAACCTGCGATTCGATTTCGATCTCGATTCAATATTGATTAATTTAGGTATATACATGGATACGTTAATTTTTCTTGAGGAAAAAAATCTCTTAACTAATGTTGTAAACTATACAGGGAACCCTGTCAGCTGGTACATTATTATTAAAGGTTAATTAACAACTGATTTGTATACAATTGCATTTAAGGACTTTTTTTAATAATAATAAAGTTCTATTAACTTTTAATGGTAGCCTATGTAATATAGTGCTTTTTTTTGCTCCTCTCTGGAGTACATTTTTCTCGCTAACTAGTTTATGGACATCGAATGGCTTTTCTGAGGTAAACGTTATGTGACATTATTTACAAGCAGTATTCGCTGTTGAAACACAGTTTGAGCAATTACATGAGACATTATACATTTCAATAAGTTGTAGTTCTTTCAACATACCCTCTGATGTTCATTCATTTATTTTGTACTGTAACTAGTAGTAAAGAGGGAGAGATGATCGTTCACGTGCGCTCATGCTTCTTGAACTTGCCAAACCGGTATTTATTGTTTGAATTTCATGATAAAACTTAAAGGCAGGGTAGGTAGGATTTTTCTAAAAAAAAAAACATTCCAAATTTGTTTAAACTGTCTTTATATACCAATACATAATTAAAATGTAAGTACTCTGAAAAAGAGAGTATAAAAATCGAGTGTCTGTAGACCTCTCACGACTGTTGTAAACACAGCTAATTATTTCCATTCATTCCACCCCCTCCCTTCTGGGCTCCTTCCAAAGCCACGCCCCCAAAACACATGAACGCGCGACGCCAGGCTCAGGCTCAGCTGGAAGACGCATTTATTTACCTGAGATGAGTGGAGAGGAAGGAGCGCAGTGCATGCAGTGACATCATGTCAGAATCACATGTAATAAAATACCTAACTTTATCACTATAAATATAAACAAATAAGATTTCTTTTAGTACTCACTATCAAGCTAGCATATCGATACTGGTAAAGTTGAAAATATTCTTTGTTGATTCGGTAACAAGCTATATTTATACTGTAGGTAACGAGCTATATTTATAAGGCAAAGCTAAAAACAGGTTGCATTGATACACGTTTTTCCATTACCATCAGTTACACTGTGATGAAGGTGAATTTCGTGTAAGATTCATAACATATACGGTGTTTTGCGAGTTTCCATGATGAAAACATTGTTGACTCTAATGAGGACTACACTCCGGAGACAAGTACTGCTTCGTCGGTTCGAGGACAGGTCCGGGGTCGAGGGCGAAGCAGAGGAGGTCGTTCAAGAGTGCGGGCAACCAGGGTCCGAGGAAGTAGTTTTTGCCTTGTTTGCTTTCGCTGACTGAATATGCAGGTGCTTTGAATTTTGAATGCTCTTTCTCTGCCATAATTTTACTCTTCGTAGGTTCCGCGCCTCTTGCACTCCTCCAATCAAACGGGTGCGCGCGCATATGGGCAGATCTAGCAACAGGGGTGGTAGCCATGGTTGCGAGAGTGAGTGACAGTCGCCCAAACCAATCAATTGTTTCGTCCCGGATGGAAATAATGAGCTGTGTTTATTGCAGATTAAAAGGTCTACAGTCACTCGATTTTTATACTCTCTTTTTCAGAGCACTTACATTTTAATTATGTATTGGTATATAAAGACAGTTTAAACAAATTTGAAAAAAAGTTTTTTATAAAAATCCTACCTACCCTACCTTTAATAAAACAAAATTTGAAAGCCGAGATTTCATATCAAAAGGAAGCTGCTCTGTCTTGTCTGTCTGCGCATTGTTAGTGTTCTCTTCTTGTCATCGCTATGTTTTTCTCACTGCGTGAGAATATGAATGAGTGGCGTGAGAGAACAGTGTCAAATGCACAAGTCTCACGCTGAATAGAGTGAGAGTTGGCAGCCCTAATGGATGGATAGACAGACAGACAGACAGACAAACAGTGTCTGTGTCGGTGTGTGTGTTGTCCTATTCTCCTGTTCTCTGTCCTCCCACCGGAGCAGCTGTCGAAGTGGACAGGAAGGACTAAAGAGCAAGGACCTGTTTGAGCTCATTTATAACAAGGTGCAACCTCAGGCAGTTAGAGTCCCAGCGTCCTCTGGCTTAAAACATTGCCTCATTACTTCACTTCCTGTAGGAGCCAATACCTCCTGTGAGGAGCGGATAATAAATACCTGTGCAATACTGTGCCATGCCATTTTTAAGGTATGAGAGGCTGTGCTACAGTATATATTGTGTAAAATGTGGTGTTAGATACTGTATTATCACACCTTACGGCTTTAATAACAGTTCCTAATATCAAGGACTTCATTTTCATTATTTAAAACATTATTTCATTAAGCTAATTCTGCTAGAAAATGTCGTCATGGACATTTAAAATAAGGTTAATAGTTAGTTTCAACAGGTGCTGCTAACAGTTAGGCTACAAGCTGTTCTATATGATCAATTAGCATCTAGAACTGTCCGTTTTAAAATGTACAAAATCATACTGAATGTATATAGTCCATATCCTTTGCGAGTTTAAAGCCTGCTACAATTATTCAATAACACATGTTAGCATGTTGCTAAGCTAATGTGGAACTCAAAACATAATACCGCACACAAATATTGGGTAGTTTCTCTGCCATTTTGGACTTTTCACCCCTCACTAAACTCATTGCAATACATTCTGGGATTGTGTTTTTCTACCAAAACGAGGGAACTTAGAAAGCAACATAATATTGTTGATATATTTTTGCAACATTCTTCATGTCGGACATACCTATGATCTCTAGGTAGGCAGCATGTTAGGTTTAACTAAGGAAGCTGCTCTCTTCTTTGAGGCCCATTTGAATGTGAAGCAGGCTTTGATCTGGATTGAATTGTTCGGCCACAATAAACCAGTTCCTCTGTAAGACCCACATACTCCTTCCTGAGCCCTTTCCTTCCTCTTGGAGGACTGTCAGAATGGCAGGAACTCGCTAGTTTGTTTTCTTCTCCAAATCTTTTTTTTTTTTTTTGCATTGACATTCTTTCACACCCATTTTTTTCTCAGACAGACTGAATCCAGTCAAGTTAAAGCCTTTGCGCTGACATTGTGTGAGAAACTAGACTTCGTAAAACAATCCTGTCAGAAATGACAGAACTAATTAACATTATAAACATTAAGCTGGATAAGAATAAAGAAAAATAGGGATGAAACTAATTGTATTTTATACTGACCCCTACTGATGTGGATTCAAAAGTTTTTGTTCATTCATTTTTGGTCAAAACTAATTTTTGTAAACTTCTGCAATCCTGACATCTAGTGATAGAAAGGCAACATTACATTTTTAGCAGTCAGCAATCCTGAATAAACACTTAGATGCACAAACAAATAAAATTAATCTTAAAAATATTTAAAAGCAAATGCAATTAAATACTATTACAAGGCTTTAATGATTTTCTTAAAGCTTTTGTGTTTTTTTTTTCTTTTCTCCTTAGTAATAATAATAACAACAATAATTATAATAAGCAACTTTAAATAAATGTACTAAACTTAATAGTTATGTCACATTTGAGTTGTTAAAATTCACTATGTATATATACATATATAATTGTGTGTGTGTGTGTGTGTGTGTTATTAATTCATATATATATAATTTTTTAAACCTTTTTTCATAAGACCTGTGCCAAATCCAATGTGTGTGTGCAGATAATTCCGATGAAGCGGACCCTACACACACACAAATATTTTAAATATTTAAAACTTTATTTAACAGAGACTGTTATACATATATTTTACACCAGGTGTCAGCAGACTCATAAACAAAATCGTAAAGAGACTCAACTGCACCTTCTCTTTTTAAATGATTCATCCTTTAATTGTTTCTTGTTTTTTACAATCTATTCACTCAATATATATATATATATAAAAAACTCTCACCATAATAATAATACTAATAATAAAAAACATTTTACAACTCTACATTTAAATAAATGCATCAAATTTGAGATTTTAAAATCACAACTATATCTATCTATCTATCTATCTATATATATATTCAATTCACATTTATTTGTAAATTGGTTTTCACAATACATATTTCAAAGCAGCTTTACAGAAAATGCATGTGTCTACATTACTATTTAGAGTGATCTGTTAACAGATGTGACTGTGTCCATGCAAACCCATATAAAACCTATAAATAAATATATGGGTATATATATAAGCACCAAACTTTTTTGTGTTTGCTGCATCTCATGTTGTACATGGGGATGTACAAGCAGTGTTGTGGTGTGACTTTCTGAACTGGTGTCTCCGTGCTTCTGCTTGCCTGTGTGGGAGGAGTTCGCACAGATTTGTATTCCTCATGCACACGCACAGACAGCAGCAGCAGCGCTTCAGTGTGAGGCAGAGCACAGCGGGGGAAACCTCCGTCTACTCTCACTGTCGGCTTGTTTTTATCTCCACTGAGGAAACGCCTCGCTCCCTGACCTTACAGTCTCGGATTTATGCTGTGTGTGGAAGACATCTATTCATGAACTGTTCATAGTGAGGAGATAAACGGACGCCAGCGGTCTGCAGTGCAACATATCATCTGAAAACAGGAGGACCCAACGCCCTTCCCAGACCGACCATGCATACCTGCCTGGGTTGATGTGCAATGGATGCTTTTATGGGTTTGCATGCATAAGTATGCACCATTAACATGCTGAGGTGCCTCTCCTTTTATGGATTGCTTTACGGGATCATAACCTGGTGTTTTTTCCTTCAAAACTGAAAGTCATCTCAGTTTGGATGCTAAATAACCAATGAAGCCTGGAAGCCTCGAGATCAAAGAGGCGAGATAGGCGACGTTGCTATGTGATTTATTGATTGTTCCATATTTATCATAAGATGGGGAACGGTTTCTCCAACATCGCAGCATTCCAGTCCCTGCACATTGTGATGCTAGGCTTGGATTCGGCCGGTAAAACCACAGTACTGTATCGGTTAAAGTTTAACGAATTCGTCAACACTGTTCCCACCATCGGCTTCAACACGGAGAAGATCAAACTCAGCAATGGCACCGCCAAAGGGATCAGCTGTCACTTCTGGGACGTCGGCGGACAGGAGAAGTTAAGACCCCTATGGAAATCCTACAGCCGTTGCACGGACGGTATTATTTACGTGGTGGACTCCGTAGATGTCGACCGGCTTGAGGAAGCCAAGACAGAACTGCATAAAGTCACTAAATTCGCAGAGAACCAAGGAACTCCTCTGCTGGTGATCGCCAATAAGCAGGACCTCCCCAAATCCCTAACAGTCACCGAGATCGAGAAGCACCTGGCTCTCCATGAACTGAGTCCCTCCACCACGTACCACGTCCAACCGGCCTGCGCCATCATTGGCGAGGGTCTCCATGAAGGAATGGACAAACTATACGAGATGATCGTCAAACGAAGGAAATCTCTCAAACAGAAGAAGAAACGATAGACTATTGCAGACTTGTAGAGACATTCAAAGGGATAGTTTACCCAAAAACGACAATTCTGTCATCATTTACTCACCCTCATGTTCCATGTCCCCATTGACTCATTGTGTGACCGGACATTTAAAAAAAATATCTCCTTTTCGTGTTTTTCAGAAGAAAGTCGTACAGATTTAGAATTACGTGAGGGTAAATGAAGACAGAATTGTCGTTTTTTTTGTGTACTAAATGTTGCCATGGAAGATATGATGGGTTTTGCCTTGGTATGCAAGATTTGGTAACACTTTATAGTAACTTTCATTGCGCAAGAAATATTTAGTTAATGTACATTCATACTGTCTGAAACATTTGCATAAATATCCGCATTTGAATCTACATGAACTCTTGATCTGATAACTGTGATGTGTTAAAATATTTCTTAAATTAAATTACAATATTTACAGCTTACTTGAACAATATAGCATCTTTGCCACAACCAATGGCGCGAGTTTCGGGCAGGACAATCTGTTTGTCCGACCAATGGCATATACATTTGAAAAACCTGTTCGTAAACAATCATTAATTTTGCAATTCAGTTTTGGTGGTGTTGTGCAGAAATTACACACTTTAAGCATGTTTCTTACTGACTTGTTAGTGAAAGTTATTATAAAGTGTTACAGGAGATACAAAAAAACAATGGTAAATAATATGCTTGCGTATAGAACCAAAAACTACTTAAATACATAGCGAGAAAATATGTAACTAGCCAATAAATTAAAGTGCATAAAAATAAGAGAAAAAAATAATAAAATGGGCCGGACCCATGTTGCTGCTTGATATTAACTCCATAAATATTGCTAATAAACAGTAGCCTGTGCTTTGAAAAACCCCTACTTTTGTTACAAAATCATTCCTTAAACTGAATTAAAATGATTTTATGCTTTTCCTGCATAACTAGCAGCACATTGAACCATATAGTTCCTCCGATGCAGTTTTTCCATTTTTTTTTCTTCCCATCTCTGTCTTTTTTTAAAGTGCCCTACACAGGCCTTGAACATGACCAGATATGTTTGTTTAGTTGAAATGCTACTTTGTACTACAATCAGAGGTTGTTGTATTATGAAACCATGTAGTGAAATGAAGACTGTTTATGCACATGATGCCAAAAATAAATTATACTGAAATATACATAACGCGTGTAGTGTATTGTTGGTTTGCAACCTGACCTAAACACTTCAGAAAAGTCTGCATTCAGCATTATCGCGGGCGGCGAGCCTGTTTTCTGTAATTAAAGTTGCCGTTCGGTACAACAGCCATCACCCATAATTCCCCGAGCTGTCAGATCTACATGATTTCACATCGCTGGACGACGTAAATCCCTTTGATTTAGCTCTAGGCTGGCCGAGGTCCACACGTGCTCGCGTTTGAGCGTAGCACACTCTCGGGACCGGGATAATGACCTTTTAGTGCTCAGCGAGATTGAAAATGGATATTAATAGGAGAACTCACCCATTGTGTAATTAGAATAAGCCACAGCGGGCCGGGAAAAAATCCCTCTGATGGGAGTGTGACTGGGGCCTTGAGGCGTGCAACACAACACCTGCTGGGTGGGCAAACATACACAAAGCGTGATTTTAAATCAAATTTCCTGTTAACAGACTGTACTATGGTTTTGATAAGAACAAGACAGCAAAATCTGTCACGCTAAAATGCTGTGCTGTTTTAAGAAATCACTCACTTTCTAAAAATGAGAAAAGCCAATGTTTTTTTGGTTTTGGTTGGACATATGGCGGTCAAACATTGGGAATAATTAAAATTTTGCAATGTGTTTTTATTTTATTTTGTAATATGTCTTGTGCTTATTACCAATGCTGCATTTAATTGATCAAAAATACAGTGAAAACAGTAATATTGTGAATAATAATTATTATTATTTAAAAGAACAGGTTTCTATTTTAATATATTTTAATATGTAATTTATTCCTGGGATGTAAAAGTTGGATTTTAAGCTGCCATTATATAAGTCTTCAGTGTCACATGATCATTCAGAAATCATTTTAATATGCTGATTTGCTGCTCAATTATTAATGGTTCCTATATATCAATGCTGAAATGTTTTCTTTGCTTAATATTTTCGTGGAAACCAGGATGGATTTCTTTTTTTTTCAGGGTTCTTCGATTAATAGAAAGTTCAAAAGAACAGCATTTATTTTAATGTCACTTATGGTCAATTTTATTCAGCGTCCTTGCTAAATAAAATAATTTATTTTTAAAGAAATCTTTCGTACCTCAATTTATCACGTTTTCCACAAAAATATTAAGCGGCAAAAAAAAAAAGTTTTCAACATTGATAGTAAGAAATGTTTCTTGAGCACCAAATTAGAATGATTTCTGAAAGATGTAGACTATAAAGTTAATCATTTGACTGGTATAGGAAAAAATAAATAAGTAATAATAAATATCATAATATTTGTATTAAATACATGTTTACCTTTAAATACATTAAAAAATGTTTTTGTTTTTTTAAATAAACTTAAAAAAGTGAGGAAACACATTTTCTTAAAATGATTAATTAATAAACTTCATGTGTAATTGCAAAAATGCAGAACTTGACAATTCCACATAACTTATTTTTTTCACTTATTTACTTAATAATTTTAAGGCAACAGGTTTCCTCACTGTTTTTAAGTTAAGTCAACTGATCAGTTTTTACAGTGTATGAAACCAACCTCAATACATAATGAACTAGACTATTAAAACAGTCTCCCTTTTTGTCATCCAAGACTTTCTCATTTGTCATTGACCCATAAACCAATATAGCTAAGATCTTTTTCTATATTTGTACTGCTTCCGCTTATGCCTGTTTCACAATCACAGTAGGTGTACGCCGTAATATCAGCCACATTAATTACCCATCGTCCCAATGAACCCATGGCCCTGAGTGCAAAATTCTGTAAGGTATGTCACAAGATGAGAGACTGGCTCTGAACAATCCAGAAACCCAGTGAGGTGACAGGAAAGATAATATAGATAATTAATTTTAACATCAACCTATCTAAAAACACAGGCAGTGGGAATGATGGGCTTTTTTTGGAGCAGCAGGTAATAGGGTTCTATAAATAGACCTTAATAATTAATGTAGCACCCACTGGAAATACACGAAAAGGCCAGAAATGGGGATCTTAGCGACAATTGAGCCGTAAGTGCAAGACAGTCAATGTGATCCAATGCGTGTTTTTAATTTTCCCAAAGAATTTACTGTGAATTGCTCATATTTTGTTGTCTTATCATACTTGAAGGCAGGGATTACTCATATAGTTATTTATGGAAATGGAGATAGAGTATCCCAGGTTCCCAGGGAAACTATCTGATTTTAACAGTAAACAACACTCAAACAAGACTCATGACAAGAGTGTTACCGGCAACTAGAGAAATACAAAAAACAAAACAAAAAAAATGTTTTGATGTATTTTTACCATGGTAACCATTGTTCTCATATAATATTTATTACAATGCAATACAAATAAAATTACAATGAATAATAAATTATTATTATTTTTTTTATTTTATATTTTGTATTTTTTGGTCACACTTTAGATTAGGGTCCAATACTCACTATTAACTAACTATTATACGACTTTTGCCCCAATAAACTCCTAATTAATGCTTATCAATAATAAGCTAGTTGTTAAGTAGGTATCATTAGGATTAAGGGATGTAGAATATGGTCATGCAGAATAAGGTATATGTGCTTTATAAGTACTAATTAACAGCCAATATCATATATGCATGCTAATAAGCAACTAATAGTGAGAATTGGACCCTAAACTAAAGTGTTACCGTATTTATTTATTTTTTGTGTGGCAAGAATGAAATCTTTATTTGTACACATCAAAGTGAAATATTACAGACAGACAGAAAGACATGCATTTTGCCTTAGCAAGTACCACTAATAACCAACTACGATATAAACAAGCTAGTGCTTACAATGCTTTCATTGTTCCTGATTTCTTTAATTATACATTTACGCATGTTAAAAACGGTTTACAATTACAACCATTGTCAGGATTTATTGCTATTGGAACTCACTCCCCATTCAAAACAAGTTATTAAAATGTAATTTGTTAGTCTGAAAATGCAGCCAATGTTTTTTTCTGCTGTCCGTAATGAGCCGTTTGTAAAATTGCATGCAAATTGTATGTTTGTGTGGAACAATGACGTAATTCATAAATTAGACACAGAGAAGGCCCTATTTTGAACTCCTAAGAGTAAAACTCAAAATGGCCATTGAGGAGCAGGGAAAATGGTTTCTGCTTCTATTTGGGTCATATCGAAGGATTTGTCTATTAATATACCCCTTTCCCGTACGCCTCCATCCCGGTTTTCTGGGTAAATCCATGAAGCTTTGAAAAACACACCTGGATCTTTTGACTGAAATGTTTGGGAGTTTGTTGCCCGTCATGACATGCCTGTTTTGTTTTGCTCGTCTTTTTGTATGACACCTGTTTACCCCTCTTTCCCTTCCATTTTTCATCGCTCTGTAACTTCTTGTTCTCTTCTCCAAGCGTTCTCTTTCACTGCCTGCTTTTAGACTCGTCATTCTGCAGCTAACCAGATTGAAATGAGCCGAGAAATCTATGGTTGAAAAGATGCTCTCAGAAATGAGGTAAAACCCACTAGAGAAAGAAACGTATTTATGCGTCTCTCTCTCACTCACACACACACACACACACTACAGCAGGTCACATGGGAAAACTGATGGTTCGGTCAAATGAACTAAAATGTGGCCTAGTAGTATTACATCCTTCAGCAAATGGTGCAAACCATGAATACAGCATTTTGCTATCCTTTTAGTGAGCCATTTTTTTATTGTTATGATTTCTTAAATATTTCTGGTCTTACTGTGCATGAATCATCAATGTGCATTATTTTTCATAATCTTTCATCAAAACGTAATAACTTTCTAAATCTCTGAAACAGCAACTTTTTCTTTTCTGCTGATATATAACAAGGGGACTTTGAGCATAGGAGTGTAATATCCAATAATATAATAGGCCCACTTTTAATTGTTCATCCCAAGACCAAGATTGTCTTTTTACCTCTCTGGCTTTTCTTTCACCTTTTGTTGTGCTGAAACCGATATCTTCCTCCTAAACAGACATCTCTCATTCTCCCTCCTGTTTCTGTGCCCTACTTTTCCACAACTTCTTCACCCACCCCCTCTCACCTTCCTGTCATCTTTTTCTGTCTTCCTCTTTCAGCCGATGCATCATTCATTTCTGCGCTCATGGATATGGGAGACGTTGCTTTTCCGGCTTGTTTGTTTACTGCATATTGTTGAGAACTGATTAATCCTGCTTAGTAGTTCAGTTATATCAAGTCTCTCTCTCTGTTTATCTTCTCATCCTGTGTGGGCGTTTTTGCATTCGGGCCATTTAAATCACACCGTCTGGATTAAGTCTATAGGAATGTGCCGTATATGCTAACATCAGTGCTGTCTTAAAAATACAATGCATGCAGCTTTCATGTTTTGTTGTCAGTGCTGAGCTTCCAGGGGATTTGTGTTTTGTTTATGACATACTGTGCCGTGCCTCAGGGCTTTGTGCAGAAAAAGTCAAATCAAAGGGCTTTGATTGGTGACGAGGTCAAAATATGATGCTCGCATTCGTACCACTATGGCAACAATCCAATGTCAGAAACCACAGTCACAAACTATTTACAATGTATATACAGACATTCAGCCAAATGTATAGATAGACAGAACAGAAAGATAGATAGACCACCAGTCAGAATGATAATATATATATATATATATATATATATATATATATATATATATATATATATATATATATATATATATATATATATATATATATATATATATATATATATATATATACAGTCAGAGAGAATGATAGATAGACAGACAAACATAATTAGACAGACAGACAGCCAGCCAGAGTGATAGATAGAAAAAATGATAGACATACAGATTGATAGATAAACAGCCAGACAGAATAATGCAAAGATAGACAGAATGATACACAGCCAGATGGACAGACATACATTGAGAGAGAGAGAGAGAGAGACAGAGAGACAGAGAGACAGAGAGAGAGATAGATAGATAGATAGATAGATAAAATGGTATAGACAGATATAAAGGTACAGACAGACAGATATAGATAGATAGATAGATAGATAGATAGATAGATAGATAGATAGATAGATAGATAGATAGATGGGGAGAGAGAGAGAATGGTATAGATAGATAGATAGATAGATAGATAGATAGATAGATAGATAGATAGATAGATAGATAGATGCAGAATGGTATAGACAGACAGAGATAGATAGATAGATAGATAGATAGATAGATGGATAGATGGATAGAAACAGACAGATTGAGACAGACAGACTATGGTTGTTGTAGTCTCATAATTCCACATATGTTCAGCTTTAGCACATTGCTCAAGTCTGAGATTTTGTGAATCGGGAGGTTTAACACTGCGACTTCTGACCTGTAATACCACCCTCGACAGACCAAAACGCGACGGGAGGGAATGGGATTAACCGTTAACGCCAGTTTAACATCTGAGTCATTTCAGCTGTTTGCCAAGGCTTAAAGAAAGACTTAACTCCTAACACAAGTGTCAGGACAGGAATGGAGTACTCACAGGGAGGTAAATATTCACCATATGGACATCACTGGACACCATCGCGTCTGTAAAACTGTTAATCTACTACAGGCAAGCTGTTTTAAAAGGCGGCCAAGACAACAGTTAACATACCACTGAATAAACAAGACATTTTGTGTTCCTGTCAGTGAGGGGACACTGTTTTTATGGTGCCCTGACGTGTTTTCGGTCAACCCTATTATTGAGACAGGCCGTTAAACTGAGAGCTCTTTGTTACGTAACATACTTGCGACAGGCTGTAGTTCACTGCTGTCCTGCAAGGTCATTGACCGTTTGCTCTCGACAGCACTGTGTGAAAGAATTTCTACAATTTGTAGAGAAACAATCCCGTATTATCTCTTGCTAAAGGCAAACAATACCAAACTTGCAGAGAACGAGAAGGTTACCATTAAAAAATGTCAAGCTATCAGCTTATGCCTTAAAGTTTCTTTCTTCTAATTTATGTTGATATGCTATCAGATGTACCATCCAAAACCATTTCAAGCCACTTATAAATTTACAGCTCTAAATCCGCCCAACTTTTCTTGCCGTTTTGCTTCCCTGCTCCTTTGCACGAGTGCTTGTAAGAGCGTGTTCAGACAGCATAGAGTTCAGAGATGGGTTAATCCCTCCTTCCCAGGTGTGCGTCTCCACGTGTCTCCCCACTCAGCTGTTCTCTCTCGGTAGTTTTGAGCTTGTGTTTCTGCAGGAACATGTTTATTTGCGTCAGAACGAGAGCAACGTCTGAAAACCAGAGCTTTCCAGTGCATTTCATTTTCACTTTAATTAGGAGAGCAAATAAATCATTTGCTGTGCTGGGGTAGGGAGAGTCCACAAGTCTCCATCACTATTTCATCTCATCGCTATCTAGGAGAATATTAAAGAGAACTCGTTTGCCATTTTGTATGAGTATGATGATATCTAAATGACTTTGGCAGTCTAGTTAATCTAAGTGAAATTATAGCACAGCTTCACATTTGATTGTTTGCATAGACCATCAACCACTTTTTACAAAAAGAGCATCTTTTCCATGAAATTGACCCTTTTAAGGCAGGAACAAATCAGGGAGGTGCAGTACTATCCAAAGAAGGTGCGTAAGACACACACTCAACCCTGCCAACTACTGATGTATATAATTTGTCCGATACATCATCAAAGCCAAAAGCGTTGCATAACGTCAACAAATTGTGAACATGTTCCTTCGGTCTCAATTTGTAGTTGCATGTTACACTCAAGGACCCTCAGAGCAGCTTTGGTGGTAAATTCCGGGGAAATGGCCGGGACGTGCAGCTGTTGTTTCTGATGTGGGTTCGTTCATGCTAGTTCCTGGCTGAGTGTCTGAAAAGGTTTGGTGCTGGTGCCAGCACCCATGTGGTGACCATATTCACAGATTAAACACATACATACTTTTAAAAGCAGGCAGTAAAAACAGCAAGCACACACATATGCATTTTAAAATATGGTAAATACTGCATTTATCAAGGTCAGTGAGTTTGAAAGTATATAATGACGTAAATGGCACGTCTATTTGACTATACTTCCTGTCAAACAAATATGATAGCTCTTTCCAGTCATTAGTTCTATATTAGCCTGGTGACTTACATTGGGCTTCCTGAAAGTTGTTGAGAAGCAAAGCTCTTCGCTTGAAGGAGAAAGAGGCTTTTAGCTTTAGTCTGGATGCATGCCATCTAATTCACTCAACAGTGGACTCTGGGAGAGCACAGCAACACTGTAGAATCTTGTTGGCTTGCAAAACTTTCTCTCCAGGCCTGTTAGGTAAAGGTCAGTGTCCAGTTGCAACAAACCCATTAGGTTAAGTAAACCCTTTGGAAAGTTATTTAATGGTTTTCTTAACTAAATGGATTTGTCGCCTCACCGCCCAAATGCTTGGTGAGGAGTCTGCTGGAGATGGAAGAGTCTACTGCTCTCCACAAATTTGTGTGCATCTTTCTGTGGGGTATTTCAATGCTTTCATGTATCATCCACATTCGTCATTTTGCTAAAGTCTAGTCGAGCTTATTCTGACCATGAATTATCTACTTAGACAGAAAGGGTTTGCCTGACCAAGATGTAAATTTGACATTTCGTGATTTTTAGGTGTATGTTAGGCTTGCTACGATAGTCGGTGTTGACGGTGTTACCAGTGTTCAGAAGCAACATCACTTGCCCACCGCGGCACTGCCCCCCACCGTCGATTATTATTATTTTTTTAATAAAATCATTTAGTTCTGTTAGAGAACAGACACTACAATTAAAAACTGAACGGTGTCTGCTTAATAAATCGTGAGCAACAATATGCCAATACTACCTTGTAGAAGTGGAGAGTTGTGAAATCGAACTTAGACTTCGAACAAAGTGTGAAACCGATGAAATGTGCGTTTAAACTGGAAGTGATTGAACCATGCTGTTGGTTTCTAGTAGGCATTTCTTCTAGACTGCAGTATCCAAGTGCATTCCCATTGGTTGTCGTTGCATCTTGTAAAAAAAAAATTAAATCACTGGGAATCAGTGTCATTGTGAAAGTACCAAGAGAATCTCAAACAAAATTTTGAAGCAAAAATACCTTGCAATCTTTGTCCAATCAATCAACTAGATCTCTGCACTTGCCTGAAAACTTATATTACTTTATCTCCTATGAAATAATGAAAACCCACTACTTGACTACCAGAAATTACGTATACTGTAGCTAGCCAATCAAATTGGAGCTTACCTTTTGAGAAAGTTCTCAGCCTTTTTTTTGTGTGTGCAATCTTGTGTACATGAGGTTGTACATTAAGAGTCTGTAAAGGTCTCCAGGTTAAATCATCAAGGCTTGAAAAAATGACTCTCCTTTTCCTCACCTCTTAAATCAGTGTTCTCGGATCATAGAATCAAGGATGACAACTTTTTCATAATTGAAAGGGAGGACTGGTTGAATGAATAAATACTTAAATTGCTTACTTTTATGAAAGGGAGCATTGCCAAACACAGGAATTTATGGCACCTCTGATAGGGAAAAGTGTTGACTCAGCCTGAAAAGAAGCGAGACCAACAGACCACAGATCCAAAGGAAGGACACTTCTGTGATTCCGTGGTGTCTAAGAAAAGATTTAAAGTAGCTCTTTAAACTTCAGATGTCCATATATTAATTGTCAGTGTGTTTTAATGTACCATTTCATGAGGTATGGACAGCACCAGGTGGATCACGCATTTGCAAGAATTTGAGCTGATAAAACAAGACAATATGCCTTTCACTGGCCAGGGAAAGATAGAACAGTCGATCATCTGTTCAGTGTGTGTGTGTGTGTGTGTGTGTGTGTGTGTGTGTGTGTGTGTGTGTGTGTCAATGGTACATTATAGACTGTCCCAGGTGAGGTCAGGAGAGACTGTGGTGTGGTGTGCTGTGGTCTGGAATGTAGAAGGGCAGGATGGTCTACGTGAATGAGAGAAATCAAGTAATCTCTCTAAGAAAGTAAACTCTATATGCAAGTAGCATTAATGTTTTACTCTTGATATAAGTCGAACCTGTTAGATCAAACGTACAGAAAGATCCTAACCCACAGTCTCAACTACTGCAGTACATAAATTTACTTGAGAAGCAACACCTCAGAGTGTATCTTGACTTGAAGTGTTATAAATTGTATCTTGTTTTATGGATTTTTTTATATTTTAACTGGAAATACTCATCAAGGGGGCGTTTACACAACATTGTTTTCAACTAAAAATGGAACACTTTATGCGTTTTGGCCGTTCATTTACACAACAACAGGGGGCCTGACAACGCAAACTTAAAAACTTTTTTCAAATTGCTCATTTTTGAAAACGATACCATTATCATCTCCGTGTAAGCTACAAAAAACGTGAATTTGTGAAAACGGTGACGTCATGCGTGTGCGTGTTCAGTCTATAGGCGCATCGTGAAAAGAAATTACATAAATAGAAAAGTATTACCTCAGGCATTAGCAGGTAACAATTTTGTTGCTTCTAAAAAGTAAAATAATAACATAATGTAACTTTTGTAACATTATATTAACATTACCCCAACTAAACATCAGATCTATGACAGTCAGCAAACCGTAATTATAGATTCCCTGAGGAAGTTCATTGATTTATAACTGGTCTGTAGGTACAAGATTAAGAATATGGCACGTTAAGCTTCTTCTCTGTTCTTTGGCACAAAGAAGGCCTAGAACAGCTAAATAGCTATTGCTCCTGGCATCTGTTCCTTCCTTTTCGCACTTTCACAGATGCCACCATATCTCCCACCATGACAAACCGCACCAAACGGAAACAACCAGCAGATCGCAAAACTTAGATATGTCAATTACAATGGAACCCTGCTTTTCTCTTGTTTATCTCTCTGTTTTTCTTACTATCTCTGTCCCTGTCAATTATTTCTGATATGAGACCCCGGGAAAGAGGCCAATGAAAGGAAGGAGAAGAGATTCGGTATGCTGATGCTGACAGAATTCAGTGGCACTCTGAAGAACGATCTCTACACCGAGATGACAGGAAATGTACAAAAATAAAAGCTTTAACTGAATTTAACCCTGCAAGAATTTAAGCTTCTCCGACAAGAAGCGAGATCTCACAAAGGGCGCTTCGAGACTGATTTTGCGAGTAAGACATGTTCCTGGATCAACAAACTATGTTGATCCTGGAACAACATTTCTGTCTGAAAATTTTGTCTTAACCCTGCCTATAATGTATCCTTAAAATCAGAGGGAAATGATAGGTGTAGAAGCACCTAACCCTGGTTGTAAGCCTAAACTTGACATAAACAGTAAACTTGTAACTCAAATCTGATTGGTTGATGGGAATGTTGATCCAGGAACATGCTGTACTTGGTGAAATCACGTTCACCTTTTCACTCAGTGCTCTACATCTGAAATATGACCAAAATAACATAAAATTGTGATAGTCAGACTTAACTTAGCCAGTCACGAGAGCTGTACCTTTAAGCATCAAATCATGTATATCTCTACAAGCTAACTGACCAGTAATTAAGATTATATATGGGCATTAATATTACACGTCGCCTATCCATGCAGTCCATTCTATCAGACAGTTCTGACCACCAATTAGCTAATCAGAGGAGACAGGGTTATGGGTCTTAACTGAAGTTCCCTTTGAACCTCAGCTGGACCAGTTAGAGTCTTGAGCCTTCGCTGGCCGAGACTTCATCTCCAGTAGAGTAAATATTAAAAAGACAAGCAATCCAGCAGAGATCAGAAAGGCAAATAGGGCGTTTGGTCTGTCTTATCGTGAGGGGCTGGATTTAATTTGACAGATGGTCTAATTTCTTCAAAGGGTGGATTAGTTCAGGCAAGAAATCGGGGTTGAAATAATTCATTGGAATTTTGATTTATCGTTTGACTTAGATCCCAATGTGCTAATGCTGTGTTCATGTCAGAATTACTGTAATGACTACTTGGTTATTGCCAATAAGGAACAACTTTAAATGTTAGCTATGTGTTATAGTATGCTAAAGTTAAAGTATTTTGTCACTTTAGACAAAGGTTCATTTGAGAAGCAACAATGGCTGACTGGGGGTGTGTTCAAGAACCTGTTAAACACACACACACACATACACAATATAATGAAATGTCATATTAAATAGAATTAGATTGCAAACCACTGCAGTTTTGGTTGCTTGTACATGTAAGAACTTGTAATTATTTGTTTGACATTGACATGCAATTTTTATTGGAAACTCATATTTATGATAATCCTTCATGACATTCACATTAGAACTATGCAATCCTATTACCATAGCTCTAGAACCTCCAATATCAAGTATTAAAGTTATTCAAAAGTTCCAAAACATGAATGGAATCCAAGGCGACGTCTCATTTGCTAGATTGCTTGAGCGAATATAGCACACTATTTGAAGGATTGTTCCAAATGAAAGTGAGCAACTGAATTCCTCCATGAAGGTTCCTTCCACAAGGCTCTTAACAAAGGATAAAAATGATGGTCACTTGAAGGAACAGAGTCTGTTTGCCTTTTATGAGGACACTAATCCAGGGTGGCCATATATCGTTGGGAAATAGTCCTTTGTTAAGTACACAATTTAAAATAAAGTTTTCGTAGAGAAGCCTATGCAATCTAGCCTGGCAAGCCAGACCTACATCAAGATGTTAGGTCTGGCAACTCACCATAGACACGGCTCAATCCGAGGGGCGGGATAAACGGCTGTCTTTCAAATTCACTCTGCACGCAATAGGACAGCGCTTCAACCAACCAGAGCGTTTTCCCAACAGCGGAGCTTACGTTAGTTGATAGATTCAACTTTTGAATCTGGCCGGCAAAACTACGAACACATCTTCCTTTTTTAAGAATGACTTAAGTGCCGTTCTTTGCTCTTTTCTCAAAGAAAAACTTAACTCCAAGTCCTCCAGAGTCACGGCCAAAGCCGATTCGAAAGACTGTTCGCCAGCAGCAGCCATTCTTTGTTTTCAAGTAGCAGGGAACCGTCGCAACTCTGTCGTCATTATGTTAAGCCCGCCCCGCCTACTCTATACGCGATGTGATTGGCCTGACCCAATTTAGGTTTTTACAGCTCCGAAAGTCAACGGAGAGTTGCTAGACTACCCTGGCTGCAAAATACATTTTGCTGCTGCTAGGGTGTGTCTAGATTTCTAGGCTATATGCAATCTTCTTAAAAGTCATGACTCCAATGCCAGTGCATCTCTGTTTCAACCTCTGTTTCTGATATGTTGATGAACAAGTTTTACTGATGTGACACCGGCTCTGTTCCCAGTGTTGTTGCGTAAAGAGCTCCAAATTGGCTTTTGGAAAGTGGCCTGGGGTCACAACAGTAGATGATCTGCGTCATTCAGGAAACAATGACACACCACACTGACGTCATAAAATTATGTTGATGTGCCCTTTGGGTGCAAGAGCACACTTCAAGAAATTATGTTCATAGGTATTTTTGTCTTATTTTCCAGTTACAAAATCTGAAGTCCTTGAAACAGGATATATTCACTTCAGAAGCAACACTGCATGTGATACTTATACTTGTTTTCATAGATTGTATCTTTATGTAAGTGTATTTTTTCTTATGACTGGCTTTTTTTTCCCTTTTAACTATCCAGTTAAAAACAAGTGAAAATTGGATATTCAAGTACAGTAGTTAGATATAGATATGCCAAAAAGGATGTAAGACTTTTTTTCTGTGCAAAATATTGTATCCCACAATGCAATGTACTTCACTTAACCTTCTATTTCCTTTTAATGAATAATCTGGAACTAATATATACATATTCTATCCATAATATAGTCCAGAATCTACTTTTCTTGTCCCTTTTGACATTTGTTTTCTTAACCATTAAGTATTTTTACACAACATTTAAAAAAAAAACAATGCAAAACACATTAACACATTGTCACATGACCTTGTTAATTTGTATGTTTATTGTTGCACTGTTTCACATGCTGTATTTTTAAAATTGTATATTGTGCCATAAGCATCATGCTTGTATCCAAATATAGCCTCTGTGTGTGTTTCAACAGAAAGATTGACTTGAATTCTAGTTAATTTCCAGAGAAAAGGCGTAACAATATGCTGTTAAAATCAAAGCTCGTTAAAAAGAGTGTGTGTGTTCGTGGTTGTCATGTTCTGACTTGTGTGAGGTGAACTGAATAACGGGTAGCTGCACCAAAACTAGCGCGCTAATCAGAGTACACTGGTATTTCTCCCTAATGAAGCCCTCAGGTTAGAGTGCTAGCAAGAGAATTAAGTATGCACGTGATGTATGTGCCCAGACACACTGTCGAGTGGAATGTGTTCCCTTCAGCACATTATGTTAAAGCTTAGAAGTTAGGAAATAGAACAGTGAAACTATAGCACCACAGCATTACTGCACCATAAGCCTGTGTGTGAGTGCGTCTTCATTTTCACCCATGAAATCATTTTAATCGTAACCCTGCCAGATAACTGCTGGCAGAGCGCTATCTTTTTCCTACGCTCAGAGCTTAATCTACTCCATCCATTACATCTATTGAGCTAAATGGTGGTGTAGCATATTGGCATGTTGCAGTTGAAGAGTTAATCTTTGTTCTGAGTACTTAATAATGTGCATTAGCTTTACACTGTGTGCTAACCAAGTGTAACACGATAGTGCTGAAGTCTCTTAGCAATGCTAATCAGAGTTTCTGTAATAACTAGTCAGGACAGCGACGAACGTCACTATATTTTATCCATAGCCTTGTGCACACAGACCAGAAACTCACTACATACACATGCAAACACATAAAAATTCTTGGCTAACACAAAATTGTGAGCGCACTGTCCTGTTTTGTTCCTGTATTAACAAACCTCAGTACTCAAGCGGTCACCCGCTTCCTTCAAATATTTGTGCCATAAATCTGGTATTTTTTTTATTAATATAGCTAGCTTTATAAATTAACTAAATAATTACCAAAATAATTAAGAATTTGTTCCCATAACTTAATTAAGGCAAGTAAAACAAGGGAATTAATTACTACAAAGTGTCCATGATTTAACTTAATTAAAACAAAGGAATGAATTGGTACAGCATACATGATTTAACTTAATTAAAATGTAAGAACAAATTAGTTCAACGTGGCCATGATTTAACTATGGGTACGTTTAGATGACAACAATATGCTTAAAGCGGTGAAGTTTTTTTCTTGCATTTTCAGGCACCCAAAACGCTGTTGTCGTTTAAACGAACAACCAAAACGCATAAAAAGTTTTATGTTTTTAGTTGAAAATGGTATTCTTACTACAGCGCCCCTTGAGGCAACACTGAGAATGCAACACATAATTCATCTATTATTCAACAAAAACAGACATTCTCACCCTTTATTATGTACTCTAAAATGGTAGCTACTTCATAAATCCCATCTGTTGTCTTCAAAAGAGAAAATCAGAGACAACAGAAACCCAAAATGCATCATATCCTGATTAGCAGTCTTTCTCAGGTGGCACTGACTAGATTAGAGGGGGAACACAGCTTGTCATTTTCCCAAAAAGATACACAACACACCCTTTGCATTAACTTTGGTTTAGTGAACGCCATGACTTGTGACTAAATCACAGGCAATGCTAATGCTGCTAAACACAACAATGCTGCCAAGTACGTCAACATGCTTAGGCGTCTCCTAAAGTTTGAATTGAGTTAAATACGTAAAATACATTTCTGCAGCACCAAATCTTCTGTTAGAAGCAGAGTTGACACATCTACAGTAAACATGTACTGTCCTGCTCTTGTTGTTCATGAAGAATTTATGGCGCTTAATGACAGACATCAGGACAGGCTGTTGATGCAGTTGTAAAAGCCAAGCATATCATTTGGCTGCTTGAGGAGGCGGGAGCCGCAAGAGTTTCCTGGTCTGAAGTCCCAGCAGAATGAATTTGGGACTCAGATCTTTCTCTCTCCTGGGGGAGGAGAGCAGACGATTGAAAGACTGGGCGTGAAACGAGAGGGGCTTCTCTCTGCCAAACAAGAAATGTAAGTAGATGCTTTAAGCTGTAGAGAGAACGAAACCGTGATATACAAAGAAAACAAGAATGCTGGTCTTTAGGGTCCTTGATATCGCACCCGCCTCCCATGTTGAAGACGCCGGTTCGAATCCCGCTCGGTGCGGGTTGAATAGGACCGGTAACATTTGGTGCCGTGACCCGAATGGGAGTGAAGTTTACACACACAACTCGTACTAGCTTGGCTCTGTTAAAATTGAAAACGTTGATTGTGAAGCATGCTCGGGGAATATAGTGCGAGCTGTGTACTCTTATAGACACACACACACATAGAGCACAATCCTGACATCCCTCATTCAACGAGCCACCTGGTTGCTAGGCAACTGAGTTCGGTCAGCTACCAGTGCCAAGAACTCCCAATTCTGCTGTGAGCTTGTATGTGTGCGAAGTCATCTAAGTCTATGAGCATAGCTGGACACTGAATTATAAAATCTTCAGCAGGACTGTCCCATCTTTAGCTTTTTTTTAAATGCACCACAGAGGAACCACCAAAGAAACACATTCACATTAAATGTCTGAATATTGGCAAGTGTCACAGCCTCAGGCTGAAAGAGGACATTTTTCACGCTTTAGCACTCTGCAAGTTTCTCTTCTCTGACACACTAATGTGTTCAGTAACTGTCGCCTGATCATTCTACCATTGACAAACTGCTAAAATAGGCCAGAGTCAATTGCCGTAAATCAACCAATTGAAAACAAACACACCACGTTCACAAAATATAGCTATGTTTAAGAATTGGTAAAACTCTAATTACTAGTCCAAATCAAAGCTATTCAACCTCCCATACCTGATGTTTTTCTTTAAAAACCTCTATCATTAAAATACTATATTATATCATATTATATGAGATACTGTTTAACTTTTAGGCCCTGTTTACACCTTTAAGGTCACCTGGTTTTGGTCGATCGGATCACAAGTAGACGAGGAAGACACATACCTGTTTACAATGAACCTGCAGGGAGACAACGGAAAAACTCACGTAGAGAATCAGCTTTCGTTTCTGCACTGACAGCTGCAAGACCACACCGAACACGGTGAGTGTATGTTAGAAATCAGGAATGGTGAGAGAACATTGTGCTTGGTACGTTTTTTGTCATCAACAAAACTTGTGTCTTCAGCCTACAAAGTTTAAATCGCGTCTGGCTAGAGCTCTTCCCATAATGTTTACGAATTAGGTCAGTTGGCGTTTTGGGTTTTTGGGTTTTGTGGCTGTTCGAACAGAAAACGAATGCGTTTTCGACTACCTCTGAAATGGTTGAAAACGAAAGTGGACAAGCTAAAACATTTTAGACCCCATTTACACCTATATTTAGCGTCGTCCACTTGTGATCCAACCAACCAAAACATATCTTAATACCAGGTGACCTTAGCTGTTTTATTAGATGGATTATGACAATTTTACATACAATTAATCCTTGTGGAAACGTCTGCACATAGTGGTTTGTTGGCATTTTCAGAAAAGTCATAATTTTCATAGCAAAACCAGTTTACACACATCAGATTTAACCAGCCTAATGTGATCCATACAGCTGTAACACTATAACCCCCAAAAACATTAGTCTAATAGGGTGAATGTTTGTTTTTAATCAACCAAATTATGATTAAGAAAAGAGAAATGCACAGGCACCAATTTGTTGTTATAACCCGGGTCATTTTTTGAACATTTGGATAGACTGAAACTAACAATATCAATGTACTTTAGAGACATACAAATACTTACAAATCTTCTGTAGACTTGTCAGAATTTAAATTTGTATGCATAAATTCAATATTCTACGAGTAAATAATTTGAAAATATTTGTATGTCTCTAAAGTCGGAAAAACAACAACAACTAATAACCAAGTGGACCAATTAAAAATTTACCTGAACAAATGTATTGTGAAGCACTGATCAACTGGAAACTAACTATGGTGTTAAAAATGTTAAATATTAATTGCACCATATGCTAAGGAAGGACACCGGTCTTATCAAGTTTTGCCAGGATAAGAACATTGTTGGTTGGAACACGAACAAACAGCTGAATCTAGAAAACAGTACCATGTGCACATGTTTTTCGTTCTCTAATTCAAACTGTGACTGAATTTCTTTTAAATACCTTGGTGATAAAACCTCCATATCTCTATAAACAGTTCATCTGGACTGTGAATGTTCAGCAGATGACCTCAGTGTTCACCTCTCACCACAAAGGGCTCACCCTCTTTGGCTTTGCAAACACCAGGAACACCTGGAGCTGTGGATCAAAGTGTTACATCGGGGGGTGGAGGTGCACGCAAACATCTTGTAAGGCAAAGACATTTACATCCATATTGAATGAATTATATGCTGATCTCTGGGGTTTGATGAGGTCAAACAAATATGTCACATGTCCAACAAAGGCTTCTCATACATCAATAGCACCACAAGCTAACAGCTGCAAAAAAAAAAAAAAAAAAAAAACCTATAAAAAATATATTATACAGCATTTAACATGAAAAATAATAATAATAATGTTTTGCATAGAAACAGGATAACTTCTACAGACAATATACCGATTAAGAATTGTACCACAAGCTAACAGCTAACGTTTTTATTAAGGTATCCAACTAACATGGAACGTTCTGGCTTTATTTATTTATTTATTTATTTATTTATTTATTTCTAAAAATATGACCAAATGCCCACCCAGTATTGTTAATAAAACATTTATTCAAAATGATCTGGTCTTCAATATTGTTCTCAAAACATTAGCACAAAAATATTATTTATACATCGTTCATTGAACGTTTTTTTTTAAAACGTTTTAGATGAACGATCATCTAACATGTTTTAAATGTTGCTGCTTGTGTACAAAGAACATTCAAAAGTAACGTTCCCATAATGTTTGCAAAAATGATAAAATGGAATGTTCGCTTAATAACCAAGAAAAAAAAAAATCGTTTTTAAAATGTAAAAAATCTGGAGATCCACGTACGTTTACGCGACAACAATGTACTTAAAACGAAAAATCTTTGCGTTTTTCGCGTACAGATGGCAATGTTGTCAAAATGATCCCTGTTCACAAGGATTTGTGAAAACGACCAAAAAAAAAAGCTATATTATTCATGCCAGGCCAGTAGTTGGCGATGTCACTTTGTAAAAAAAACCACTATAGACTGAACACGTAATACGCATGCGCATGATGTCACCGTTTTCACACATTTTTGTAGTTTACATGGAGACAATAACTGTATAATTTTCAAAAACTTGCACTTTGAAACCTGTTTTCAAAAGTTTGCATTTTCAGCCCCCCAAAACGCCCTTGTTGTGTAAATGAACGACCAAAATGCATAAAAAGTTTCCAGTTTTTATTTGAAAACGGTGTTGTGTAAACACCCTCCGAGCACATTGAGAAAAAAACAACAACAACAACACAACAACAACGTTTAATTAACTTAATTTGAATGTTAGTTAAATATTCCCACAACAAATTCTTTTTTTTTTAGCTGGGTAAATCCATATAAAAAAATACTTCTAGCAAACAAGCCTAACTAAAAGTTAACAATAAAAGCTATTAAAAGTTTTCGCACAACATTAAACACAAAGGTAATTTTTGCAAATAACTTTACTTTGCATAAAAAAAGGCTAAACCTAGTTTTGTTTGCTTAAGGTTAGGTTACACTCAAGGTTCTTAGGTTAACATTTGTTAAATATTTACAGCGCTGTCTGGAACTTTTAAGTTCTGTTCCCAAGACCGAGACAAAGTTGATTCAGAGACCACGTTTATCAGTATAATCCTCATTCAGAAGTCAGACGTCTTGGTGGAGACCAGCAGATTATGGACTCAAGGTTCAAGTGCGTTTGCTGATTCTGACACATTCCATAACATTACCAAAACATTTTTCCTATTCTGCCATCCCCACCTTGTTTGAATGCTTTCAAAACATTTTCTTCAAATATAATAGTTTTCACTTTATCATAAATGGAGAGACCACTTAATCCTGGATCAAATGTATACGATAATGTTTAACGAGAGTTGGTTTGACCTTGAGGTTAACTGGGACCCTTTTTACAGGAACTTGTCTCTAAAAGCGACAGCCAATCAGGTGATTCATGACTACAAAACAAGTTGTCTTTTGAAGTCTCAGAGAGTCAACATGAACTGTTCCCTTTCAGGTCCATACAGAAAAAAATTGCATGTGACACTGATTTCCAAAAATGAGCTGTTACCTTAATAGGAATGTTTTGCATTCAAATCATCAATTCATCTTTGACATGCTGTCGATTAGCATAGAAAATAAATTTGACTCATCTCATTTATAAAAAACTTTATTTTTTAATAAAATAAAATATTAAACTATATTTACAGAAATGCATGTACAATGAAACATAAGTGTTAAAATACATGCAGTATAAACAAGATTTAAATGTGTTAAATTTGTACTTTTAATTTGCTTTCTTTCTTTCTTGAGAATGCAGTGCCTCCTAGACTTTCGTTGTAAATGCATGCACACTTTTTTGCCTTGTTGTCTGACAAGACAATTATTATTTAGCGCAATCAAGTGCATGCCACAAATGAAACTGATAAAAGACTTCCATTGAATGCAGAACATTCCTTCAGAGCCGTGTGTGTGGTTGGAAGAGCCTGTAAAATTGACCAAAGAGGCTGAACAATAGAATTATGCATCAAAGCGCTTGCAAATATTTGATCACTAAAGTGTTTCATCGCAACAGCAAGATCCAGAGCATCTCAGTGAGCACAAGCATGTGTGTGTGTGTGTTTACGATGTCGACTGGGGCGTGCTTTGATCGTGGACTATCGAGCTCTGTGTTTGCTTATAGCGTTTGATCTTTAAAACACTGTCGCGTCAACAGCAGTCTGGCCTCTCAGGCGTACTTAAACCACACATACGCCGCAGAAGACAGCAGCTATATTTTCCAGACTTACGATCTCAATTATAAAATGACTTCCTGCTGATCAAAGGTGCTCTTTCGTGCACTCTGTATCATATCCACTTTTCTCTCGCTCTCTCTTGTTGCTTATACTTGGGGTACTTCATCTCCTTACCCTGTTTTAAAATATGGTGTGTAGTTTGCCCTATACATGGCTTATGGACCAGACATTAAATCATGTCTCTTTTTGAGGAGAGGTGTGTTATTAGTTTAAGTAATATAAACTACAATTTTCACTTGGTGTAATAATGTGGGAAAAAGTAAGATTGTAGATAGTGACATAGAGACGTAAGTTGACTTGCGTATGCCAGAAACTAGTTATTTTAGGCGATAAAGTTTTAAATATGGATATTTTTCTTACACAAACGCATCGCTTCGCTTCAGAAGGACTTTATTAACCCACCGGAACTGTGTGGAGCACTTTAATCATGGATGGATGCACTTTGATGGACTTAAAAAATATACAGCTAGTCACGGCCATTATAAAGCTGGGAAGAGCCAGGACATTTTTTTATATCTCCGATTGTATTCGTCTGAAAGATGAATGTCATATGCACCTAGGGCTGCATTCCAGTCCACTTTTAGACACGCACTTGCGAACTTCCCTAAGCACTTCCCCTCGGGGGAATCCCTGCCGCCATTTTGAAGTGCGTTCCACCTGGTGGAGTGGACGAGGGAAGTTTATATGGAAAGACCCTCGCTCCCTTGATTTTGACAGAGGGAGCGAGTCTACTTCATATGTACACTTCAGGCACCCATATGTCCCACAATGCAGTACGATTGTAACGTCACCACATATCTCGTCTAATCACCACCACAACAGACAACTCTATGATATATTAATTATATATTTTTTTTATTTAAAACAACCCAAACACACCTATACATTTAGATGCTGCATTAAACAAATTCTTAAAGGGGACAAAAATGTAAATAATAAATCAACTCCACAGCTGATTCGATTGCAAAGCTTCCGCCAGAAGTGGGCACTCGTGCAACGTAATCAATGACGTACATCCGAGTGAACGAGACGGAGGGAAGTTAGCGAGTGAAGGGCATGACAATTTTGGACTGGAACGCAGCCTATGATGACTTGAGGGTGAGTAAATCATGGGCTAATTTTCACTTTTGGGTGAACTATCCCTTTAACTGGAATTTTCAGTATTGCATCCTTCTCGTGGGCATTTAATAATTTTTTACGTTTCAGTCTGAGTTAAATCTCTTTTTTGGCTTATTTAACTGTAGAAGAAAACGTGCCTAATAATTATGATTATCCGAGCGCTGATTGGTTCTTCCAATGCCGTGGCATCAGCCAATCAGAAGTACTTCCTAATCCACGTAACCTTATATCTCGTACCCTAGCTTGCGATCGCCCTGCTCACGAATATGAAAACTTCTGTCTACCCCTCCTCCTCCCCAGCACCACCTGTAGAGTTCTGCTACCGGGGTTCTCCCATTTTCTTGCACCAGGCTGTCCTTTTAGTTTATTTTGACCAAGCTGAACAAATTCTTTGCTCAGCAGCGTAGCAGATCTCTTCCGCCATAATAAAGCTTATGTATATTCCATGCCTTTGCCAATAAATGCTGGTTGAAATAATCCACTCCGAGAGTTGTCATGACTGAAATACAATATCACACCATGCATAATTCACAGTCTGAATCTTTAAAAGAGCACGGCTCACAGAATGGGGTGTTTGGACCAACAGAACGAATTAGTTATGCATCCATAAAATCACAGTCGGTTGAAGCCATGTGATTCTTATCGTCCGTAATGACAACCACAGCGCGGTCAGAATCAGGTGAAATACACTCACACACACATATTACACACTCATACTCATATAAAACCCTAGTCTCAGCTTTGACCTATTTCTGAGCCGTACAGAGCGGCTCTATAGATTAACGAGTCTGCCAGAAAGCACATACATTGAGTTCCCCAGAAGAGCTACGCTTTGGGGCTTCACATGTACACGGTTCTTCAGAGCAACTCGTAACAAGCTTATATACTCTGGTTGCTTTTTTTCTTCTGACCTAAATAAATGCAAGAAAGAGAGCAACATGATTTCCATGCGCAGGTAGGTGTATGTGTGTCTTTGAGGGTTATTGGGTCAACAATATGAAATAGTGTTTGATTCAAATGTGTTTACAAATATAGCGTCGTGACTCGTGAACATTGAAGGCAACATTAACATTTAACATCCGGAAGGTGCTGTATTTCAGAGGGAAAATGAACACTGGGCTATGTGAAGCATGAATATGAATAATCAAAATGGGGAAAAATTATTACAATACTTCACATTTTTATTGTAATAAAACATTTGAATGTTTAATATTTGATATTAAAATATATATTAATATATATTTTTTATTATATGCATAATACATTTACATTTATTATATTTATAAATAAAATATTTTTATTACGATAAATATTAGATATTAAAAAATATATAAAGACATTAAGCCATGTTATTTACGTGTGCTGTAAATTTATCGTTTAAAAGGTGTGAGAACTGTTAAGCATTTGGCAGATGTTTTTATCCAAAGAAACCTTGTATTCAAGGTACACATTTTATCAGTTCATGCTTTCCCTGGGAATCAAACTAACACAATGCCCTATATTTGCGCTGTTTAAAACCACTTAACTCCACACACTAACAAACAAAAATTCAATAATTTTCTAGCACAACAAGGCACTTTAATAGTGACCCACAAGCCTTATCAAGCCACCAGCCTAACCACTAAAACACATATGGGTTTCCTTTCGCAAGCCATAAAATCATAACACTTCCCTCCACCTAGAAATGGACATGAAGTACTATTCAACCCTTTTCTTGATAAAAGTGACGTATTATACCTAGAAGGCACCCCTGAGGACGTTTATGCAACACTGAAGTGCATTAAGCTCTCTCAGGAAAGTAATGAAACCTAAGTGTCCCCCAAGCGATCCTCTCTTTCATTAGCTAAAGAAAAAACTCTTTGCAGGACCATTCAAAGGCTACTGCAAATGTTAGTTCCCTCGGGACAGTCCCGAGCCTGCCGTTTGCCGCACTGCTGACAATGGCCAAGAGCCCTCATTTGCTTACTGAAGTAAACAAGCTCAGTTTGGTGCCCTTCGCATGACAAAGACTAGCAATGCTTACATCTTTTAATTGGTGTTTGCCAAGTTGAACATTTAGGTGGTTGCTAATACTTAGGTTTAGATATCTGAACAAGCCCTTAAACTGAGGTATTAAACTTTGAGTTGACTTGTCAGCACCATTTGTGCAACAGACATAAAATTACTAGCAATCATGCTTACAATGTTCGCCTGGTGCACCATAAAATGGCTGAAAACTTACATAGAGCTAAACTTCTTAGCAACCACCCACAACACCTTAAAACCTGTGTAGCAATGCAATGCGCTTAAACGCATAGCAATGCCGTATACAACCACAGAGAACTAGCATAATTTTAGCATATGTTAGCATACCATAGAGTTTACTCATGAAAACAACACTTAATATTACCAAGCTAGTAAATGCAGAAGTGATTTAGTTTAGAATTAGTAATCTCTAGTGCTGCGTTCGAAATCACGTACTGTCTGAAAACGTTCTACACTTGAATTTGAATTTACTTCAAGACCGTTAAAAAAGGATGTTTTATGAATGTGTGTAGTATGAATGAAATTCGGACGTAACATATCGGCCATACTGTCATTATCACGTGACCTTCCAAGTAGTAGGTCATCCAGGGACTTTTCGCTCACTGTTTTATGAATACTGTGTATTTGGACATACTACTCATTTGGCTTACTGTTTTTCGCATAATAGGGAAGTATTTGACAGTAGGGAAGTATTCGATTTTGGACGCAGCACAATTTTGTTCAATATTTATGCTTTATACTGACACCTACTGATGTGGATGTAGCATCACACAAAAGCATTTACTGTTACCGATTTCAGTGTAGAAAAAGGCATATTTGTCACATGACTAATTTAATTTAATCTAATCTTAAGATGCATTCACGACCATGTTGTAATTACTGTAATTTCGTGATGACAACACATGGCGTTTTACTCTAAGCTGTTTATATCCTTGGACTGGGAATTATGCGTTTCTATGACAACACCATAAATGCCCAAATTAATCTGCAGCAATCTAAGTGGTACAGCGGTCACAAGTAGGAGCTCTCAGAAATTTCCCAGTTTACAAGCTACGAGTTTTACAAGGACGTGAAAGTTTTTTACAAGTTGTATTTCGTAATTACGGTAAGTACGTCATGAATGTGAATGCACATTTATACCAAAAGTGTTCAATAAGACATTTAATAATTTTTATATACAAAAAAAAAAACGTATTTGTTACTTGAAATAAAATAAACTTTATTTGAAATTGAATACATCTTTGAAAATACAAAAACATTTGAAATCCAAAAACATTTCTCATTTTCATTTAGTTTAATGATGTACTAAAATAACAAACTAAAATAGAAATTATTATAAACTAAATATATATATATATATTTTTTTTTTTTTTTTGTGTGTGTATATATATATATGTATATATATATATATATATATATATATATATATATATATATATATATATATATATATATATTAGGTTTTCTTGTTGGATGTTTCGGCTGAGCAAATCGCCTGCATGACGAATCGATCAACCTATAAACAGAACTTCTTTGTTTCACTCCATCATGACTAATAGGCAGCTGTATCTCGGATAATAACGGACTGAAGCATGTGGTTGTGAATGTGCTGAAAATGTTTTCTGAAAAGCATAGATAACTAAAGTTAAAGTCTGCGGTTTATGCACTACAAGTGGCACCAAACGAACGGCAAACTGTTTGACGTCCTGACTGGGCCGGAAAAAGCAACAATTAGCCAAACATGAACCAAACGTGATTTTTGGAGAAGATCTACTTGTTTTGCCAAACAATGGCAGATGGAAGAGTACATTCTTCAACTAAATTACATATCAAAAGACTGTTGGAGATTTTAATTCTATATCTATATTGACAGAATGCACTGTTATGGTGTTCACAAAGGTCATATGCTAGACTGTGACTAGCTGAACAATAGTTTGTTTCTGTCAGCTTCTCTGCTTTGGTCTGTGATTACAAGTCCTGAGCGCACACACACACACACACACACACACACACACACACACACACACACACACACACACACACACACACACACACACACACACACACACACACACACACACACACACACACACACACACACACACACACACACACACACACACACACACACACACACACACACACACACACAACAAGCTTACTTAACCACAGTTAACCGATCCAGACCTGTAATTACAGTTAACTTGTAAAGTATGTCCAAGTCAAGTAGATAGAGATTATAGGAAATATCATGAACAAAGAGCAAAAGGTAAGAAAGATAGTGAATGAAGAAACTGGATAGAGATGAAAGAAGTATGAGACAAAACAAAAGAGAGAGGGAGTCACGGTTGTAAAGGTGTGATGGAAAGCAGATGTGTCTGTCTTTTCATAAAAGTGGGGGATGGGATGGAGAAAATCAAAGAGAGGAGGAACAGTACATGAACACATTTAACACCATACACCTACAAACATATCTAGGCAGTGACCAAATATGAATTTTAACTCTGAAGAGAAATGTAAACCTATCTATATCCTATCCAAAGTGTCTGAAGATTAAAATAATATGCCTCACCACAAATACAATTCTTAATGTTCAGTTTTGTCTTTTTTACATTTAATTAATACATTTTTTTACTGGAAAACAAATTCAATAATAATAAAAAAAGTTGTATTGCTTGACAGACAAAATGCATATGAGAATACAACTACTTTTCAGTTGTATTTATATATACATTTTTTAATTTAAGTGTAAACTTAAGTGAAATATTTTCTTCTTAAACAATTTTGCTTTTTAAGTGAATTTCTCATTTTAATGTTTTTTATCTTATAACAATTGTCGAAATATAAACATAAGATATAAAACGACAAAAAAATTATTAAGAAATGTATTTTTGCAGTATTCAGGCCACATTAAAAAAACATGAACACATTTGTGTCTGTGTAAATTTGTAAAACTACATTTAAGCATTCAGTTTAATAGGACAACTTGCACACAAAAGGATTTATAGATGACACTCACATTTGTTCTGGTCATGTTTCACGAACAAGGCCCAGTTGTCACAATTCTGTTCTGTCTGAGTGTTTTTTTGTCACTGGTCACATGTCTTCCTTTGTTCTGTTTTCCCGCCACTCCTTGGTTTCCATGGTTACCCTCATTAGTTCATTTGTATCACCTGGTTCCTCGTTAGTCTTGTCAGCTGTGTCTTGTTTCCCTGATCTGTTCTCCCCTGTATTTAAGCCCTGAGTGTTTCAGTCTTCACTGGTCGGTCAATGTTTATGTTAGGTTCTATCTATGTTCTGCGCACTCGCTCCCTGTTCTTTGTATTTGTGATTATTGAGAATTAAAACCTTGGATTCTGCATCTAGTGATGGCAAAATGAGGCTTCCTGAACCACTGAGACCTCGCAGGCCATTGCTTCAGCTAAAGGTTCATTACTCGAAGCTTCATTCAGCATTGCTCACTAGTGACACCTAGCTACTGTGCAAAGAAATAGCAGACCAATTAATTAATTCCGAACCAGTGTTCAGAGCCACGCCCCCCCTCCCCCCTCCCTCCCCCCTCCCTCCCTAATTTTATTAAAAAAAAAATATTTTTATAAAAAATGTATATTTTATAAAATACTTTTAGAAATAAAAATATTTATTTGTAATGTAAATATACAAATAAATATTTATATTTATTTGTATAATTATATTTAAATGTATATTTTATAAAAAATATTTTTATAAATAAAAATATTTATTTATTTTGTACTCACTGTTGATGTCTGTAAGTGTAACCTTTCATTTGCAATAATAAAAAGACATGATCAGACATTTGTCCATTACTGTGTATAAAATAAAATATGTATCTTTCTCTGTCTGAATTTACTTGTGCAAAGTCACACACACAGTTTATTAATTATTCATAAATTGTTTGGATAGTGACAGTATGAACAACAATAGTGACACTGTGTTGAATGCAGTGCTTATGTTAGAGGGAGTGTAATAAAGTACATTTATTCATTTAGCAGATTATAGATAACAGATTAAAGTAAACTGCAACAGAATAGTCCGGAAGGAAGGATTACAATAGATTTTTTATTGAGAAACAGAATTATTTCAAGTGTGTTGGGGTTTAGACGATTCCTCTTCTTGGACAAAATCTCTCTAGCCTTGGAAAAGATCCTTTCACAGGGAACAGGGGATGCAGGGGAACGTAAAAATGCCAGTGTCATCTGGTAGCCTATAAATGAGGATACTGATGCTTCTGTTGAGCCCAGACAGGGGAGGATTCCCTCTTTCTTGCTGGCTCCATTACCAGGAAAAAGGAAGAGTCACAAAAAGCAAACAAATCCAAAAGGGCAATCCAAATAAAAAAGCAGTCCAGTCCAGATGCAAAAATCCAGAGCAATCCAAATAATCTTATCTAATTAATATAACAAGACTATAATATAGCGAGGCCTACTATAATAATAATAATATACTATAACTATTCTAACCTGATAATGTAATAATATACAGCCCTCATATATGACACAATAACGACACTGACACTGACAATGATAGTTATCTAACTCTCTGACTCTACTACAACTGCTTCTACTACTCCTGCAACACCCACAAGGTGGCGCGAGTTTCGAACCGCATTTTATCCGGAAGCGACACTCAGACCGAACCGATGACGTATCCACACAAACCGAGGCCTCGTTTGTCATTAGTCACGTGATTTTCACGTTAACAACACAAGCCTCGAATCGCGGCTTCATCTGGCACGCCCACTTTTTCTCGACACACGCTCCGACGCCCCGCTTCAAATGTCACATCACTATCTGCATCTTCGTGTTCGCCTCCTACTTCATCCACCCAGGAAGCCTGACACCAGTAGGCCAATGTTTTGCTGGTTAGCTTTAGCATGATTAGCATCTTTCTCCACAGACAGACATTCAAATTAGGCATGTATTCTGACAAAATATATTGTTTTGCATACATCACAATTATTTTGTAGTATTAAAGTAGATGTTTTACCAGTGCCTGATTCCATCAGTCATTCACTGTTGTCATTATTTCCTGAGGCATCATAATGATCAGTCACATGGCTTTTACAGCTCAGGTGATTGGTTCAAAATGTTTTATACTGCCATGAGCAAAGATGGCAGATTCAAAATCAAACTATTATGAACCTCATTGCATTTAACATGCATAACCAGCAGAGGTGAGTAAGCTACCTGAAACTTGTAGTTGGCTACTCATTACTTTTTGGCCTGCTGCAATACGTTTCCAAAAATGTTTCCTGATGAATGTTAAAAAGACTTTCAGCAGATGTTTTTGTGGTGTTTATAAAATGAATGTATGTGAATCTTTTCTTTTAAAGATGCTAATCAGATGTTTGTACACATAACGCTTTATGACACTTAGTTGACACTTAGTAGCACACGTAGCTTAGTTGTTATCTGCTTGCTTCACTCTGTACACTGAATTGATTCTGTGTAATGTGTCATTAAAACAGACCTTGTGAAAAATATAATTAACTTAAAACTATTGCTACTTTTGGCGCTGATTCAGAGACCTATTCAAGTGAGGTGGCGTTGTGTAGCTGCTAAAGGTCTGAGCAAGTAAAAGTTCCTGAAGTGAGAGCCATTTGCCATGAATGGCAAGAAATCGAAGACTCTTGGTTAAGCTAGACGCAAGTGAAAGTAAACATTCCATTACCATGATTTGCAACGTTTAACCTTGCGTCTAGCTTAACCTTTGCCACTGTCCCTCAAAATTCACCTGCTGAAGTCAATGCCTTAATACAGAACTACTCATTAACCGATTTGGACTGATACAACACAAACGACACACTCACTCATTCTTTCCAATGTGTAAAATATCTCTTAAAGTGAAAGTTCACCCAAAAATCAAGCGTAGCATCAGTTCTGGCAGGTCACGCTAGTCAAGCTCGCATCCACTATCTCTCAGCTGATCCACGTCTACCTATAGGAATACGACGCCTATCACTGTATCCATATATAAGCTCCTTCAGTATTATCAGCAGCTATCGTGTTTCTCAGGAGCTATTACCCTCCTCCATCCCCAGCTCCTCTCGTCAGTCAGGATTTGGCATTCTGATTCCCCTTGAATCAGAATACATTCTTGAATTATGTTGTACTTTAAAATCTTGAATTAATGATATCTGCAATACATTCATGTTGGTTCTGTTCTGTTTACCCTAAGGGGGGTTATCGCTGCTCAGGGAGTTCTTGCCCAGAACGGAACCATACCGCCAATCCAAACTGCATGCTAATTGTCAATCGTATTTGACGATAGTGGTCCTGACAGAAATAAAAATTCTGTCATCATTTATTCACACTCAAGTTGTTGCAAACCTGTATGAATTTCTTTCTTCTGCTGAACACAAAAGAAGATATTTTTGAAGAAGAATGTTGGTAACCAAACAGTTATGGGGCACTATGGAAGTCAATGGGATCCATCTGTTTGGTTACTCATATTCTTCAAAACATCCTTCTTTAACTTCAACTGAAGAAAGAAATTCACACAGGTTTGGAACAATTTGAGGATGAGTATATCTTCCCATTCATATTTACTTCTTTTTTTTTTTTTTTGTACACCAGGGTGACCAGGAACATGAAATTGTCCAGCCATGACTTCTTGTTTCACAAGAGTATAAATATGAGGTAACACAAAGGCCAAATAGAACAGCTGTTTTTTGTGAGATTTATGGACAGTTGGCGATATGGGTGTGGACCTTTTTTACAGTCTATATGTGTGGATCTTCACTTTCTTTAGAGACATTAACATGAGCGTCCTCTAGTGTTTAAACTGCAAACTGCATGTGTCTGACTACTACAATTTTACATTCAACACCTTTGTGTGTGTTAAGTGGTTAAGTTTATTGATGTTTTTCTCAGTGTGGTCTCTTGCTTGTAAGTGCATATGTGCATGTTTTGTATGTGCGTTAGAGTGTTAGCTAATCCTAAAACGCCTGTGGGGAGAGATTTCTGACTGTGTTGGGTTTTAACTTGCTATAATCTCTGTAGGGGTTCCCTGATCACTCTTCACAGGGGGTCGCAGCAGGGTTTCTCTGTGTTTTTTTTTCTTTCTTTTCTATTTCAGCAGCACCAGAAGACGCAGATGGTGGGCACACACAATTTATTGACATGATTTTCAGCTCTAAGAGACTTATTAGCAGTGAAAATACATTTCTGTCTATAGTCCTGAGGGGAAACTGCTGTGAATAGGCTATGTGTTACTGTTTTTGCGCAGTTTGAAACAGGAACATTTCTGATGAACTAAAAATGTGGAGCCTACTTGTGGAAAAATCCACAGTGAAAACATTGTATCAGACTATTTTGTTTAATGTATGGATGATTCTGGAGGTGATACATTTTTTCTTGCTTTTTATTTTTTGTTTCTATCGACACCTTGTGGTCAGATATGTTAATTACGCCTTGGCGTCTGGCGCTATCTCGTGTTCAGATGAAATAGTTACATTTATGCCTCTGGCGCCATCTGGTGGTAAATATACACAAATAAAATTCAAAAACGGCCAACTACAGCAATTTGTCTTTCGTACACTTTTAAAACCAGGTCACATAAGGCAAAACCAAACTAAAACAGAAATTCAGGGACCGAGAAATATGTAAAAACTATGTAAAAAAGTGCGTATAACGAAGCGTTTTGAGTTCGTTGGCTCAAACGGGTTTTTTCTTATTAGATGTATTTTTGTACTAAAATGTAATCGTTTTAATCCAATAATTTTACGAATTGTTACCTGATATGTAAACAAAACCAGTAATGTAAGCAGAGCTATAAAATGATTTTGAAAACACGTGTTCCGTAATCACAAACTGCGGTTATTGGTTCAAACAGTCAGCGCTGAGAAAAGTAACAGTAGCGTTATAAGTATAGCTGGGACACCTTAATAGCACTGAATTACAAAAATACACAAAGAAGAGTTTAAACATGAGAATTATTATTTACACTCATTGTATTTATTAACATAAAAGATAATAACTTTCATAAGCTCCGCCTTTGCTAACCTTTCTACTACTTTTCTGTTTACACTTGGCAGTTTGCAGAAAACTCGAGCGATTACTCTTGCATTCAGCCTGTTGGAGATACAGTCCGCAGATCTGCTACAGTTTGTTTGATTTGTGCATGATCTTTGAGGAAATGGCTGAACAAAGGAACGATGGCTTGATTTTCTATGTCAACGGGAAAAAGGTGCTTATTGCTTATGCATAATATATAATCAACGTCATTTTTGTTTACCCAGAAATTCTGGTCATGTGTTTATTGTAAAGGCTGTTGTTAAGACTTGTTTGGTTGTGAACCTGTTGTCAAGTTCAATCCTTATTAATACTTGGCTCATATAAAGGCATTGAATCTAATTTGAACAGAGACTGTGATTATCTGTTTAAAGATATTTAAAATAATAATAATCTGCATGCATTGAATGTAATCTGCATATGTTTATGCTTCTTGTTGACAGATAATGGAGAAGAACCCAGACCCTGAGACTATGTTGCTGTCTTATCTGAGGCAGAAATGTATGTTTACACGTTTTAACAAATGTGCATATTATTAATGTTATTATTATAAATGGTTATTCATATTTTGTATTGTGCGTATTATTAATAATTTAGACTTTCCTGGCATTTCTAACTAATAAAAAAAGTTTGGGTATGATTGTGTGAATGTATAATACTAATATCAATAACCTATACTTTCCTGACATTGCTAACTATTTGATATATGTTTGTATAATATATTATAAAATTATATGGTATATTATACTATGTATATGTATTATAATTTAATGATTCTATATTTTTTAATAAGATATGTTAATGTTATTAGTATTATAATTTATAATGTTAATATTATTTATTATAACAAACTTTCCTTATCTATCTATCTATCTATCTATCTATCTATCTATCTATCTATCTATCTATCTATCTATCATTTATAAGTCATATTTATGTAACATAATACGGTTTGTTGATGTTAATTTTGAAGTGATACCGTGGATATTTTTTAGAGGAGATTAATCTGCAATTCTGAATATTATTGGTTTATTTGAACTGTTTAGTTTTGCACTGTGTGTGTGTGTGTTTAGTGCGGTTAACAGGCAGTAAGTACGGCTGTGGTGGAGGAGGATGTGGAGCCTGTACCGTCATGGTGTCCAGATACGACCCTCAGACCAAGAGCATCAAGTATTTCAGTCACTCTCTCTCTACTTTTTTTCTTTTCATCACACTGTTTTATCAATGGGTCTGACCCATGATAGTACTCCTCTTTTTCTCCCACTTTTCACACTTGAAAATCAAGATTCAAACTCAAATTCTAGGCTGTGTTTTTAGTCAGATTTCTCAAGGAAGATAGCCCTTTATATGCTTTGTAAGATAGTATTTATATGCTTTTCGATATATATTAGTTTTTGTTACTCAAATATCATAATAAATCACTCCCGAATGCATGTAAGAAGTTATATTTCTTCTTCACTGGCCAGTCATTCGTCAGTCAATGCTTGCCTGCTTCCTGTGTGCCAACTTCATGGAGCGGCAGTGACGACCGTTGAAGGCATCGGAAGCACCAAAACCAAACTACACCCGGTCCAGGTATCGGATTCACATTATAATCTATACTTGCCCAATCCAGATTATGAGATCCAGATCAGGAAATTAGTATGCAGACAGATTATAATCCATGTTAATATTTTAGATTACTGCCAGTTCAAATATAATTTTTGAATATAGATTACACTAAATCCTGATTATGAGATTAAATCACAGACAGTTGAGATATCATCTGATCATAACTTGATTTTCATCCTAGTTTGCATTTAGGTCAGTGGCATGATGCCTATTTTTTTCTTACCTATTAATAAAAAAAAAAAAACAATATTAAAATGCAATTTATATTGCATTTAATGATAAAAAAAAATATATATTTTGTTATATATTTAAAATAGTATAATAAAGAGTAATAACATTTTAAATTAAGTAAATAAACAAATATATATATATATATATATGTATTCATAATTTAATTTTGTAATATAAATATAACATATATTTATCTAAACAAAAATATATCTAACATAAGTTTTTGTTTACATAATATATGTATTACTTCAATTAATACAAATTAATGTAATATATATATATATATATATTTAAATACAGGGTATATAGTCAACATGGACACTTAAACACATCATTGACAGTATATGTGTGTTCTGTTCATCAGGAGCGTATAGCAAAGGCTCATGGGTCTCAGTGTGGGTTCTGTACTCCTGGGATGGTGATGTCCATGTATGCGTTACTGAGAAACAACCCACAGCCAACTTTGGAAGATGTAACGGAGGGTCTCGCTGGTACAGTGACACAAACACGATTTTAAATCTACTAAAACCTTAAGAACCTTTTGACCAATCACGAATGTTCCTATTGCAGGTAATTTATGCAGGTGCACAGGGTACCGCCCAATCGTTGATGGCTACAGAACCTTCTGTGAGGTGAACAGCTCCGGCGTCCAGATTCATCCTTTATTTGATTCGTTTCAGTTGCTGAATCATGTGGCACTCATGTTACTTGACATTCCAGACCCTTTATGGATTTGTAGCCTCACATCCGTGTCTGATATTCTTGATTCATCTCAAAGCGACCCATTATGACTCCACATATTTTGATGCCATTTTTTTTTTATTTTTGTTTCTTTTTTTAAACATCTTGGTCTGCGGTTGACAATGTGATACACAATCTGGTAACTGCATGTTACAATGTGACAGTCATTTCTGTTTTTTGTTGTTGTTTTTTTTTCCACTTGAGGTTTAACTGACATTTGTGTGTTGCATTACATACATGTGCATTTACGAACATGAAACTTTTTCTGTAATTTTTGTAGAGTGAAAACTGTTGTCAGTTGAATGGCACCGCATGCAGTTTGGCCAATGGAAATGGATCTGTGGAGCCCATAGAGAATGTGAGTATCTTCCTCTTGACCAGGGTTAATTTAGTAAACTTATTGCACTCACTTTTGTCCTATTTTATTGTGCTGCTGGACTTTGACTTTTTAGTTGCAGTAAAACACACACACACACGCACATATAAACATGTGTTTTAAGAATCAAAGTGCAGATAAATGGAGTTAATGTCTCACAAAAGCCGATTCTCAACTGCCGAAACAAGTCGTCAGTAATTCTAGTATTAAATCTTGTAACATACCTACGTAACAATGTAACAAATATGCATAATGCCAGCTTATGGTCTTCATTGGCTGCCCGCGAGCAACATCTGCTTTGCTCCACGCTCAAACACTGTAGCCGAGGCCTTGAAGAGTTTGGTTGCTCTGTAGCTGAAATTCAGATATAGTAATTTGCGTTTAGTTTACGACACCATAACCGGTAGACCAATTACAACAAATTGAGCCATCTGGCCAATCAGAACAGAGTATGCTCCCGGAAAGGAGGGGTAAAGAGAGACCAAATCCTTTATCAATCCATTTCAGACACGCTGAGAAAAGAAGTGAGAAAATTAAAGTGTTTTTTGACCTTAAACCTAATTAAAAATCACTTGCGCATAGTGGATTGAATGATGTAATAGTTATTTTTGTGTTTAATAGGGTCATCCAGAACTGTTTCATAAAGAGGACGTGCTCCCCTTCGACCCCACCCAGGATCTGATCTTTCCCCCTGAACTCATGGTTTGTTCAAAACTTCATTCGTCTTCACTAGATTAGGTTATGTAACTATGACTAAGCTGTAACAAGGTCGCCAGTCAGCTCTAATTTATTATTCACTTGATTTTAGGCTTCGTCTGTCAGAAGTTAAAATGCTATTATCAACTAAACAACACATTCTAAAAATATATGCCATAAATTCACAGTCTATTTTTGTGTTTAGAGAATGGCAGAGATTAAGGACCAAACCATTCAGAAGTTTTGTGGGGAAAAAATGACCTGGATCAGCCCTGGATCTCTAGATGAGCTGCTTCAGCTGAAGGCTGATTACCCACAAGCCCCTCTTGTCATGGGCAACACCAACATAGGTTTCATATGGGCAAATCGTGGCCAAACCTAAAAAACTCTTAATATATTTTTGTGTGCTATTTCAGCATTATCAGGTCACTATGACATTTCCCCTATTCTATTCTATTCTATTCTATTCTATTCTATTCTATTCTATTCTATTCTATTCTATTCTATTCTATTCAGGTCTGGACATGAAGTTCAAGGGTATCTTCCATCCTGTAATAATATCACCTACACGAGTGCCAGAACTATTCAAAGTTACCCAGAGATCAGAGGGTATGTGTGATTTAGTACTTCAACTTAACCTTATTCCAGTTAGTTTTATTGGTAACACTTTACATTAAGGTTTCATTTATTAACATTAGTTAACTATGTAATTTAACATGACCTAACAATGAAAAACACATTTATTAATCTTAGTTAAAGGGTTAGTTCACCCAAAAATGAAAATTCTGTCAGTAATTACTCACCCTCATGTTGTTCCAACCGCGTAAGACCTTCGTTCATCTCCGGAACACAAATTAAGATATTTTTGATGAAATCAGAGCTATGTCTCACTCCTCCATAGGCTGCTATGTGACCGAAACTTGCTGGCCCAGAAAAGTCATTAAAGAGATCGTTAATATAGTCCAAGTGACTCCAGTGGCTCAATCTTAAGTATATCAAGCGACGAGAATACTTTTTGTGCGCAAAAACAAACAAAAATAACGACTTTATTCCACTTTTCATTTCCTTCTCTCTGGGCCTCTAGTTGGTTCGCGTAGTCTTTTTGCGCAGCGCGTCTGTGTACACGTCACCACGTAGGCTCACTATTGGCCGACGCCGGTCATGTGTGTGATGCGTGGTGACGTGCAACACAGACGCGCAGCGCAAAAACACTACGAGGCCCAGAGAGAAGGAAATGAAAAGTGGAATAAAGTCGTTATTTTTGTTTGTTTTTGCGCACAAAAAGTATTCTCGTCGCTTGATATACTTAAGATTGAGCCACTGGAGTCACTTGGACTATATTAACGATCTCTTTAATAACTTTTCTGGGCCAGCAAGTTTCGGTCACATAGCAGCCTATGGAGGAGTGAGACATAGCTCTGATTTCATCAAAAATATCTTAATTTGTGTTCCGAAGATGAACGAAGGTCTTACGCGGTTGGAACAACATGAGGGTGAGTAATTACTGACAGAATTTTCATTTTTGGGTGAACTAACCCTTTAATTTTCTGTTAATATTGTTTAATTAAGCTGAGCTAACATGAACTAACCATGAACAGTTAACTAACGTTAACAAAGATTAATTCAAAAAAATGTAACAAATGTATAGCTCATTTTTAGTTAATGTTAATTAATGCATTGACTAATGATAACTAATGGGACCTTGTTGTGAAGTATAACTGTTTTACATACATTTTTGTTTTTTTATATTATATATGTATTATTTTCATTTAAGTTTTGTAAGTTTAAGTTTTTCATTTAATGTATTTTATTTTATAAGTATTTGTAATAGTTTTAGTGGTCACTTTATATTAGGTGTCCTTATTGTGTTCATATTGTATTGCAAAACACCTTTGCTGCTATTGAGGTGGGATACGGGTAAGGTAACATTTTAAGCCAGGTGATGCAGTTACACATTACATGTACTTACTATAGTAATAACAGTAAATTATGCTTAATTACAAGAGATTAACCTAAACCAAACCATAATCCCAATCGTAACTTTATAGTAAGTACTTATTTGAGTAAGTACAATGTAACTACGTCACCTTAAAATAAAGTGTAACCACGAGATGGGTTTGGTGGTATGGATAGGTTTAAGGGTTGGGTTAAGGTGTGAAGGAAAGGTCAACAACAGTGTAATTATAGATGTACAGTAATTACATAACAGCTGTAATTACATGCAGTTATTTTTAAATAAAAATACAATGTCAAAACATCTACGTAGACAATAAGTGCATTGTATCAAATAATGTATTTAAATGTTAGTACTTAGTTGTTAAAGACACTTAAATATATAAAGTGGGACTGTTTTAGTTAACAAGAACAGCACTCCACAAGGGTACAAAATATATAAAAAAATATTTTGCCACAAGAATAGCGCAACCCGATAAAACCATCTTGGGGATATGTCGCTACAATGAGTAAATATTACGAAAATTATTTATAATGAAACAATGGCAAAAGTCAAATTTCTATATTCTGCATGAAGTATGTAGTTTCTGCGACACTAGTGGGACCTTGCGAACTTAAAAACAAACAAAAAAGCATATTATTTAGAAAACGCCCCTTTTGCACGTCACGCCTCCCCCAACTTGAAACTTCACAAATACAGGTGCTTGTGAAGGCATGTTTCAACAGGTAAAAGTAGCTACTTTGAATAAAAGGTCCAACATATTAGGAATACTTTTAGCTGTTTTGCTATGTGTCATGATGAGTAAGCAATTGAGTAGACGGAAGCTGCGTCCAAAATCAAATACTTCCTTGTTATATAGTATGCGAAAAACAGTACACCAAAAGAATAGTATGTCTGAATACATAGTATTCAAAAAACAGTAGGCGAAAAGTCCCCGTATGACCTACTTCTTCTGCCGAGATTCTGAAGTGTAAATTCGATGGACTCTTTACTATGCCGTGAGGCCACGGGAGAGAATTTATGAATGAAAGTGAAGCGATGCAACTGTAGGTCATGTAACGGTAACAACGTGGCCTGGCGAATGTAATATGCCAAATTTAATTTATACTACTGTATATATAGAGTGTACTTTTTTAACATTCGTGAAGTAAATTCAAATGTAGTACCTACTCAGACAGTAGGCCTACGCGATTTCGGACACTGCGTGACATTCTATCTAGAGCAAACGCGAATGTCTCGCTTATCCACCTTTTTCCTAACCAGCTGTGTTTTAGATTAGGTTAAGGTGGAAAGAGATTAACAGATCTGAGCAGAGCGCTCTCAATGTTTCTATGATGCCTGGGAGGCTCAGTGTTTACACTTTTGGGGGAGATAAACCCATGAATGGCATACTAATGGTAGTCAATGAGCAATAAACCGGCTTAAGAATATATTTTAACAACGACAACAACAAAACTTCACCTTTAGGAAGCATTAATGAATGCTTTGTATTTGTAGGTGTGTGTGTTGGAGCAGGGTGCAGTATGTCTGTTTTGAAGAGTGTGTTGGAGAGAAGTATAAATGGTTTCCCGCCGGAGAACACACACTTGTTTCGGGCTCTTCTGCTGCAGATAAACCTTGTGGGCGGACAGCAGATACGAAACGTGGCTGTAAGTGTAAACAGACCCTGAATGCACAACGTCACTCTTGCTACACTCACAAATATTTCTCAGACTCTTATGCTCTGTTCCAAAACCTCATTCTGGCCTCATTTAAACTACTAAACTAATAAAAAAAGGTATCATAAAGATATTTAAGGTAAAAACAATAATAAATAAAGCATAATACTTTATTATTTTTAATATTTGAGCACTGAATCGCCAAATTAAGGTAGAATCAACAAGTTATTTTAGTATTAATGATATACTATTAAAGTATTTATTACTGTTTTGAAATGGCTTTTTTATATTTTCAGTTTTTATTTTAGTTTAAGTTTTATTAATTTTGTCATGTTTTTGTCTTTTTTGTCATTTCTAGTTTTAATCATTTTAGTTCTTCAACTTGTTTGAATGTTGAAGTAAGCCATCAAAATGGAGCTATTTTAAATATTTTTCTTTGTGTGTGTTTATATTATTTATTATTTTGTTTGTTGAAATATGTAGACACTGGGCGGCAATATTGCAAGCGCATATCCAAACTCTGACCTGACCCCCGTCTTAGCTGCTGGGAGATGCACTTTAGTGGCACTTTCTAAAGGTGGGCCAACTTTAATAATTTAAAAAGTTGTAAAGTGTAAGGTAACACTTTATTTCAATAGTCCACTTTAGACATTCTTCTTACTATAAGTAACTTTGCAACTACATGTCAACTACCAATCATTAGAGTCTTAGTAGACTGTCTGCCTAATATCTGCTAACACTTTATTCTGATGGTCCGCTGTAACGAAGTTAAAGGCTCAGGGAAGGAGGAGGTGCGGACCAGTGAACGTTTAACATAACTTTTATAATAAAATAAACAAAAACAACACAACGAAAGGAAAATGGCAGCTCTTCACGGATGACTGCCGCATAAACTGAAACAAAACACCAATGTAAAGTCCAGTCCTGGTTCTTTTGTCCTACCGGAGCTCCTCCATGGATAGATACTGCGATCTTTAGCGTAGTTGTTAGAACGCCCGTCTCCCATGCCGGAGACACCGGTTCGAATCCTGCTCAGAGCGGGTTGAGTAAAACTGGTTACATTTGGTGCCGTGACCCGGATGGGAGTGAGGTTTAGGGGGTGAGTGTAGCGGAGGTCAGCTAGTAAGAGCTTTGCAAGTAAACCTCACTCCCTTGGCCTCAAGATTGGCACTAGTGAGTATCCCTAGATACTGCGATCTTTAGCGTAGTTGTTAGAACACCCGTCTCCAATGCTGGAGACACCGGTTCGAATTCCGCTCAGAGCGGGTTGAGTAAGACTGGTTACATTTGGTGTCGTTACCTGAATGGGAGTGAGGTTTAGGGGGGTGAGTGTAGCGGAGGCCAGCTAGTAAGAGCTTTATGAGTAAACCTCACTCCCTTGGCCTCAAGAGGGGCACTAGCTACTAGCTAGAGACTGTGATCTTTAGCGTACTTGTTAGTACGCCCGCCTCCCATGCCAAAGATACCGTTTTGAATCCCACTCGGAGTGGGTAGAGGAGGACTGGCCCTGCCCTGCTTGCCGCCAACAGACATTCTACTGACTATAAGTAACTTATAGTTACTCAAAATAATGAGTTAGTTGACATGTAGTTGCAAAGTTATAGTTAGTAGAATGTCTAATGTGGACTAAAGTGAAATAAAGTCTAAACGTGTTATTTTGTTTAAACCAGTTCTAGATGAGATTGATGAGATTCACAGAAATGTCACATTTTGCATTAATTCTGAAAGTAGTAATGTTCCTCAAGGAGGATATTTTGACACGCGTCTCAATTTCTACTAGATGGACGAAGGAGGGTGCCTATCGATAAAGATTTTTTCCTTGGATTTGCCAAGACGGCTCTGAAGCCAGATGAGATACTGTTGTCTGTTTTCATTCCAGCTACAAGACAGGTAAGAAATGAACCATCGACTAGCTTTTTGCGCATTGTTTGCTAAAGGATCATGTTTTTTTTGGCAGAATGAGATCATCCATGCCTTCCGACACGCCCCGCGTAAGGAGAACGCGCTAGCTACGGTGAACGCTGGGATGCGCGTTTGGTTCAACGAGAACTCAAATGTAGTGAAGGAGATCAGTATTTATTACGGTGGTGTGGGAGCCACCATCCTCAGCGCTGACCACGTGTGCAAACAGATTCTAGGAAGGTAGGACACAAATGTACATCTTTTTGAGCTGCATTTCCTCTTGGATGGGACGATGGCTACGTTCACATTGTCAGTCCAAATCTGATTATTTGTGTATCCGATTGGAATCCGATCTAAAATTATTGACTGTTCACATTGTGAATCGCAACTGTTGAGATCCGATTTGTGTGTCCCTTTGCCACTCTTTCGTTTCGACAATCGAGGCGTTTAAGGGAGTTCAGAAACGGTGCGCACTGATATAGAGAATAACTCTGTTTGGAGTGAATTAAATTTGCAGACATTTTTCATGCTCAAACAGCAACATTACAAACTAAAGAAGACTGAAAATGTAAAAAAGCATAAAAGGACTTTGCACTGTTTTTTTTGCAAGGCCTTGGGAGGAGGCAACGTTAAGTGATGCGTACAGCGCGCTGGTTGATGAGATCAAACTTGGGCCGTCGGCTCCAGGCGGGAAGGTGGATTTCCGCAGATCCCTGACCTTGAGTTTGCTTTTTAAATTCCACCTGCTCGTCCTCCGTTACCTGAAGGAAAAGGTATGAACGACTTTTGGAGATGGTTATCAAATGGACATAGTTTATTACACCTTTTGTTTTTTTACAGGATGTGACTCAGATGGAAATACCTCAAGAGATGCAAAGTGCACTTCAGCCTCTTCCTAAACACATTCAGCCTGGCTACCAAGAGTTTCAGGTGACACTATACAATCCTCCAATTTGTGTCTTTTTATGGTAATGAATATTTATTTAATTGTTTATTGTCATAAATATCGTTACGAAACACTATACAATCCTTTGGTGCGTGTTTGTTTTCATCGTAGCTGTCCATAAAAGCAATGTAAATGGCAAAATCATGGTCTCGTGGTTCTCATATGGGAAATTTGTGTTCGAATCCAGTTGCAACTTTCCTGTTTCTGCTTCATTTCTCTCTACACACCTTTTATTGTCTTGTCTGCTAACGTTTTTTCTATTAAAAGTCCACAAAAAGCAACACAAAAGTGTGTTTTATGTGTACAGAATGTCTTGGAGGGTCAGCCAGCTCAAGATCCTGTGGGCCGACCCAAGATGCACCGGTCCGCGCTGAGTCAGGCTACTGGAGAGGCCGTGTACTGTGATGACCTACCACACACCGATGGTGAACTTTTCCTCACAATCGTGACAAGCTCCAGACCACATGCCAAAATCACGTAAGATAAATGCAGACAGTTTGACAGTTTTAACTTTAAAAACTGTTAGACATCTATGTGTACAATCATTTGAATGAATGAATGAATATTCATTTACATATCAGCAAATGAATTTACTGTCTTAAATATATCCTTTGAAGCTGAAATGACAATGAATGTTTATTAATTTATTTATATATTGTCATAAATATAGCCTTTTATTCTAATATGGCAATGAATATTTAATTATTTATTGACATAAATATAGCCTTTGAAGCTGATATGCAATTAATATTTATTTATTTTATTTATTGTCATAAATATAGCCTTTGAAGCTGATATTTCAATTAGTATGCATGTATGTATTTATTTATTGCCATAAATATAGCCTTTTATGATAACATTTATTTTTTTTATTGTGAATGAATTTGAATCAGTTTCATTTGCTGATATGGAAATGTACATTCATTTATCCATCATGGCGACTTCAGCATCAGCTATCTACTAATGATATAATCTCATGCTAACTGTAATAAGTTATAGTAAAAAAATTGCCTTTGATACTGAGATGACAATGGATTTTTGAGTAAAAATGAGTACCTTCACATCTAAATGATTGTATTGTCTTACCGTCACAGTCATATTGACTTTAGTGAAGCTCTAAAGCTTCCCGGTGTGGTGGATGTGATCACAGCCAAAGACATACCAGGGAAAAAGTTCAGAACCTTCACAGGCATTGATGAAGAACTGCTGGCTGAAGATGAGGTCTGTGTATTATGATTTTTTTATGTAAGGCATTTCTTTGAAGTATGAATTTTAATTGCATACAAAATTTGCAATCGTATTCTCCTTTGTGTCCTCAGGTGACCTGTGTGGGTCAGATGGTTTGTGCTGTGGTCGCAGATTCCAAAGCTCACGCTAAACGTGGGGCGGCAGCGGTGAAGATCGGCTATGAAGATCTGCAGGATCGCATCTTCACAGTGGAGGTGAGAAGAAATAATCTGAAATGATCTGCTCATTTTTATTCCCGTCTAACAAGATCCATTCTTAAAGAGCTGTTCTTGGATCTTCTTGTTTTCAGGAGGCCATCGAGAAAGAGTCTTTCTTTCTACCTAAAAGACAGATTGAGCGAGGAGATGTGGAAAAGGCTTTGAGAGAGGCTGAAAATGTGTTTGAAGGTTAGATTGTGCTGCCATATCCATGATCAAGCACACTTTCCTCTCTGATCACCTGATTCATACATGCGGCTTCGTGTTTCATAGGAGAGATTCGGATCGGAGGACAGGAGCATTTCTACATGGAAACACAGAGTTTTCTGGTCATTCCAGTTGGGGAAGAGAAGGAGATGAAAGTTTATTTGTCCACTCAGCATCCTACATTTACGCAAGTATGTTATTATGATCAGTTACATATAGAAATGATTATGTCATTATGTTATGATTAAGTCAGTAGCTGAGACTTTTTGTTTATATTTTGTTTTGTTATTTTGATTTATTATATTATATTTAAGGGTGCTCCGATTGATCGGGCGCTGATCGTTATCGGCCAATAATGAGGACAATTGAGGGACTCAAACACAACTAATAAAAAAAGGTTCAAACATTCACTGATACTCCAGAAGGAAACACGGCGCTTAAAACTTTTGAACAGGTTGAAGATGTCCACATTTTTTTTTTTTTTTTTTTTTATATTAATTTTTTTTCATTTAGTACTGTCCTTCAGAAGCAATAGAAGATACTTACGTGTTTCCCACGTATTAAGTACAATTTACCTTCATCTTCAAATTCCAAAAGTTTTCACCCCCCGGCTCTTAATGCGTCGTGTTCAGATGAGACAAAACTCGTGTGACAAATTTTCTACGCGTTGAGACATTATATTATATTATACATTTAACAGTTTATATTATATTACATTTTTATTTTATTTTCGCAGATCATGGAGATAAACATGCACAAGAAAGTATAATACAGTAGTGGAGACTTTTTTTATTTTGTCTTATATTTTATTTTATTTTATTTGATATTATATTATATTACTTATACTTTATAAATTAGATTTTATTTTACTTTATTTTTGCAAATCAGGGAGATTAGCATGCAGAATTATTTTTTTCTCCCTTTTCTTTGTAGGAGTCAGTAGCTGAGACTTTATTTTATTTTTTTGTTTTGTTTTCATTTATTTCCTTATATTATATCTTTTTAAAAATATTTTATTACATTTTTTTTTTTTTTTTTTTTTTTTTTTTACTTTTTTTTTGCAAACCAGGGAGATAAACATGTACAAGAAAGTATGTTTGTTCCAATTTGTTTTAGGAGTCCGTAGCTGAGACGTTGGGAATCCCATCCAATCGCATTTCTTGTCACGTTAAACGAGTGGGCGGAGCTTTCGGAGGCAAAGTCACCAAAACTGCCATTTTGGCCTCAATCACTGCTGTTGCTGCTTGGAAGTGAGTCGAAATAAGTCGGACCCGATCAGAATGACAGATTCACAATAATTTATTTAAATTAGATATTAAATATTAAATCTCTCTCTCCAGGACTGGACGGCCAGTACGATGTGTTTTAGAGAGAGGAGAGGACATGCTGATAACCGGAGGGCGTCACCCAGTGTGGGGAAAATATAAGGCTAGTGGTTTTCCTAACACTAATTAAAAAAAAAAATTACTGTGAATGTTTATTAGCTGTTATTAGTATATTTATTAGCTACTCTTTATTTATGTAATTTACTTAAATGTTGGCATGTTTCTGACTTTGACTCCAACAGGTGGGATTCATGAATAACGGGAGGATAACAGCAGCCGATTTCCAGTACTACGCCAACTCCGGAAACACAGCAGATGAGTCTGTACTGGTGAGATCACTTCCTGCTTTAATAGTGGAAGCTACATGTTCAGGGTCACTGCAGACACCTTTGTAAAAAACATTGGAGAACGTATATATTACAGAATTTGTACAGTATCATTATTCTTATATTTCACTCTGCCAGGTCGCCGAGAAGATCCTCCTACATCTCGATAACGCCTATAATATTCTAAACTTGCGTGGGCGATCGGCGGCCTGCAAGACCAACCTGCCCTCCAATACTGCATTCCGAGGGTTCGGTGTGCCCCAGTGCATGCTGGTCATTGAGAGTATGATCGATGATGTTGCTCTTAAACTCGGCCGTCTACCTGAAGAGGTCGGGTGTCATGCAGTCACAAAATGATGTTTTGCTTTTGGCTTGTTTACATCATTATACTTCACACATATTACTATTGATCGAGCTAATGAACTGTTGGTGTTAATATATACAGTATATACTGTATATTTAGCATTTTTTCAAATATTTATATGTATATTTCCTTTCATCATTTATTTACGGGCATAAAAATATCCTTTAATTTTGATACCATCTGATATTTATTGTTGCGTGGATGTATGGATGTATGGTCATAAATATAGCCTTTGATGCTGATATGGTAATGAATATGTATTTATTTGTTTACTGGTATGAAAATAGCCTTTTATGTTGATATGGCAATGCATTTTTATCCATTTATTTATTTATTGTTATGAATATAGCCTTTGCTGATGTGGCATTTATTTATTTATATTTATTTATTTATATTATATTTATTTATTTATTTGTTTTTTATTTATTTATGCTGATACAACTATTTATTTAATTTAAAATTGTATCGATATAGTCCTTACTGATATGGAAATTAATTTATATTTATTTATTTATTGTCATGAACATATTATTTGCTGATATGGAAATTAATATTTATTTTCATGAATATAGCCTTTGTTGATCTGGAAATTAATTATTATTTATTCATTGATTGTCATGAATATAGTCTTTGCTGTTATGGAAATGAATATGATGATATAGTAATAATTATGTATGTATTCATTTATTTATTGATTGTCACGAATATAGCCTTTGCTGATATGGAAACTAATATGTATCTATTAATTTTTTTATTTTTAATCTTTCATTATTTCAGATCAGGGAGATAAACATGTACAAGGAAGCTTCCCTCACTCACTACAAGATGGAGTTTGACCCAAAGAATCTCGTCCTCTGCTGGAACGAGTGTATGGAAAAAGCTGCCTTCAGTCAGAGACGGCAGGCCATCGATCTCTTTAACCAGCAGAACCAGTACAAAAAGAGAGGAATTGCCATAATACCCATTAAATATGGCATTGGTTTTTCAGAGGGCTTCCTCAACCAGGTTACTGTAACCTAAAACATGCTGCTAAGACTTTTAAGTTATTTTAAATTATTTTAAACTCCAAATGATCTTTTGGTGTGTGTGTGTTTATAACAAAGGCGGCAGCTCTCGTGCATATTTATAAGGATGGATCTGTGCTAGTGAGCCACGGTGGGGTGGAATTGGGTCAAGGCATACACACTAAAGTTCAACAGGTACCACTTCCAGCTTTCTGCACAGATCTGGGACCATTTCAGAGTTTTTGGGCTGATCTCATGTTTTTTCACAGGTAGCGAGTCGAGAGCTGAATATTCCTGCTTCTTTGATCCACATCTCTGAAACCAGCACACAGTGTGTCCCGAATACCTGCCCGTCTGCTGCGTCCTTTGGTACCGACGCCAACGGAATGGCTGTGCAGGTACATCGTATACCAGATTTTTGATGCACAAGATCAGATTGGACAACATAATTTGTTGATCTTGGAAGATTTATGTCTTCTGTCTATAGGTTTTGAAGAAATCATTAAATGTATGCATTTAGATTGTTTGGCCTTTTTATGCTTTTAATGTCTGCTTTAGGATTGTTAAAATAATTTTTTTGCAGGATGCCTGCCAAATACTGTACAAAAGACTAGAGCCAATCAGAAAGAAGGACCCTGAGGGAACATGGCAGAACTGGGTAAAGTTGACAAACTATTCAAATTTCTCGTTTTTGATGCAAAATAAAAATGATGGATACAGTAATTAATTCTACAATATCCTGTATGGATAGTTCGGACTTTAAAACCAGATTGAATCAGCCACGTTCATTTTTTATTGCTTTATTATTATTTTATGGCCATCACTCTTTTTTTTATATTTTATGTATTTTTATTTTTTTATTAATTTGCTTTAAATTATGTCTTTCAAGATAATGACAGCATTTTTGGAGAAGATCAGTCTGTCAGCCACAGGATTCTACAGGTAAATCATCCAAATGTCCTTTAAAAGGAGTGTTTTTGTTTTCTAAATGTACTTTGAGACATAAAAGTGCTAGCTGAGAGTGTTTTTCAACAGCGTGATCTTCAGTGCATCATCAAAGACGAGAACGAAGGCTTAAAACTAGACAAAACATGGAGGTTTTGTTTGATGCATTAGTGTTTTGTCTGTTTTCAGAGGTCATGATCTAGACATGGACTGGGAGAAGCAGGAAGGCAAGCCGTACGCTTACTTCACGTATGCCGTGTGCTGCAGTGAGGTTGAGCTGGACTGTTTGACCGGAGAGTACAGGGTAAATGCAGATATGATGAAGAAGATTTAGGGCATATACATTTTCTGCTATTTGTTTAATCAGTGTAAAATGAATATGACATACTGCATCTTTTCCTCATAGACCTTGAGGACGGATATTGTTGTTGATATTGGCAGAAGTATAAATCCGTCCATTGACATTGGTCAGGTAAGATGTTCTCTATGATGTTCCCTCGCTTTGTAGAAATTAACCTTTTTAAATACCAAAATATATCATTTAAAAATTAGTGGTTAATAGATATATCTGATTAATTAGGAATATTGGTAATTTTTTAGATTAACCACTATTGTCCAGTAACTGTACCAGAATAAAAGAAGTGTTAGCTCCCCCTTGTGTCAGGTCCAAGAGCACATTTTGAGAAAAATAATTATTTTTTAATAATTGTAGTAGTTAAGTTCATAATTATCATCGTTTTTTTCAAATTTAAACATTTTAATAATTTTGTTTGCCTCATTTATATATTATATTATATTATATTATATTATACTCTATATATAGGCAAATGACCCATATACACTACTGTTCAAAGTTATTTTTTTTTTGTTTTTAAATCAAAGTTTCCACAAAAATAAGCTGTTTTAAACATTGATAATAAGAAGAAATGTTTGTTGAGCATCAAATCAGCATATAGGAATGATTTCTGAAGGATCATGTGACACTGAAGACTGGAGTGATGATGCATAAAAAAAATTCAGCTTTGCCATTGCAGGAATGAATTACATTTTAAAATATATTCAAATAGAAAACGGCCATTTTAAATTGCAATATTTCACAATATTACTGTTTTTACTGTATTCTTGATCAAATAAATGCAGCCTTGGTGAGCAGAAAAGACTATCTTACAATATACGTATATATGTATTTATTCATATAATACGTATGTGTGTTAGATTGAGGGAGCATTCATGCAGGGTCTGGGTCTCTACACCATGGAGGAGCTCAAGTTTTCTCCATCTGGTGTTCTGTACACACGTGGACCAGGCCAGTACAAGATCCCGGCCTTTTGTGACATCCCTCTGAAGTTCAATGTCTACCTTTTAGCCGACTCAACCAACCCTCATGCCATCTATTCATCAAAGGTGATTCACTCTCACTCATCTGCTCCTTATTACGGATGTATGCACTTCCCAGGTTCACAAAGTCAATTTATTTTGATTTTGTGGAACCATTGTGGTTCACTTACAAGTGCATTCAAACCTGATACAGAACCCTATTTTAGATTTTTGTGTGACTTTGTATAGATTTTTTGTGTTTTCTTTTTTGCTTTTCTAGATCTGATCTAGATGTGACATAATTGCAAACTAAAGCTTTCTGACTGTGGTGCACTTGTTTTAGGGGATCGGAGAACCGACATTGTTCCTGGGCAGTTCTGTATTCTTTGCTATTAAAGACGCTGTGACTGCAGCCCGAAATGATGCAGGTTTAACTGGCCCCTTCCAGCTAAACAGCCCTGCCACCCCAGAGCGGGCATGTCTGGCCTGTGCCACACACTTCACAAAGATGGTATGAGAATTACAGTAACCCATTCGTGCTCAAGTGTCTAAATCTAGATTAAACAGATCCTTAAAGATAAAGTTTTAAACCTGAATAAAATTAATATAATTTTGTTTTTTGTAGGTTGCACAAAGTGAACCTGGATCAACTTCTGGACCAGCTCAGCCATGGGCTCTGGACATATGAAAACAACATCATCCTATTATTATATTTTTATCTCACTCAAAGCTGTTGTGTTGCTCTTATCAAATCACATGACATTTATGATTTCACAGTCGCCTGATTTAACATCCAACTATTATCAGCTGCTTGCCGAAACTAATCAACTAAAGCAAAAATCAGACAAAAGATGCTCTGCATGCAATCACTTCTCAAGACCAATTTATAGTTATGTTTATTATTAACACACTTAACATTTATGATTTCACAGTCGCCTGATTTAACATCCAACTGTTATCAGCTGCTTGCCGAAACTAAAAACAGACAAAAGATGCTCTGCATGCAATCACGTCTCAAGATCAATTTATAGTTATGTTTATTATTAACACACTTAACATTTATGATTTCTTTGACAGCTTGACAAGTTTAATAAATGTGAATTACATTATTCCTCATCCTACTATTGGTTATTTAAGCAAGTTACTTATAGCTTTTATAAAACATTAACTGCACAATTAAAATATCAAGGACGCTAGAAGATATAGTCCTGGACATGTCATCTAAGGTTAATAGTTTGAATTGATAACCAATTTATGAGCTCAAAGTCTCCAACAATGAAAAGGAAGTTACATCTTGTTTAGGTGAGGCATTAAAAAGTTTGAATTTGGATATGTTTTTCTTCACACATTAATAGACCAGGGTTTGATTTTTACTTTCTTGTCCAGTGGATTCTGTAAAAAAAAAAAAAAAAAAAAAAAAAAAAGGGTGATATTTAAGATTATTATCAAGAGCAAAACCATACACCTGTAATAATATATATAAATATACAGTATATTAAATGTATTAGATAATAAAAAATATTATAGAAAGTATAAAGTAAATTATATATTATACTAAATTATATAATTTTAACATTATATATAGGTAGGTTATATATTTATATATAAATTTATATTATATATATATTATATATTATATTTATATATATTTATAAATTATATATTATAGGTTATATACCCACCATCCTGGTAAAGCAGTCTTCACAGGCCATGCGTATTTTTTCCGCAGTAGCAGGAGAAGAGAAAGGAAAACTGTCACTCAGGCCTCTCTCCCTCCGTGCAGCCGCAATCGCTTCTTTAATGGCGAAGAACAAAGTGCAGCCGAAAAACACAGGAGGCTCCCCGATCCCCTAAAAATTTAAACAACCTTTTCAAACAATATTTCAACATTAATTCAAATTTCCACTGTGCATAAATATCCTGTTTTGCTCGGAAGTATGTCAGACTACGGAAGTAAAGTAGGTTGCAAACGTTGTTTTATCTGCTTAAATGATTGAAATCTGCTGTGAACCAGCCTGACCTGAAGAGTTTTGCCATCACAGAAGCCTAGACACAACTTTTGGTGTTTGTTTTGTCTGCAATTATCACTGAGAGGTAAATATTACTAATTATTTGCCAGTTTACTTAAACAGCTTTCTTATTTTGTCTCAACAACATATTGTATTGACATTCAGGGAGGTTTTGTCTTACCTTTGAAGAGTATATGGCGTGAGGATTTTCTGCGTTGCTCAGCAGATGCACGTTTAGTTGAGGAGGGATGTCACACAGAGCTGGGATTTTATACTGAGAGGGACCCCTGGTCAACAACACGCCCTCGGGGGAAAAATTTAGCTCTTCTATAGTGTAGAGCCCAATTCCCTGGACGAAACCACCCTCGACCTGTAAACACACACAGATTTACTAACTGTATGGTGACTAATTTGCCAAATAATACAACCAATATATTATTTTTTATTTTTTTAGAAGAAATTTAGAAATATTATTCACACACATGTGTGTGTGTGTATATAGATAGAAAGATATATATATAATATATATATAGACACACACACACACATTTAAAATGCAGTAACATATCTTTCGTACCTGTCCAACATCCAGAGCAGGGTTTATGCTCCGACCAACATCCATCACAATATCAGTCCTAATGTTCTGTAAAATATCATTTCACAGCCCACAAAATTTTTATATTCAAATTGTGAATGTACGCACACATAACCTAATAAATTGCAGCATTAGAATCTAGACCAATGACATATAAATAACTGCTTATAAATCTTTAATAAAACATGTATCACAATGCATTCTATAGCCAAATTATATTAGTTTTTTAATGAATTATTTGATTTTATAAATATAGATGAATAAAAAAGACAAGCACCTTGTGATCTCCTGTCAAGCAGTCAATTTCCACTTCTGAGCAACAGGCACCGAAAGTAAAGTAATAGTATGCGCTGCCCTTACTCTTCTCCCAGTCAACACTGGTGTGTGGGCCCCTGTTATAAGTATATAATTTATTTTATATTTATACATTTAATCAACTATCAAAATATCACAAACAAATATTTTGTTGGATGCTCAAACATTTTACCATGCGGCTACATTATGCTACATCACGGTACATAATGCTACATCATCGAACACTTACATGAAGAAACCTGTTGCTGACAAACTGATCTTCTGGCAATATGCTTCCACCACCTGGAAACATAGTAGGTAAGTGATTCTCCTTTGGCGCTCACTGTAACATCTTTAATTCACTTTGTATTATATGATTGAGTATTTGGATATCACTCTTACTAACCAGTTGGTGCCAGGTGTATTGGGTATGTTTCTTAATGAGTGGCTCCAGACGTCTCATTAGTTTCTCACAACCATTCTACATGCAAAATATTACAATTTCAGTTGTGAAAAAAAAGTAATGTAAATACTTGTAAATGGATGACTGTCACTATACCTTGACCGCCATCCCGACAGCATCCGTGCCAAAGGATGCAGCGGATGGTGCAGCATTGGGCACGTTTCCTGTGCAGGTCTCCTTGATGTGGATCGAAGACATTGGAACCTTCAAAATGCGACTGGCAATCTGCAATTTGTCGAAGATTGACATTATGTTGCAACTGGCATATTTCATGTGATGTATGTATTTGGATCCATCGTTTAACACTGAGACTCATCGTACCTGTATGGCTTTGGTGTTGATACCTTGACCCATCTCGGTTCCCCCATGAGAAATGAGAACCGATCCATCTTTGTAGATGTTCACCAATGCTGCTCCCTGAAGAGAATAACAAGAACATTTTCCAAGATTTGAAATTCTTCATAGTAGTCTTGACTAATACCAAAGTAAAACCTTTAAAGTGGTCGTGTGAAGCTTCAAACCAAAATGCACCATTTTATGTGCAATCTCACAAGTTTTCACCCACCTGGTTATAGAAGCCCTTGGAGAATCCGATTCCAAACTTCAGTGGGACAATGGAGATCCCTCGCTTCTTCCAGTGGTTGTGGGCGTTAAACTGCTCAATGGACAGGCATCGATGGGTATAGTCGGATTTTTCTAGACACTCGTTCCAGCACCGCACCATGTCATGGGGGGAAAAGAGCTGCTTGTGGTGGGTGTAGCATTTCTCATCCTTGTACAAGTTGATGTCTCTCACCTGTAAATTATGATTTTTTTTTTTTTCAGAGAGTTGAGCAGAAGGCCCATCAAGTTTTTAACACACCAAAATAATCTCACTTCAGCAAATTCATGACACTTCTCAACAACTCAGCAACCTCAATAACATACTGAATCAACACTTGAACATACAATCTTTTGGTTATCAGCTCAAATTTCAAACCATTAAAACACTGGTTGACGTTTGTTCAGCCAACTTGTTCTGCTTTCATAAAGGTCCCACCTGATGTGTTGGCAAGCCACACTTGACAGCCACCTCGTGTAACACGCTTTCGATGATGGTCAAACCCTGAGGTCCACCAAAGCCACGGAATGCTGTATATGAGGGTAAGTAGGTCTTGCACACCAGTCCACGTCCACGTAGATGAGGGATCTTGTAACCATTATCCATGTGAAGGAGCGCTTTCTCCATGATCTGGTCGAAATTAGAAAAAGTAAACCGTATGTGACTTGGAGACTGACCTACATAAGAATTCAAGATCCATGATAGTGTCTCTCTTTGCAAGCCTTGCTCACAGTTTTCAGTATTTACTTATTTGAATTTCAATATTTCATCAGATTGCCTATTTATAAAAACCAACATACAAAAGAGGATTCATCCAGAGTGCATCCTCCATTACTGTAGTATGTGATATCAGCAGCCAGGATTGTTCCATCATTCATGTATCCAACCTGTAGGAAAAAGATGGGACTTAAGCTGTTGTGATGCACAGTTGTCCAGTGATTTCAAAAGTAATTGCCCATAATTCCAAATTACCTTGTACTTCCCCAAGAAAGGGGACCTGCCACTGGTGATGAGCATGTCATCTCCACGTTCTAGAACACATCGCACAGCACGGCCAGTCCTGTGGATCGATTTTGAGTGTAGTCAATACTTAGCATCAGCATTGTTCAGATACATATTTTCTTTAAATTTCACAAAAATAAGTAAACAATATACTTAAATATAAGCAATAAAAGCAAATACATATGCAAATGAAAAGAAAGAAAGAATTTCATTTTGCCATACTTGTAAGCAGCCGTAGCAGCGATGGCAGATAATGATGCAATCTTCATGACTTTACCACCAAATCCACCTCCCAGCCTTTTCACATGACATGTGATCTTATTGGAGTCAATTCCAAGAGTGATACCCACCACTTCCTGTTGTTTAAAAAAGGAAATTATGCCAATACTGGAGTAAGATTATGTAAATATATCATTGTTATTTCATATTCACTATCTCCTATTTTTAAGTTCATTTGGTTTATTTAAGCAGATTTACATCAAAATATGAATATATTTATACTGAATCATATTCATCAAAGTACGTCATTGGGGTAAAATATGAATATCTTTATATTGATTCATATTCATCAATGCATGTCATTGGGGTAATACAAACCTGAGTATAAGCTGCATGCTGACTGGCAACAAAGAGCTCCATTTCACTTGCTTCTCCCTTAGGAATCGCAATCAATCCCTGAGTCTCCATGTAGAAATGTTCCTGGCCACCCATATACAGCTCACCTGTGAGATATAAAAGAATGATTATTCACATTGACTCAAGAAAAAGCCCAACTAACGGTTCAAAAAAGATTTCTATATAAAGAGATTCAGAGTTGAATCTGATTCAAATTAAGGATTCGTATTTAATTGTACAAACCCTCCAGTATGTGGTCAACTTTCTCAAATGCTTCTTCGACATTTCCTCTTTCCAGTTTTCTCTTGGGGTCAAAGAAGGACTGGTGTTCTATGGCCTCCTTAATAAAAACAAAGATGTTGTGGTGTTGTGATTAGCAGGATAAAATATAAGTGCTGCTCCCAAACTTTCATGCAGCACTCCATTAAGTGTTTTATTAATGTAAATTATTAATGTTTAGAAATACCTCTATAGTGAAAAAGATAGGTTGGATGTCCTGGTAATTAATGACCACCTGCTCGGCTGCTCTTTTGGCTTGTTCTCTGGTCTCAGCCACAGTGGCACCAATAATCTGCCCCACACAGATGACCTGGAAAGGGCAAACAGACAAGACACTTCATTACCTTCATTACAATGTACCTGAAATGCAAAAAAAAAAAAAAAAAAACAACAACAAAAAAACACTGTTGATTGATATTAAAGCTTGAAACATCTAATCTGAGCTAGAAATAATTTAGTATTCAGATGGATCTCTAAACCAGAGAATGTTTATTGTAGTACCTCCTCTTCTGCAAAAAGCTCCTCTGGGTTGTTGAACCAGAGTCTTCGATTCTGACCAGGAACATCCTTGGCAGAGATGAAGGCGACCACTCCAGGCATGGCTAGAGCCACTGATGCATCTATAGAGCTGATGTGATGATAAAGTTGAGACAAGAATTTGATTCTCAAAGAAATATATATTTTTTAAGTGCATCCACTTGAAGAATGAATTAGTTAATAAGGCTGTCACATTTGTGAAAAAATCCTGTTCGATTTTTGAGACATAAGTGTTCATTGAATCGATTGTAAAATTGATTTTCCATGTCTAAAGACGTTTCCATTTTAAATGCCAAATAGGCAAATCCACGGACAACTAACAGGCATAAGGACTAACGTAAAAAGGGCGCTTGAGACACGCACAAGTCAGCTATATTCTTGATTTATTGGCGTGAAGTTTTGTGCTCAATGACAAACAGGAGTGCAACATTCTTGAAAAACAATAAGCAGAGTGCACTGCCATAACATCAATGAAAAACATTACTGCAGGCTTCAACATAGCTGTGTTTACGATTAGAAATGTCAAACAAATTTCGCCTACATAGGCGATTGTAGACCGTAGCCGAATCTGTATCTGTATGCATGAGACTGTCTGAATACCGGCAGAATTCACATTTTTGTAGTAAAAAGAGACACATTATGCATAAGTATAATTTGCTGTTATGTAGCTATGCAGAGCCTGTAGTTGCTGTGTGATATGCGTTCGCTGCGACCGTATCGTGACGAGCTGGACACACTCCGAGAAAAGACTGTTAAAATCGAATCCCTATTTACGTTTTCGAAACTTGTGTTGGTTGGTCCGATCGATTGTGCAATCGATTTTCGAACGTAAAGTGACAGCCCTATTAGTTAAACAAGCTTGGGTACCTCCATTGATTCTACTGGGCTTTGGACTTAACATAGAGTGCACTCCCTTTAGTTAAACACATTAGTCTCTGGACACGAAGACCCTGCCCATAATCCTCCAGTAGACCCACCTACTCAGGTGAATATAAAGTCCAGACAGAATAGCTCACAGGCATCAAATCTCAGCACAGGAGCATCCTGAATATCTCCACACACTGAGGCAACATGGACACAAGAGCCTCCCTCTCCATTCTGCTGCTGCTTTTTGGCGTCGCCCAGGCGTCTCCTCTCATGGTAAGGTCCTTTCTAGTCTCTCCCTTAAACAATTAACAGTCCTCAAATGAGTCGTTTTAAACATCTCTGTTTCTACCACCAGGAGCAGATGTTTGATGGTGTGTTTGTATCAGAGCCTGAACCTGTGGACATCACTACAAGGATTTTAGAAACCAACAATGGTGAAGCATCTTGCTGATAAAGCCAGCAATGGGTCACATTTCTAAAAAGTGTCGGGATTTATGAATATATTGCATTATTTCATCAATATATTGCTCTTCAAATACAGGATCTTCTGAGCTCTTGATTGAAGGAGATCTGCTGTTTCCCAAAACCAGAAATGCTCTCTACTGCCTCAACAACAACTGTTTCTGGAAGAAAAACTCTAGCAACATAGTGGAGGTCCCTTACATAGTGAGCAGGGAATTCTGTACGTGAATCTCCTTTATTCATTGAACATATCTATGATTCATTTAGATGCCATTTTAAACCTGTGGACCCTTTTTGCAGCCAATTTGGACAAATCAGTGATTGCGAGCGCCATGTCGGTCTTTCACGCCAAAACCTGCATCCGCTTTGTGGCCAAATCATCTCAGACCGACTACATCAGTATTGAGAACAAAGATGGGTAAGAACAATCATACTATACCAACAAGAAACATTTAACAGACCTTTAACAGATCAATATTTAACCACTTTATTTCCTCTCTCCTCTCAGGTGCTTCTCTGCTCTAGGTAGAACTGGTGGCAAACAGGTGGTCTCCCTCAAAAGGGACGGCTGCATTTACAATGGCATCGTACAACATGAGCTCAATCATGCCCTGGGCTTTTACCACGAGCAAACCAGGAGCGATCGTGACAAGTATGTCAGAATCAACTTTGAGAACATCTCTCCTGATATGGCCTACAACTTCCAGAAACAGAACACCAACAACCAAAACACTCCATACGACTACGGCTCCATCATGCACTATGGAAGAACTGCCTTCGCCATTCAGCCCTGGCTGGAAACCATCACTCCCATTCCTGATGCGACTGTGCAAATCGGACAGAGGCAGGGATTGTCCAAAATTGACGTTCTGAGGATTCAGAAGCTGTATGGATGCTGATGATGAGGCTTGCACACATACTTTTATATAGTTCATGTGTCTGTAGATGAATAATGTAATGAGATTATGTTTCTGTATTTTAATGGTGTTGGATTTCTGAAATGTGTGATTGTGTTGGGTTGGGAAAAATAAAGCTACACTGCAAGACAAAATCATGCTTTATTTGTGATTCAATGTCAAGGTTAAGAAAGTGTTTGATGGTAGCATTAAAGGTGTCATAGTATTAAGCTTCTCCTGCAGCCTAATTAAAGCCACCTGGTTTAACCTTAGGAGAACTGGAGGACTGGGCACAGTATATGATTTATACATTTCAACAAAATAACTTTTTTTTTGTGTGTGTGGCAAAATGTTATAATGTAGATTTTGGAAAGATTTTTGAGATTTAGTTCTGGTGTAATCATATGTTCAGAGCTGAAAAGGGAGTTTTTCCATTTGATACCTCAATTTTAAAGACCTTTATTGTGCCGAGACCCTCTTCTGGAGTCAGTCGCTCTTGCATCCTCTAGTAAAATAAATTCAACTTTCAAAGTTGCCAAAGATTGAGAAAGTCACAAGCAGACATAAATCTGATCACCTGAAGCACAAAGTAAGCCAAAGATGCAGTTCTAGACATTGCGTGAAGTTTTGGTGCAAATAAGGGCTGCGTTCACAATGAACTTTGGTTCTAGAAAATTGTCGGGGAGCATTCTATGTGAATACAAGCCAGAGCCAGAATGCTGGAAAATTCGGCACTCATACAAGACCCTAGTAATATTACTGGGATAAATCGTGGAAAATATCAGTGTGAAAAGAGCCAGAGCCGATGCCGTGTCGGGTGTGTGTTGCAGTGATGATGTTAGTTATTGTGGAACTATTTGACTGGAGGAAAACAGTTAAAAAAATTGCATATTGACAAAGATACAAGAAAATAACAATTGCTACAAGCAAGAGTGATATCAAGATCAGGGATCTACTTCCTATCCATGGAGGTGACAAATGAACAAGCAGCTTAATGATACCATACACAATGTTATTGTTTGCTGGGGGATAACAAAATTATAAGAGCAGGACTTTTGAACACGTACGTTACACGACAGACGGGAACGCTCTGGCATTGTCGATGAACAAAATCACTCAATGTAAGAGCAGTTACCAGAAAACATTTTTCCCCCAGAATCTCTACGTAAATGAGATTCAGAACTTCTTGTCTGTGATGTTAAGATCAAAATAAAATTAGAGCAATTTTTCTGCTGTATTGCAAAAACTGATTATAACATCTGGACTACAAAATAAAATACACAACTTCTGTAAAATCGAATTAGAAACTTTTTTGATCAAAACTTTAAATCTCAAAGAGTTGAAATGTGACTTGTCTTTAACTAGTAGTGGTGTACAGTTTAATGTGTAAAATGCAGTAGCATTGTTATGCATAGTTAAACGATTAAACTACTTTACTAATCAGCAAGGTGGTTTTGACACTGTTTGAAATCATTTTGCTTTTCAGTAACAAAACAATTATGTCAATTAAGAAGCGGTGTAGTGCTATGAAATACTACATTTCTCATGAAAATATTTTAGCAATTCACAGTAACTGTCCAATTTTCCCAGTTAAATCAAAAGCTTTCAGTTTAGCTATAAGCAAATTCTTTTCTATTAAATAACTCGTTGTCCATCTTGCTAATATTTTTGGGGTCGTTTACTAATCTCTATAGTAAATTCAGATGGTCTCACAAATAAGGATTTATTTGTAATCTGCCTACAGAGCACATTTAAGGTATTGTGGACCATCCCTGTACACCACTGTCTTAGGGCACGTGGTAAAGTCCAAAAGCTACAGCGTGTCCATTTTAATAAATTAGTTAAACAAACTGAGGTATATTTTATGTTTTGGACCAACAGGCGAGGTCAGAGTTCCCTCCCTGTAGGCACACATTTTAGACTCTGGACACTAAGACCCTGCCCATAATCCTCCAGTAGACCCACCTACTCAGGTGAATATAAAGTCCAGACAGAATAGCTCACAGTCATCAAATCTCAGCACAGGAGCATCCTGAATATCTCCACACACTGAGGCAACATGGACACAAGAGCCTCCCTCTCCATTCTGCTGCTGCTTTTTGGCGTCGCCCAGGCGTCTCCTCTCATGGTAAGGTCCTTTCTAGTCTCTCCCTTAAACGATTAACAGCCCTCAAATGAGTCGTTTTAAACATCTCTGTTTCTACCACCAGGAGCAGATGTTTGATGGTGTGTTTGTATCAGAGCCTGAACCTGTGGACATCACTACAAGGATTTTAGAAACCAACAATGGTGAAGCATCTTGTAGATAAAGCCAGCAATGGGTCACATTTCTAAAAAGTGTTGGGATTTATGAATATATTGCATTATTTCATCAATATATTGCTCTTCAAATACAGGATCTTCTGAGCTCTTGATTGAAGGAGATCTGCTGTTTCCCAAAACCAGAAATGCTCTCTACTGCCTCAACAACAACTGTTTCTGGAAGAAAAACTCTAGCAACATAGTGGAGGTCCCTTACATAGTGAGCAGGGAATTCTGTACGTGAATCTCCTTCATTTGTTGAACATATCTATGATTCATTTAGATGCCATTTTAAACCTGTGGACCCTTTTTGCAGCCAATTCGGACAAATCAGTGATTGCGAGCGCCATGTCGGTCTTTCACGCCAAAACCTGCATCCGCTTTGTGGCCAAATCATCTCAGACCGACTACATCAGTATTGAGAACAAAGATGGGTAAGAACAATCATACTATACCAACAAGAAACATTTAACAGACCTTTAACAGATCAATATTTAACCACTTTATTTCCTCTCTCCTCTCAGGTGCTTCTCTTCTCTAGGTAGAACTGGTGGCAAACAGGTGGTCTCCCTCAAAAGGGACGGCTGCATTTACAATGGCATCGTACAACATGAGCTCAATCATGCCCTGGGCTTTTACCACGAGCAAACCAGGAGCGATCGTGACCAGTATGTCAGAATCAACTTTGAGAACATCTCTCCTGATATGGCCTACAACTTCCAGAAACAGAACACCAACAACCAAAACACTCCATACGACTACGGCTCCATCATGCACTATGGAAGAACTGCCTTTGCCATTCAGCCCTGGCTGGAAACCATCACTCCCATTCCTGATGCGACTGTGCAAATCGGACAGAGGCAGGGATTGTCCAAAATTGACGTTCTGAGGATTCAGAAGCTGTATGGATGCTGATGATGAGGCTTGCACACATACTTTTATATAGTTCATGTGTCTGTAGATGAATAATGTAATGAGATTATGTTTCTGTATTTTAATGATGTTGGATTTCTGAAATGTGTGATTGTGTTGGGTTGGGAAAAATAAAGCTACACTGCAAGACAAAATCATGCTTTATTTGTGATTCAATGTCAAGGTTAAGAAAGTGTTTGATGGTAGCATTAAAGGTGTCATAGTATTAAGCTTCTCCTGCAGCCTAATTAAAGCCACCTGGTTTAACCTTAGGAGGACTGGGCACAGTATATGATTTATACATTTCAACAAAATAACTTTTTTGTGTGTGTGTGGCATAATGTTATAATGTAGATTTTGGAAAGATTTTTGAGATTTAGTTCTGGTGTAATCATATGTTCACAGCTGAAAAGGGAGTTTTTCCATTTGATACCTCAATTTTAAAGACCTTTATTGTGCCGAGACCCTCTTCTGGAGTCAGTCGCTCTTGCATCCTCTAGTAAAATAAATTCAACTTTCAAAGTTGCCAAAGATTGAGAAAGTCCCAAGCAGACATAAATCTGATCACCTGAAGCACAAAGTCAGCCAAAGATGCAGTTCTAGACATGGCGTGAAGTTTTGGTGCAAATAAGGGCTGCGTTCACAATGAACTTTGGTTCTAGAAAATTGTCTGGGAGCATTCTATGTGAATACAAGCCAGAGCCAGAATGCTGGAAAATTCGGCACTCATACAAGACCCTAGTAATATGACTGGGATAAATCATGGAAAATATCAGTGTGAAAACAGCCAGAGCCGATACCGTGTCGGGTGTGTGTTGCAGTGATGATGTGAGTTATCGTGGAACTATTTGACTGGAGGAAAACAGTTAAAAAAATTGCATATTGACAAAGATACAAGAAAATAACAATTGCTACAAGCAAGAGTGATATCAAGATCAGGGATCTACTTCCTATCCATGGAGGTGACAAATTAATAAGCAGCTTAATGATACCATACACGATGTTATTGTTTGCTGGGGGATAACAAAATTATAAGAGCGGGACTTTTGAACACGTACGTTACACGACAGACGGGAACGCTCTGGCATTGTAGATGAACAAAATCACTCAATGTAAGAGCAGTTACCAGAAAACATTTTTCCCCCAGAATCTACGTAAATGAGATTCAGAACTTCTTGTCTGTGATGATAAGATCAAAATAAAATTAGAGCAATTTTTCTGCTGTATTGCAAAAACTGATTATAACATCTGGACTACAAAATAAAATACACAACTTCTGTAAAATCGAATTAGAAACTTTTTTGATCAAAACTTTAAATCTCAAAGAGTTGAAATGTGACTTGTCTTTAACTAGTAGTGGTGTACAGTTTAATGTGTAAAATGCAGTAGCATTGTTATGCATAGTTAAACGATTAAACTACTTTACTAATCAGCAAGGTGGTTTTGACACTGTTTGAAATCATTTTGCTTTTCAGTAACAAAACAATTATGTCAATTAAGAAGCGGTGTAGTGCTATGAAATACTACATTTCTCCTGAAAATATTTTAGCAATTCACAGTAACTGTCCTATTTTCCCAGTTAAATCAAAAGCTTTCAGTTTAGCTATAAGCAAATTCTTTTCTATTAAATAACTCGTTGTCCATCTTGCTAATATTTTTGGGGTCGTTTACTAATCTCTATAGTAAATTCAGATGGTCTCACAAATAAGGATTTATTTGTAATCTGCCTACAGAGCACATTTAAGGTATTGTGGACCATCCCTGTACACCACTGTCTTAGGGCACGTGGTAAAGTCCAAAAGCTACAGCGTGTCCATTTTAGTGAATTAGTTAAACAAACTGAGGTATATTTTATGTTTTGGACCAACAGGCGAGGTCAGAGTTCCCTCCCTGTAGGCACACATTTTAGACTCTGGACACTAAGACCCTGCCCATAATCCTCCAGTAGACCCACCTACTCAGGTGAATATAAAGTCCAGACAGAATAGCTCACAGGCATCAAATCTCAGCACAGGAGCATCCTGAACATCTCCACACACTGAGGCAACATGGACACAAGAGCCTCCCTCTCCATTCTGCTGCTGCTTTTTGGCGTCGCCCAGGCGTCTCCTCTCATGGTAAGGTCCTTTCTAGTCTCTCCCTTAAACGATTAACAGTCCTCAAATGAGTCGTTTTAAACATCTCTGTTTCTACCACCAGGAGCAGATGTTTGATGGTGTGTTTGTATCAGAGCCTGAACCTGTGGACATCACTACAAGGATTTTAGAAACCAACAATGGTGAAGCATCTTGTAGATAAAGCCAGCAATGGGTCACATTTCTAAAAAGTGTTGGGATTTATGAATATATTGCATTATTTCATCAATATATTGCTCTTCAAATACAGGATCTTCTGAGCTCTTGATTGAAGGAGATCTGCTGTTTCCCAAAACCAGAAATGCTCTCTACTGCCTCAACAACAACTGTTTCTGGAAGAAAAACTCTAGCAACATAGTGGAGGTCCCTTACATAGTGAGCAGGGAATTCTGTACGTGAATCTCCTTCATTCGTTGAACATATCTATGATTCATTTAGATGCCATTTTAAACCTGTGGACCCTTTTTGCAGCCAATTCGGACAAATCAGTGATTGCGAGCGCCATGTCGGTCTTTCACGCCAAAACCTGCATCCGCTTTGTGGCCAAATCATCTCAGACCGACTACATCAGTATTGAGAACAAAGATGGGTAAGAACAATCATACTATACCAACAAGAAACATTTAACAGACCTTTAACAGATCAATATTTAACCACTTTATTTCCTCTCTCCTCTCAGGTGCTTCTCTTCTCTAGGTAGAACTGGTGGCAAACAGGTGGTCTCCCTCAAAAGGGACGGCTGCATTTACAATGGCATCGTACAACATGAGCTCAATCATGCCCTGGGCTTTTACCACGAGCAAACCAGGAGCGATCGTGACCAGTATGTCAGAATCAACTTTGAGAACATCTCTCCTGATATGGCCTACAACTTCCAGAAACAGAACACCAACAACCAAAACACTCCATACGACTACGGCTCCATCATGCACTATGGAAGAACTGCCTTTGCCATTCAGCCCTGGCTGGAAACCATCACTCCCATTCCTGATGCGACTGTGCAAATCGGACAGAGGCAGGGATTGTCCAAAATTGACGTTCTGAGGATTCAGAAGCTGTATGGATGCTGATGATGAGGCTTGCACACATACTTTTATATAGTTCATGTGTCTGTAGATGAATAATGTAATGAGATTATGTTTCTGTATTTTAATGATGTTGGATTTCTGAAATGTGTGATTGTGTTGGGTTGGGAAAAATAAAGCTACACTGCAAGACAAAATCATGCTTTATTTGTGATTCAATGTCAAGGTTAAGAAAGTGTTTGATGGTAGCATTAAAGGTGTCATAGTATTAAGCTTCTCCTGCAGCCTAATTAAAGCCACCTGGTTTAACCTTAGGAGGACTGGGCACAGTATATGATTTATACATTTCAACAAAATAACTTTTTTGTGTGTGTGTGGCATAATGTTATAATGTAGATTTTGGAAAGATTTTTGAGATTTAGTTCTGGTGTAATCATATGTTCAGAGCTGAAAAGGGAGTTTTTCCATTTGATACCTCAATTTTAAAGACCTTTATTGTGCCGAGACCCTCTTCTGGAGTCAGTCGCTCTTGCATCCTCTAGTAAAATAAATTCAACTTTCAAAGTTGCCAAAGATTGAGAAAGTCCCAAGCAGACATAAATCTGATCACCTGAAGCACAAAGTCAGCCAAAGATGCAGTTCTAGACATGGCGTGAAGTTTTGGTGCAAATAAGGGCTGCGTTCACAATGAACTTTGGTTCTAGAAAATTGTCTGGGAGCATTCTATGTGAATACAAGCCAGAGCCAGAATGCTGGAAAATTCGGCACTCATACAAGACCCTAGTAATATGACTGGGATAAATCATGGAAAATATCAGTGTGAAAACAGCCAGAGCCGATACCGTGTCGGGTGTGTGTTGCAGTGATGATGTGAGTTATCGTGGAACTATTTGACTGGAGGAAAACAGTTAAAAAAATTGCATATTGACAAAGATACAAGAAAATAACAATTGCTACAAGCAAGAGTGATATCAAGATCAGGGATCTACTTCCTATCCATGGAGGTGACAAATTAATAAGCAGCTTAATGATACCATACACGATGTTATTGTTTGCTGGGGGATAACAAAATTATAAGAGCGGGACTTTTGAACACGTACGTTACACGACAGACGGGAACGCTCTGGCATTGTAGATGAACAAAATCACTCAATGTAAGAGCAGTTACCAGAAAACATTTTTCCCCCAGAATCTCTACGTAAATGAGATTCAGAACTTCTTGTCTGTGATGTTAAGATCAAAATAAAATTAGAGCAATTTTTCTGCTGTATTGCAAAAACTGATTATAACATCTGGACTACAAAATAAAATACACAACTTCTGTAAAATCGAATTAGAAACTTTTTTGATCAAAACTTTAAATCTCAAAGAGTTGAAATGTGACTTGTCTTTAACTAGTAGTGGTGTACAGTTTAATGTGTAAAATGCAGTAGCATTGTTATGCATAGTTAAACGATTAAACTACTTTACTAATCAGCAAGGTGGTTTTGACACTGTTTGAAATCATTTTGCTTTTCAGTAACAAAACAATTATGTCAATTAAGAAGCGGTGTAGTGCTATGAAATACTACATTTCTCCTGAAAATATTTTAGCAATTCACAGTAACTGTCCTATTTTCCCAGTTAAATCAAAAGCTTTCAGTTTAGCTATAAGCAAATTCTTTTCTATTAAATAACTCGTTGTCCATCTTGCTAATATTTTTGGGGTCGTTTACTAATCTCTATAGTAAATTCAGATGGTCTCACAAATAAGGATTTATTTGTAATCTGCCTACAGAGCACATTTAAGGTATTGTGGACCATCCCTGTACACCACTGTCTTAGGGCACGTGGTAAAGTCCAAAAGCTACAGCGTGTCCATTTTAGTGAATTAGTTAAACAAACTGAGGTATATTTTATGTTTTGGACCAACAGGCGAGGTCAGAGTTCCCTCCCTGTAGGCACACATTTTAGACTCTGGACACTAAGACCCTGCCCATAATCCTCCAGTAGACCCACCTACTCAGGTGAATATAAAGTCCAGACAGAATAGCTCACAGGCATCAAATCTCAGCACAGGAGCATCCTGAACATCTCCACACACTGAGGCAACATGGACACAAGAGCCTCCCTCTCCATTCTGCTGCTGCTTTTTGGCGTCGCCCAGGCGTCTCCTCTCATGGTAAGGTCCTTTCTAGTCTCTCCCTTAAACGATTAACAGTCCTCAAATGAGTCGTTTTAAACATCTCTGTATCTACCACCAGGAGCAGATGTTTGATGGTGTGTTTGTATCAGAGCCTGAACCTGTGGACATCACTACAAGGATTTTAGAAACCAACAATGGTGAAGCATCTTGTAGATAAAGCCAGCAATGGGTCACATTTCTAAAAAGTGTTGGGATTTATGAATATATTGCATTATTTCATCAATATATTGCTCTTCAAATACAGGATCTTCTGAGCTCTTGATTGAAGGAGATCTGCTGTTTCCCAAAACCAGAAATGCTCTCTACTGCCTCAACAACAACTGTTTCTGGAAGAAAAACTCTAACAACATAGTGGAGGTCCCTTACATAGTGAGCAGGGAATTCTGTACGTGAATCTCCTTCATTCGTTGAACATATCTATGATTCATTTAGATGCCATTTTAAACCTGTGGACCCTTTTTGCAGCCAATTCGGACAAATCAGTGATTGCGAGCGCCATGTCGGTCTTTCACGCCAAAACCTGCATCCGCTTTGTGGCCAAATCATCTCAGACCGACTACATCAGTATTGAGAACAAAGATGGGTAAGACCAATCATACTATACCAACAAGAAACATTTAACAGACCTTTAACAGATCAATATTTAACCACTTTATTTCCTCTCTCCTCTCAGGTGCTTCTCTTCTCTAGGTAGAACTGGTGGCAAACAGGTGGTCTCCCTCAAAAGGGACGGCTGCATTTACAATGGCATCGTACAACATGAGCTCAATCATGCCCTGGGCTTTTACCACGAGCAAACCAGGAGCGATCGTGACCAGTATGTCAGAATCAACTTTGAGAACATCTCTCCTGATATGGCCTACAACTTCCAGAAACAGAACACCAACAACCAAAACACTCCATACGACTACGGCTCCATCATGCACTATGGAAGAACTGCCTTCGCCATTCAGCCCTGGCTGGAAACCATCACTCCCATTCCTGATGCGACTGTGCAAATCGGACAGAGGCAGGGATTGTCCAAAATTGACGTTCTGAGGATTCAGAAGCTGTATGGATGCTGATGATGAGGCTTGCACACATACTTTTATATAGTTCATGTGTCTGTAGATGAATAATGTAATGAGATTATGTTTCTGTATTTTAATGGTGTTGGATTTCTGAAATGTGTGATTGTGTTGGGTTGGGAAAAATAAAGCTACACTGCAAGACAAAATCATGCTTTATTTGTGATTCAATGTCAAGGTTAAGAAAGTGTTTGATGGTAGCATTAAAGGTGTCATAGTATTAAGCTTCTCCTGCAGCCTAATTAAAGCCACCTGGTTTAACCTTAGGAGGACTGGGCACAGTATATGATTTATACATTTCAACAAAATAACTTTTTTGTGTGTGTGTGGCAAAATGTTATAATGTAGATTTTGGAAAGATTTTTGAGATTTAGTTCTGGTGTAATCATATGTTCACAGCTGAAAAGGGAGTTTTTCCATTTGATACCTCAATTTTAAAGACCTTTATTGTGCCGAGACCCTCTTCTGGAGTCAGTCGCTCTTGCATCCTCTAGTAAAATAAATTCAACTTTCAAAGTTGCCAAAGATTGAGAAAGTCCCAAGCAGACATAAATCTGATCACCTGAAGCACAAAGTCAGCCAAAGATGCAGTTCTAGACATGGCGTGAAGTTTTGGTGCAAATAAGGGCTGCGTTCACAATGAACTTTGGTTCTAGAAAATTGTCTGGGAGCATTCTATGTGAATACAAGCCAGAGCCAGAATGCTGGAAAATTCGGCACTCATACAAGACCCTAGTAATATTACTGGGATAAATCATGGAAAATATCAGTGTGAAAACAGCCAGAGCCGATACCGTGTCGGGTGTGTGTTGCAGTGATGATGTGAGTTATCGTGGAACTATTTGACTGGAGGAAAACAGTTAAAAAAATTGCATATTGACAAAGATACAAGAAAATAACAATTGCTACAAGCAAGAGTGATATCAAGATCAGGGATCTACTTCCTATCCATGGAGGTGACAAATTAATAAGCAGCTTAATGATACCATACACGATGTTATTGTTTGCTGGGGGATAACAAAATTATAAGAGCGGGACTTTTGAACACGTACGTTACACGACAGACGGGAACGCTCTGGCATTGTAGATGAACAAAATCACTCAATGTAAGAGCAGTTACCAGAAAACATTTTTCCCCCAGAATCTCTACGTAAATGAGATTCAGAACTTCTTGTCTGTGATGATAAGATCAAAATAAAATTAGAGCAATTTTTCTGCTGTATTGCAAAAACTGATTATAACATCTGGACTACAAAATAAAATACACAACTTCTGTAAAATCGAATTAGAAACTTTTTTGATCAAAACTTTAAATCTCAAAGAGTTGAAATGTGACTTGTCTTTAACTAGTAGTGGTGTACAGTTTAATGTGTAAAATGCAGTAGCATTGTTATGCATAGTTAAACGATTAAACTACTTTACTAATCAGCAAGGTGGTTTTGACACTGTTTGAAATCATTTTGCTTTTCAGTAACAAAACAATTATGTCAATTAAGAAGCGGTGTAGTGCTATGAAATACTACATTTCTCCTGAAAATATTTTAGCAATTCACAGTAACTGTCCTATTTTCCCAGTTAAATCAAAAGCTTTCAGTTTAGCTATAAGCAAATTCTTTTCTATTAAATAACTCGTTGTCCATCTTGCTAATATTTTTGGGGTCGTTTACTAATCTCTATAGTAAATTCAGATGGTCTCACAAATAAGGATTTATTTGTAATCTGCCTACAGAGCACATTTAAGGTATTGTGGACCATCCCTGTACACCACTGTCTTAGGGCACGTGGTAAAGTCCAAAAGCTACAGCGTGTCCATTTTAGTGAATTAGTTAAACAAACTGAGGTATATTTTATGTTTTGGACCAACAGGCGAGGTCAGAGTTCCCTCCCTGTAGGCACACATTTTAGACTCTGGACACTAAGACCCTGCCCATAATCCTCCAGTAGACCCACCTACTCAGGTGAATATAAAGTCCAGACAGAATAGCTCACAGGCATCAAATCTCAGCACAGGAGCATCCTGAACATCTCCACACACTGAGGCAACATGGACACAAGAGCCTCCCTCTCCATTCTGCTGCTGCTTTTTGGCGTCGCCCAGGCGTCTCCTCTCATGGTCAGGTCCTTTCTAGTCTCTCCCTTAAACGATTAACAGCCCTCAAATGAGTCGTTTTAAACATCTCTGTTTCTACCACCAGGAGCAGATGTTTGATGGTGTGTTTGTATCAGAGCCTGAACCTGTGGACATCACTACAAGGATTTTAGAAACCAACAATGGTGAAGCATCTTGCTGATAAAGCCAGCAATGGGTCACATTTCTAAAAAGTGTCGGGATTTATGAATATATTGCATTATTTCATCAATATATTGCTCTTCAAATACAGGATCTTCTGAGCTCTTGATTGAAGGAGATCTGCTGTTTCCCAAAACCAGAAATGCTCTCTACTGCCTCAACAACAACTGTTTCTGGAAGAAAAACTCTAGCAACATAGTGGAGGTCCCTTACATAGTGAGCAGGGAATTCTGTACGTGAATCTCCTTCATTCATTGAACATATCTATGATTCATTTAGATGCCATTTTAAACCTGTGGACCCTTTTTGCAGCCAATTCGGACAAATCAGTGATTGCGAGCGCCATGTCGGTCTTTCACGCCAAAACCTGCATCCGCTTTGTGGCCAAATCATCTCAGACCGACTACATCAGTATTGAGAACAAAGATGGGTAAGAACAATCATACTATACCAACAAGAAACATTTAACAGACCTTTAACAGATCAATATTTAACCCCTTTATTTTCTCTCTCCTCTCAGGTGCTTCTCTTCTCTAGGTAGAACTGGTGGCAAACAGGTGGTCTCCCTCAAAAGGGACGGCTGCATTTACAATGGCATCGTACAACATGAGCTCAATCATGCCCTGGGCTTTTACCACGAGCAAACCAGGAGCGATCGTGACCAGTATGTCAGAATCAACTTTGAGAACATCTCTCCTGATATGGCCTACAACTTCCAGAAACAGAACACCAACAACCAAAACACTCCATACGACTACGGCTCCATCATGCACTATGGAAGAACTGCCTTCGCCATTCAGCCCTGGCTGGAAACCATCACTCCCATTCCTGATGCGACTGTGCAAATCGGACAGAGGCAGGGATTGTCCAAAATTGACGTTCTGAGGATTCAGAAGCTGTATGGATGCTGATGATGAGGCTTGCACACATAATTTTATATAGTTCATGTGTCTGTAGATGAATAATGTAATGAGATTATGTTTCTGTATTTTAATGGTGTTGGATTTCTGAAATGTGTGATTGTGTTGGGTTGGGAAAAATAAAGCTACACTGCAAGACAAAATCATGCTTTATTTGTGATTCATTGTCAAGGTTAAGAAAGTGTTTGATGGTAGCATTAAAGGTGTCATAGTATTAAGCTTCTCCTGCAGCCTAATTAAAGCCACCTGGTTTAACCTTAGGAGGACTGGGCACAGTATATGATTTATACATTTCAACAAAATAAATTCTTTTTTTCTTTTTTTTTTTTTTTTGCGGCAAAATGCTATAATGTAGATTTTGGAAAGATTTTTGAGATTTAGTTCTGGTGTAATCATATGTTCACAGCTGAAAAGGGAGTTTTTCCGTTTGATACCTCAATTTTAAAGACCTTTATTGTGCCGAGACCCTCTTCTGGAGTCAGTCGCTCTTGCATCCTCTAGTAAAATAAATTCAACTTTCAAAGTTGCCAAAGATTGAGAAAGTCCCAAGCAGACATAAATCTGATCACCTGAAGCACAAAGTCAGCCAAAGATGCAGTTCTAGACATGGCGTGAAGTTTTGGTGCAAATAAGGGCTGCGTTCACAATGAACTTTGGTTCCAGAAAATTGTCGGGGAGCATTCTATGTGAATACAAGCCAGAGCCAGAATGCTGGAAAATTCGGCACTCATACAAGACCCTAGTAATATTACTGGGATAAATTGTGGAAAATATCAGTGTGAAAACAGCCAGAGCCGATGCCGTGTCGGGTGTGTGTTGCAGTGATGATGTTAGTTATCGTGGAACTATTTGACTGGAGGAAGAACAGGTAAAAAATTGCATATTGACAAAGATACAAGAAAATAACAATCGCTACAAACAAGAATGATATCAAGATCAGGGATCTACTTCCTATCCATGGAGGTGACAAATGAACAAGCAGCTTAATGATACCATACACGATGTTATTGTTTGCTGGGGGATAACAAAATTATAAGAGCGGGACTTTTGAACACGTACGTTACACGACAGACGGGAACGCTCTGGCATTGTAGATGAACAAAATCACTCAATGTAAGAGCAGTTACCAGAAAACATTTTTCCCCCAGAATCTCTACGTAAATGAGATTCAGAACTTCTTGTCTGTGATGTTAAGATCAAAATAAAATTAGAGCAATTTTTCTGCTGTATTGCAAAAACTGATTATAACATCTGGACTACAAAATAAAATACACAACTTCTGTAAAATCGAATTAGAAACTTTTTTGATCAAAACTTTCAATCTCAAAGAGTTGAAATGTGACTTGTCTTTAACTAGTAGTGGTGTACAGTTTAATGTGTAAAATGCAGAAGGATTGTTATGCATAGTTAAACGATTAAACTACTTTACTAATCAGCAAGGTGGTTTTGACACTGTTTGAAATCATTTTGCTTTTCAGTAACAAAACAATTTTGTCAATTAAGAAGCGGTGTAGTGCTATATGAAATGCTACATTTCTCCTGAAAATATTTTAGCAATTCACAGTAACTGTCCTATTTTCCCAGTTAAATCAAAAGCTTTCAGTTTAGCTATAAGCAAATTCTTTTCTATTAAATAAGTCGTTGTCCATCTTGCTAATATTTTTGGGGTTGTTTACCCATACACAAAAGAAATATATGTAAATATATTTTAAAGTGTCAAAAATATATGTGGCATATATTCCAAATACATTGACGTTGTCCACTTATATTTATCATTTTGTAATATATTCTGAAATATAACAAAAATATATGATGTTAAGTGTGAAATATATTTACATTTATAACATGTAATGTAAAATATATGACAAAATATATGGTCATAAAATGTTTAGCTTGCTAAAGAAGGGTCGAAAATGTATTTTGATCATAGTAATTCCTCTACCTTTTCCCCAATACACAACAGTAGGCTACCATATTTCACTACTGTATTATGGCACACAGCTATAATAAATACTGTACTTACATTTAAATGACTGCAATGTAAAATGACAGATAGTTGCTTTCCTAGGACTATTAGGCCATATTAGGTGGCACGTACCTAACACTAAGTGCAATTATTAGATTTATTGTTGTTTTATTGACATCTTTCCTGAAGTCATTTAAATATTGAAAATATGCACAATATTTATGATGCAAGTATAACAATGATACTCCAACAGTGAAGTGCACTTAAACAATAGATAGAACTCAGTGTCTAACACTACATACACACACTATTAAATATCTGTATTCAATTCTGTAAAAATAGGGGAAAAAAACTCTGCATTCTGTGTGTTGTTTCCTACATAAAATTGTCATTTTAGGCCAATAAAGTCAGTAAAGGGGTAGCCGTGGCCTACTGGTTAGGGCTTTGGGCTTGTAACTGATGGGTCGCCAGTTTGATTCCCGACCAGTAGGAAAAATGTGGGTGGGTGAAGTAGAGCACTGCTCTCCCATGCCCACATCCACAGCTGAAGTGGTCTATCTAAAAAATAAATTGAAAATGTGTTGTTTGTTTGTGAAAATGTTGACTTTTTAAATTTCAAAATATATTTACATATATTTAACTAAAATATATTTATTGGGCCAATTTCAAATATTTGCATATATTCCAAAAATATATTCTGAAAATATATTTCAAATACATTTCTTTTGTGTATGGGTACTAATCTCTATAGTAAATTCAGATGGTCTCACAAATAAGGATTTATTTGTAATCTGCCTACAGAGCACATTTAAGGTATTGTGGACCATCCCTGTACACCACTGTCTTAGGGCACGTGGTAAAGTCCAAAAGCTACAGCGTGTCCATTTTAGTGAATTAGTTAAACAAACTGAGGTATATTTTATGTTTTGGACCAACAGGCGAGGTCAGAGTTCCCTCCCTGTAGGCACACATTTTAGACTCTGGACACTAAGACCCTGCCCATAATCCTCCAGTAGACCCACCTACTCAGGTGAATATAAAGTCCAGACAGAATAGCTCACAGGCATCAAATCTCAGCACAGGAGCATCCTGAACATCTCCACACACTGAGGCAACATGGACACAAGAGCCTCCCTCTCCATTCTGCTGCTGCTTTTTGGCGTCGCCCAGGCGTCTCCTCTCATGGTCAGGTCCTTTCTAGTCTCTCCCTTAAACGATTAACAGTCCTCAAATGAGTCGTTTTAAACATCTCTGTTTCTACCACCAGGAGCAGATGTTTGATGGTGTGTTTGTATCAGAGCCTGAACCTGTGGACATCACTACAAGGATTTTAGAAACCAACAATGGTGAAGCATCTTGTAGATAAAGCCAGCAATGGGTCACATTTCTAAAAAGTGTTGGGATTTATGAATATATTGCATTATTTCATCAATATATTGCTCTTCAAATACAGGATCTTCTGAGCTCTTGATTGAAGGAGATCTGCTGTTTCCCAAAACCAGAAATGCTCTCTACTGCCTCAACAACAACTGTTTCTGGAAGAAAAACTCTAGCAACATAGTGGAGATCCCTTACATAGTGAGCAGGGAATTCTGTACGTGAATCTCCTTCATTCATTGAACATATCTATGATTCATTTAGATGCCATTTTAAACCTGTGGACCCTTTTTGCAGCCAATTCGGACAAATCAGTGATTGCGAGCGCCATGTCGGTCTTTCACGCCAAAACCTGCATCCGCTTTGTGGCCAAATCATCTCAGACCGACTACATCAGTATTGAGAACAAAGATGGGTAAGACCAATCATACTATACCAACAAGAAACATTTAACAGACCTTTAACAGATCAATATTTAACCCCTTTATTTCCTCTCTCCTCTCAGGTGCTTCTCTGCTCTAGGTAGAACTGGTGGCAAACAGGTGGTCTCCCTCAAAAGGGACGGCTGCATTTACAATGGCATCGTACAACATGAGCTCAATCATGCCCTGGGCTTTTACCACGAGCAAACCAGGAGCGATCGTGACAAGTATGTCAGAATCAACTTTGAGAACATCTCTCCTGATATGGCCTACAACTTCCAGAAACAGAACACCAACAACCAAAACACTCCATACGACTACGGCTCCATCATGCACTATGGAAGAACTGCCTTCGCCATTCAGCCCTGGCTGGAAACCATCACTCCCATTCCTGATGCGACTGTGCAAATCGGACAGAGGCAGGGATTGTCCAAAATTGACGTTCTGAGGATTCAGAAGCTGTATGGATGCTGATGATGAGGCTTGCACATATAATTTTATATAGTTCATGTGTCTGTAGATGAATAATGTAATGAGATTATGTTTCTGTATTTTAATGGTGTTGGATTTCTGAAATGTGTGATTGTGTTGGGTTGGGAAAAATAAAGCTACACTGCAAGACAAAATCATGCTTTATTTGTGATTCAATGTCAAGGTTAAGAAAGTGTTTGATGGTAGCATTAAAGGTGTCATAGTATTAAGCTTCTCCTGCAGCCTAATTAAAGCCACCTGGTTTAACCTTAGGAGAACTGGAGGACTGGGCACAGTATATGATTTATACATTTCAACAAAATAACTTTTTTTTTGTGTGTGTGGCAAAATGCTATAATGTAGATTTTGGAAAGATTTTTGAGATTTAGTTCTGGTGTAATCATATGTTCACAGCTGAAAAGGGAGTTTTCCCATTTGATACCTCAATTTTAAAGACCTTTATTGTGCCGAGACCCTCTTCTGGAGTCAGTCGCTCTTGCATCCTCTAGTAAAATAAATTCAACTTTCAAAGTTGCCAAAGATTGAGAAAGTCCCAAGCAGACATAAATCTGATCACCTGAAGCACAAAGTCAGCCAAAGATGCAGTTCTAGACATGGCGTGAAGTTTTGGTGCAAATAAGGGCTGCGTTCACAATGAACTTTGGTTCTAGAAAATTGTCTGGGAGCATTCTATGTGAATACAAGCCAGAGCCAGAATGCTGGAAAATTCGGCACTCATACAAGACCCTAGTAATATTACTGGGATAAATTGTGGAAAATATCAGTGTGAAAACAGCCAGAGCCTATGCCGTGTCGGGTGTGTGTTGCAGTGATGATGTGAGTTATCGTGGAACTATTTGACTGGAGGAAGAACAGGTAAAAAATTGCATATTGACAAAGACACAAGAAAATAACAATCGCTACAAACAAGAATGATATCAAGATCAGGGATCTACTTCCTATCCATGGAGGTGACAAATGAACAAACAGCTTAATGATACCATACACAATGTTATTGTTTGCTGGGGGATAACAAAATTATAAGAGCGGGACTTTTGAACACGTACGTTACACGACAGACGGGAACGCTCTGGCATTGTAGATGAACAAAATCACTCAATGTAAGAGCAGTTACCAGAAAACATTTTTCCCCCAGAATCTCTACGTAAATGAGATTCAGAACTTCTTGTCTGTGATGTTAAGATCAAAATAAAATTAGAGCAATTTTTCTGCTGTATTGCAAAAACTGATTATAACATCTGGACTACAAAATAAAATACACAACTTCTGTAAAATCGAATTAGAAACTTTTTTGATCAAAACTTTAAATCTCAAAGAGTTGAAATGTGACTTGTCTTTAACTAGTAGTGGTGTACAGTTTAATGTGTAAAATGCAGTAGCATTGTTATGCATAGTTAAACGATTAAACTACTTTACTAATCAGCAAGGTGGTTTTGACACTGTTTGAAATCATTTTGCTTTTCAGTAACAAAACAATTATGTCAATTAAGAAGCGGTGTAGTGCTATATGAAATACTACATTTCTCCTGAAAATATTTTAGCAATTCACAGTAACTGTCCAATTTTCCCAGTTAAATCAAAAGCTTTCAGTTTAGCTATAAGCAAATTCTTTTCTATTAAATAACTCGTTGTCCATCTTGCTAATATTTTTGGGGTTGTTTACTAATCTCTATAGTAAATTCAGATGGTCTCACAAATAAGGATTTATTTGTAATCTGCCTACAGAGCACATTTAAGGTATTGTGGACCATCCCTGTACACCACTGTCTTAGGGCACGTGGTAAAGTCCAAAAGCTACAGCGTGTCCATTTTAGTGAATTAGTTAAACAAACTGAGGTATATTTTATGTTTTGGACCAACAGGCGAGGTCAGAGATCCCTCCCTGTAGGCACACATTTTAGACTCTGGATACTAAGACCCTACGCATAATCTTCCAGTAGACCCACCTACTCAGGTGAATATAAAGTCCAGACAGAATAGCTCACAGGCATCAAATCTCAGCACAGGAGCATCCTGAACATCTCCACACACTGAGGCAACATGGACACAAGAGCCTCCCTCTCCATTCTGCTGCTGCTTTTTGGCGTCGCCCAGGCGTCTCCTCTCATGGTAAGGTCCTTTCTAGTCTCTCCCTTAAACGATTAACAGTCCTCAAATGAGTCGTTTTAAACATCTCTGTTTCTACCACCATGAGCAGATGTTTGATGGTGTGTTTGTATCAGAGCCTGAACCTGTGGACATCACTACAAGGATTTTAGAAACCAACAATGGTGAAGCATCTTGTAGATAAAGCCAGCAATGGGTCACATTTCTAAAAAGTGTCGGGATTTATGAATATATTGCATTATTTCATCAATATATTGCTCTTCAAATACAGGATCTTCTGAGCTCTTGATTGAAGGAGATCTGCTGTTTCCCAAAACCAGAAATGCTCTCTACTGCCTCAACAACAACTGTTTCTGGAAGAAAAACTCTAGCAACATAGTGGAGGTCCCTTACATAGTGAGCAGGGAATTCTGTACGTGAATCTCCTTCATTCATTGAACATATCTATGATTCATTTAGATGCCATTTTAAACCTATGGACCCTTTTTGCAGCCAGTTCGGACAAATCAGTGATTGCGAGCGCCATGTCGGTCTTTCACGCCAAAACCTGCATCCGCTTTGTGGCCAAATCATCTCAGACCGACTACATCAGTATTGAGAACAAAGATGGGTAAGAACAATCATACTATACCAACAAGAAACATTTAACAGACCTTTAACAGATCAATATTTAACCCCTTTATTTCCTCTCTCCTCTCAGGTGCTTCTCTTCTCTAGGTAGAACTGGTGGCAAACAGGTGGTCTCCCTCAAAAGGGACGGCTGCATTTACAATGGCATCGTACAACATGAGCTCAATCATGCCCTGGGCTTTTACCACGAGCAAACCAGGAGCGATCGTGACCAGTATGTCAGAATCAACTTTGAGAACATCTCTCCTGATATGGCCTACAACTTCCAGAAACAGAACACCAACAACCAAAACACTCCATACGACTACGGCTCCATCATGCACTATGGAAGAACTGCCTTTGCCATTCAGCCCTGGCTGGAAACCATCACTCCCATTCCTGATGCGACTGTGCAAATCGGACAGAGGCAGGGATTGTCCAAAATTGACGTTCTGAGGATTCAGAAGCTGTATGGATGCTGATGATGAGGCTTGCACACATAATTTTATATAGTTCATGTGTCTGTAGATGAACAATGTAATGAGATTTTGTTTCTGTATTTTAATGGTGTTGGATTTCTGAAATGTGTGATTGTGTTGGGTTGGGAAAAATAAAGCTACACTGCAAGACAAAATCATGCTTTATTTGTGATTCAATGTCAAGTTTAAGAAAGTGCTTGATGGTAGCATTAAAGGTGTCATAGTATTAAGCTTCTCCTGCAGCCTAATTAAAGCCACCTGGTTTAACCTTAGGAGGACTGGGCACAGTATATGATTTATACATTTCAACAAAATAACTTTTTTTTGTGTGTGTGGCAAAATGCTATAATGTAGATTTTGGAAAGATTTTTGAGATTTAGTTCTGGTGTAATCATATGTTCACAGCTGAAAAGGGAGTTTTCCCATTTGATACCTCAATTTTAAAGACCTTTATTGTGCCGAGACCCTCTTCTGGAGTCAGTCGCTCTTGCATCCTCTAGTAAAATAAATTCAACTTTCAAAGTTGCCAAAGATTGAGAAAGTCCCAGGCAGACATAAATCTGATCACCTGAAGCACAAAGTCAGCCAAAGATGCAGTTCTAGACATGGCGTGAAGTTTTGGTGCAAATAAGGGCTGCGTTCACAATGAACTTTGGTTCCAGAAAATTGTCTGGGAGCATTCTATGTGAATACAAGCCAGAGCCAGAATGCTGGAAAATTCGGCACTCATACAAGACCCTAGTAATATTACTGGGATAAATTGTGGAAAATATCTGTGTGAAAACAGCCAGAGCCAATGCCGTGTCGGGTGTGTGTTGCAGTGATGATGTGAGTTATCGTGGAACTATTTGACTGGAGGAAGAACAGGTAAAAAATTGCATATTGACAAAGATACAAGAAAATAACAATCGCTATAAACAAGAATGATATCAAGATCAGGGATCTACTTCCTATCCATGGAGGTGACAAATGAACAAGCAGCTTAATGATACCATACACGATGTTATTGTTTGCTGGGGGATAACAAAATTATAAGAGCGGGACTTTTGAACACGTACGTTACACGGCAGACGGCAACGCTCTGGCATTGTAGATGAACAAAATCACTCAATGTAAGAGCAGTTACCAGAAAACATTTTTCCCCAGAATCTCTACGTAAATGAGATTCAGAACTTCTTGTCTGTGATGTTAAGATCAAAATAAAATTAGAGCAATTTTTCTGCTGTATTGCAAAAACTGATTATAACATCTGGACTACAAAATAAAATACACAACTTCTGTAAAATCGAATTAGAAACTTTTTTGATCAAAACTTTAAATCTCAAAGAGTTGAAATGTGACTTGTCTTTAACTAGTAGTGGTGTACAGTTTAATGTGTAAAATGCAGAAGGATTGTTATGCATAGTTAAACGATTAAACTACTTTACTAATCAGCAAGGTGGTTTTGACACTGTTTGAAATCATTTTGCTTTTCAGTAACAAAACAATTTTGTCAATTAAGAAGCGGTGTAGTGCTATGAAATACTACATTTCTCCTGAAAATATTTTAGCAATTCACAGTAACTGTCCTATTTTCCCTGTTAAATCAAAAGCTTTCAGTTTAGCTATAAGCAAATTCTTTTCTGTTAAATAACTATTTGTCCATATTGCTAATATTTTTGGGGTCGTTTACTAATCTCTATAGTAAATTCAGATGTTTTCACATATAAGGATTTATTTGTAATCTGCCTACAGAGCACATTTAAGGTATTGTGGACCATCCCTGTACACCACTGTCTTAGGGCACGTGGTAAAGTCCAAAAGCTACAGCATGTCCATTTTAGTGAATTAGTTAAACAAACTGAGGTATATTTTATGTTTTGGACCAACAGGCGAGGTCAGAGTTCCCTCCCTGTAGGCACACATTTTAGACTCTGGACACTAAGACCCTGCCCATAATCCTCCAGTAGACCCACCTACTCAGGTGAATATAAAGTCCAGACAGAATAGCTCACAGGCATCAAATCTCAGCACAGGAGCATCCTGAACATCTCCACACACTGAGGCAACATGGACACAAGAGCCTCCCTCTCCATTCTGCTGCTGCTTTTTGGCGTCGCCCAGGCGTCTCCTCTCATGGTAAGGTCCTTTCTAGTCTCTCCCTTAAACGATTAACAGTCCTCAAATGAGTCGTTTTAAACATCTCTGTTTGTACCACCAGGAGCAGATGTTTGATGGTGTGTTTGTATCAGAGCCTGAACCTGTGGACATCACTACAAGGATTTTAGAAACCAACAATGGTGAAGCATCTTGTAGATAAAGCCAGCAATGGGTCACATTTCTAAAAAGTGTTGGGATTTATGAATATATTGCATTATTTCATCAATATATTGCTCTTCAAATACAGGATCTTCTGAGCTCTTGATTGAAGGAGATCTGCTGTTTCCCAAAACCAGAAATGCTCTCTACTGCCTCAACAACAACTGTTTCTGGAAGAAAAACTCTAACAACATAGTGGAGATCCCTTACATAGTGAGCAGGGAATTCTGTACGTGAATCTCCTTCATTCATTGAACATATCTATGATTCATTTAGATGCCATTTTAAACCTGTGGACCCTTTTTGCAGCCAGTTCGGACAAATCAGTGATTGCGAGCGCCATGTCGGTCTTTCACGCCAAAACCTGCATCCGCTTTGTGGCCAAATCATCTCAGACCGACTACATCAGTATTGAGAACAAAGATGGGTAAGACCAATCATACTATACCAACAAGAAACATTTAACAGACCTTTAACAGATCAATATTTAACCCCTTTATTTCCTCTCTCCTCTCAGGTGCTTCTCTGCTCTAGGTAGAACTGGTGGCAAACAGGTGGTCTCCCTCAAAAGGGACGGCTGCATTTACAATGGCATCGTACAACATGAGCTCAATCATGCCCTGGGCTTTTACCACGAGCAAACCAGGAGCGATCGTGACAAGTATGTCAGAATCAACTTTGAGAACATCTCTCCTGATATGGCCTACAACTTCCAGAAACAGAACACCAACAACCAAAACACTCCATACGACTACGGCTCCATCATGCACTATGGAAGAACTGCCTTTGCCATTCAGCCCTGGCTGGAAACCATCACTCCCATTCCTGATGCGACTGTGCAAATCGGACAGAGGCAGGGATTGTCCAAAATTGACGTTCTGAGGATTCAGAAGCTGTATGGATGCTGATGATGAGGCTTGCACACATAATTTTATATAGTTCATGTGTCTGTAAATGAATAATGTAATTAGATTATGTTTCTGTATTTTAATGGTGTTGGATTTCTGAAATGTGTGATTGTGTTGGGTTGGGAAAAATAAAGCTACACTGCAAGACAAAATCATGCTTTATTTGTGATTCAATGTCAAGGTTAAGAAAGTGTTTGATGGTAGCATTAAAGGTGTCATAGTATTAAGCTTCTCCTGCAGCCTAATTAAAGCCACCTGGTTTAACCTTAGGAGAACTGGAGGACTGGGCACAGTATATGATTTATACATTTCAACAAAATAACTTTTTTTTTTTTTTTTTTTTGCGGCAAAATGCTATAATGTAGATTTTGGAACGATTTTTGAGATTTAGTTCTGGTGTAATCATATGTTCACAGCTGAAAAGGGAGTTTTCCCGTTTGATACCTCAATTTTAAAGACCTTTATTGTGCCGAGACCCTCTTCTGGAGTCAGTCGCTCTTGCATCCTCTAGTAAAATAAATTCAACTTTCAAAGTTGCCAAAGATTGAGAAAGTCCCAAGCAGACATAAATCTGATCACCTGAAGCACAAAGTCAGCCAAAGATGCAGTTCTAGACATGGCGTGAAGTTTTGGTGCAAATAAGGGCTGCGTTCACAATGAACTTTGGTTCCAGAAAATTGTCTGGGAGCATTCTATGCGAATACAAGCCCGAGCCAGAATGCTGGAAAATTCGGCACTCATACAAGACCCTAGTAATATTACTGGGATAAATCGTGGAAAATATCAGTGTGAAAACAGCCAGAGCCGATGCCGTGTTGGGTGTGTGTTGCAGTGATGATGTGAGTTATCGTGGAACTATTTGACTGGAGGAAGAACAGGTAAAAAATTGCATATTGACAAAGATACAAGAAAATAAAAATCGCTAAATGAGATTCAGAACTTCTTGTCTGTGATGTTAAGATCAAAATAAAATTAGAGCAATTTTTCTGCTGTATTGCAAAAACTGATTATAACATCTGGACTACAAAATAAAATACACAACTTCTGTAAAATCGAATTAGAAACTTTTTTGATCAAAACTTTCAATCTCAAAGAGTTGAAATGTGACTTGTCTTTAACTAGTAGTGGTGTACAGTTTAATGTGTAAAATGCAGAAGGATTGTTATGCATAGTTAAACGATTAAACTACTTTACTAATCAGCAAGGTGGTTTTGACACTGTTTGAAATCATTTTGCTTTTCAGTAACAAAACAATTTTGTCAATTAAGAAGCGGTATATTTTAGCAATTCACAGTAACTGTCCAATTTTCCCAGTTAAATCAAAAGCTTTCAGTTTAGCTATAAGCAAATTCTTTTCTATTAAATAAGTCGTTGTCCATCCTGCTAATATTTTTGGGGTTGTTTACCCATACACAAAAGAAATATATGTAAATATATTTTAAAGTGTCAAAAATATATGTGGCATATATTCCAAATACATTGACGTTGTCCACTTATATTTATCATTTTGAAATATATTCTGAAATACAAAAATATATGATGTTAAGTGTGAAATATATTTACATTTATAACATGTAATGTAAAATATATGACAAAATATATGGTCATAAAATGTTTAGCTTGCTAAAGAAGGGTCGAAAATTTATTTTGATCATAGTAGCCTAATTCCTCTACCTTTTCCCCAATACACAACAGTATAGGCTACCATATTTCACTACTGTATTATGGCACACAGCTATAATAAATAGAGCCCGACCGATATGGATTTTTGGGGGCCGATGCCGATGCCGATATTAACTCGAAAAGAGCCGATTTATAAGCCGATATTTTGATTTTGAAAATAAACTGGATATTAGACCCATTTCTTATAAACTGCACTTACACAACATTCAATAGCAAAATATCTGCCTGTTCTATGTATGTGGGCTGTATAAAACATTTTCCAGAAGGGATTATGTTAAAAAAAGCCTTAGACTCAGCCTTACTAAAATAATATAATGCAGTTTAAAAATATATATATATATTTTTTTTTTTAATTAACTTTAATGTCACAACAGAACAGAATATATTAAAGTTCTGATAAATATAATGTATATTAAAAATACAAACTTAAGATATGAAACTTAAAGTCCTTTGAACAAAAAAAATCAACTATTATTATTATTAATATTGACAGTAATAATTTAAAAAAAATCAATGATGATGATATTATTATTATCATCATCATCATTTGTATTATTATTAAACAAGACAAAGGTCACTCCTAATTCTATCCATCTATTCCATCAAGCTACAACAAACCATTTTCAATCATCATTTGCTGCCCGCCTTCTAAAATCTACTACTTAGTGATGCACTAAATACATTATGTGAGGTAATTAACACATGGTTACCGAGTCGATCGTTCCCTGGGATGCGTTTTCATGAAAATCGAGTCTCGAACGCCGTGCTACGTTAGATTTCACAAACGTAATTCCTATCGACCAGCTCACTTAGCGCGGCGTTCGTGACTCGATTAGTCGAGACTGTTTTCCAAGATGACGAATGGCTGTAAACGCGTAATGTACTGTCTTTATAAAGTATCTTCTTATTAAACTGTCTGTACATTTACAAAGTTCTCAATGCTTCGGTTTGCATGTAGGGACCCTCATTATGCTACCGTGTTAGTGTGAGGCTATTTTGAGCCTTGTTAGTGGTATTAACTAGCGATTTACTTTTACTTACTCTGTGCCCCATATAATAGCGTTATAAGATCATCTGTTTTTAGAGATAAAACTCTTTACATTCGATTTTCATGAAAACGCATCCCAGGGAACGATCGACTCGGTAACCATGTGTTAATTACCCCTACAGTAACGCACACTTGGATTTCACACACGTGTAAAAGAAAAGCTAACTTTTATGCACAGGCTAGCTGCTATGTTTGATACTTTTTCTCTATGTCTAAATGTTCACTCCTCGCGTGCCTAACTTACGTTTTACAATGCAGGGACTGGAACAACAGATATGCTAGTTATAAATACAGTAATCATTACTTTATTTAGGCAGAATAAGTTCGTTGTGAATTCCAAGCTCATTGATGTTAGCAGTCTTCCTTGTAGAGTGCCCTCTGGTGGACAAACTATGCTAATGCAGCGCCAACACTCATAACATGGTTGCAGGGTGTTTCGTCCGCTTTTATTTTATTTTTTAAATATTCATTTATCGGCCGTTATAAATGCCGATACCGATAGTTTGGAAAATGCCTAATATCGCCCGATAATATCGGCCCGCCGATATATCGGTCGGGCTCTAATAATAAATACTGTACTTACATTTAAAGGGTCATTTCACCCGTGGAGACATGAATGTGTATTGAAAGTGGGTCATTTATGTAGAAGAAATGTGAAATTATTTTTGAATTTGGAGCTTTCTAGACTGAGAAAAGCCAGAAAATGTATTTTTGGCTTATGTGGATGAAAGACAACAACTCCCAGAATGCACTTGCTTCGCTGCCCTACAAGGCCACTCCCAAGCCACGCCTACCGGCAAGACAGCGCAGTTGAAAACAAAACCATCAAGGCAAGGCTAGGCTACGAGTGAGTCTCCGTGACGAGTTTGCCCAAAATGTCCGGGATTTGGCTTTTGCGTTCTACAGTCGCCATTCATCATGTTTACTGTGGCGAGCAGGACGAGGCTGAGGGGCGCGGGAGAACGGCGCGAGGCCGGTGGCGTGATTACTGACGACCGACACCTGTGAGGCACTGTTCTCGTATCTCGCACGGAGGAGCAGGTATTTTCTTAGCAATGGTAAAACACACATCAACCGATCACGCCACCGGCCTCGCGTCTTTCAACCGATCACGCCACCGGCCTCGCGTCTTTCTCCCGCGGCGCTAGCCTCGTCCTGCTCCCTGTAGTGATTACTGATGAGCGCGCCTGTGAGATGCACCGGTCTCATGGGCTATCTCTCACTGAGGTGCGGGTATTTTCTTAGCAATGTTAAAAGGCAAATCAACCGATCACTTGTTTAGCATTCATGTAAACATTACATTCAGATTCACCAATCGGGGTGAATTCAGTTAGATTGAAACAAAAGGTGAGCATGTAAACAATGAATGGCGACCGCAGAAAGCAAAAGCTGAATCCCGGACATTTTTGTCGATCTCGACGGCCGGACATGTCCGGGAAATAGAGTATGGTAACCCCTACTACTCAGCTTTCTTCGTCCCTGTTTTCTGCAGGTTTCTGCCGTTGAAATCAAACGCACTCGCACTGATCTGTGATAGGTCTGTTAGCGCATTAGGTCCAACCCCCTATGGGCGGGTTTGAAAGGGTGGATCTATTGCTTGTAGTCTTAACAGAAATCCCCCCCTCTTACACTTCCTCCTACAATGACGCAAAATGACGATTTTTGCGTCATTGTAGGAGGAAGTGTAAAGAGGTAAATACAGATTTCTCTCGTCTCGGGGGAAAATGAAAAAATGTTGCATGACCATTCAATAGTATGACTGGATTTCTAACAATGCAAAGCTTAATGCAAATGGGTGAAGTGTCCCTTTAAATGACTGCAATGTAAAATGACAGATAGTTGCTTTCCTAGGACTATTAGGCCATATTAGGTGGCACGTACCTAACACTAAGTGCAATTATTAGATTTATTGTTGTTTTATTGACATCTTTCCTGAAGTCATTTAAATATTGAAAATATGCACAATATTTATGATGCAAGTATAACAATGATACTCCAACAGTGAAGTGCACTTAAACAATAGATAGAACTCAGTGTCTAACACTACATACACACACTATTAAATATCTGTATTCAATTCTGTAAAAATAGGGGAAAAAAACTCTGCATTCTGTGTGTTGTTTCCTACATAAAATTGTCATTTTAGGCCAATAAAGTCAGTAAAGGGGTAGCCGTGGCCTACTGGTTCGGGCTTCGGGCTTGTAACTGATGGGTCGCCAGTTTGATTCCCGACCAGTAGGAAAAATGTGGGTGGGTGAAGTAGAGCACTGCTCTCCCATGCCCACATCCACAGCTGAAGTGGTCTATCTAAAAAATAAATTGAAAATGTGTTGTTTGTTTGTGAAAATGTTGACTTTTTAAATTTCAAAATATATTTACATATATTTAACTAAAATATATTTATTGGGCCAATTTAAAATATTTGCATATATTCCAAAAATATATTCTGAAAATATATTTCAAATACATTTCTTTTGTGTATGGGTACTAATCTCTATAGTAAATTCAGATGGTCTCACAAATAAGGATTTATTTGTAATCTGCCTACAGAGCACATTTAAGGTATTGTGGACCATCCCTGTACACCACTGTCTTAGGGCACGTGGTAAAGTCCAAAAGCTACAGCGTGTCCATTTTAGTAAATTAGTTAAACAAACTGAGGTATATTTTATGTTTTGGACCAACAGGCGAGGTCAGAGTTCCCTCCCTGTAGGCACACATTTTAGACTCTGGACACTAAGACCCTGCCCATAATCCTCCAGTAGACCCACCTACTCAGGTGAATATAAAGTCCAGACAGAATAGCTCACAGGCATCAAATCTCAGCACAGGAGCATCCTGAACATCTCCACACACTGAGGCAACATGGACACAAGAGCCTCCCTCTCCATTCTGCTGCTGCTTTTTGGCGTCGCCCAGGCGTCTCCTCTCATGGTAAGGTCCTTTCTAGTCTCTCCCTTAAACGATTAACAGTCCTCAAATGAGTCGTTTTAAACATCTCTGTTTCTACCACCAGGAGCAGATGTTTGATGGTGTGTTTGTATCAGAGCCTGAACCTGTGGACATCACTACAAGGATTTTAGAAACCAACAATGGTGAAGCATCTTGCTGATAAAGCCAGCAATGGGTCACATTTCTAAAAAGTGTCGGGATTTATGAATATATTGCATTATTTCATCAATATATTGCTCTTCAAATACAGGATCTTCTGAGCTCTTGATTGAAGGAGATCTGCTGTTTCCCAAAACCAGAAATGCTCTCTACTGCCTCAACAACAACTGTTTCTGGAAGAAAAACTCTAACAACATAGTGGAGATCCCTTACATAGTGAGCAGGGAATTCTGTACGTGAATCTCCTTCATTCATTGAACATATCTATGATTCATTTAGATGCCATTTTAAACCTATGGACCCTTTTTGCAGCCAGTTCGGACAAATCAGTGATTGCGAGCGCCATGTCGGTCTTTCACGCCAAAACCTGCATCCGCTTTGTGGCCAAATCATCTCAGACCGACTACATCAGTATTGAGAACAAAGATGGGTAAGACCAATCATACTATACCAACAAGAAACATTTAACAGACCTTTAACAGATCAATATTTAACCCCTTTATTTCCTCTCTCCTCTCAGGTGCTTCTCTGCTCTAGGTAGAACTGGTGGCAAACAGGTGGTCTCCCTCAAAAGGGACGGCTGCATTTACAATGGCATCGTACAACATGAGCTCAATCATGCCCTGGGCTTTTACCACGAGCAAACCAGGAGCGATCGTGACCAGTATGTCAGAATCAACTTTGAGAACATCTCTCCTGATATGGCCTACAACTTCCAGAAACAGAACACCAACAACCAAAACACTCCATACGACTACGGCTCCATCATGCACTATGGAAGAACTGCCTTCGCCATTCAGCCCTGGCTGGAAACCATCACTCCCATTCCTGATGCGACTGTGCAAATCGGACAGAGGCAGGGATTGTCCAAAATTGACGTTCTGAGGATTCAGAAGCTGTATGGATGCTGATGATGAGGCTTGCACACATAATTTTATATAGTTCATGTGTCTGTAGATGAATAATGTAATGAGATTATGTTTCTGTATTTTAATGGTGTTGGATTTCTGAAATGTGTGATTGTGTTGGGTTGGGAAAAATAAAGCTACACTGCAAGAGAAAATCATGCTTTATTTGTGATTCAATGTCAAGGTTAAGAAAGTGTTTGATGGTAGCATTAAAGGTGTCATAGTATTAAGCTTCTCCTGCAGCCTAATTAAAGCCACCTGGTTTAACCTTAGGAGAACTGGAGGACTGGGCACAGTATATGATTTATACATTTCAAAAAAATAAAAAAAATTTTTTATTTTTTTTTTGCGGCAAAATGCTATAATGTAGATTTTGGAAAGATTTTTGAGATTTAGTTCTGGTGTAATCATATGTTCACAGCTGAAAAGGGAGTTTTCCCGTTTGATACCTCAATTTTAAAGACCTTTATTGTGCCGAGACCCTCTTCTGGAGTCAGTCGCTCTTGCATCCTCTAATAAAATAAATTCAACTTTCAAAGTTGCCAAAGATTGAGAAAGTCCCAGGCAGACATAAATCTGATCACCTGAAGCACAAAGTCAGCCAAAGATGCAGTTCTAGACATGGCGTGAAGTTTTGGTGCAAATAAGGGCTGCGTTCACAATGAACTTTGGTTCCAGAAAATTGTCTGGGAGCATTCTATATGAATACAAGCCCGAGCATGAATGCTGGAAAATTCGGCACTCATACAAGACCCTAGTAATATTACTGGGATAAATTGTGGAAAATATCAGTGTGAAAACAGCCAGAGCCGATGCCGTGTCGGGTGTGTGTTGCAGTGATGATGTTAGTTATCATGGAACTATTTGACTGGAGGAAGAACAGTTAAAAAATTGCATATTGACAAAGATACAAGAAAATAAAAATCGCTACAAACAAGAATGATATCAAGATCAGGGATCTACTTCCTATCCATGGAGGTGACAAATGAACAAGCAGCTTAATGATACAATACACGATGTTATTGTTTGCTGGGGGATAACAAAATTATAAGAGCGGGACTTTTGAACACGTACGTTACACGACAGACGGCAACGCTCTGGCATTGTAGATGAACAAAATCACTCAATGTAAGAGCAGTTACCAGAAAACATTTTTCCCCCAGAATCTCTACGTAAATGAGATTCAGAACTTCTTGTCTGTGATGTTAAGATCAAAATAAAATTAGAGCAATTTTTCTGCTGTATTGCAAAAACTGATTATAACATCTGGACTACAAAATAAAATACACAACTTCTGTAAAATCAAATTAGAAACTTTTTTGATCAAAACTTTAAATCTCAAAGAGTTGAAATGTGACTTCTCTTTAACTAGTAGTGGTGTACAGTTTAATGTGTAAAATGCAGTAGCATTGTTATGCATAGTTAAACGATTAAACTACTTTACTAATCAGCAAGGTGGTTTTGACACTGTTTGAAATCATTTTGCTTTTCAGTAACAAAACAATTATGTCAATTAAGAAGCGGTGTAGTGCTATGAAATACTACATTTCTCCTGAAAATATTTTAGCAATTCACAGTAACTGTCCAATTTTCCCAGTTAAATCAAAAGCTTTCAGTTTAGCTATAAGCAAATTCTTTTCTATTAAATAACTCGTTGTCCATCTTGCTAATATTTTTGGGGTCGTTTACAAATCTCTATAGTAAATTCAGATGTTTTCACAAATAAGGATTTATTTGTAATCTGCCTACAGAGCACATTTAAGGTATTGTGGACCATCCCTGTACACCACTGTCTTAGGGCACGTGGTAAAGTCCAAAAGCTACAGCATGTCCATTTTAGTGAATTAGTTAAACAAACTGAGGTATATTTTATGTTTTGGACCAAAAGGCGAGGTCAGAGTTCCCTCCCTGTAGGTACACATTTTAGACTCTGGACACTAAGACCCTGCCCATAATCCTCCAGTAGACCCACCTACTCAGGTGAATATAAAGTCCAGACAGAATAGCTCACAGGCATCAAATCTCAGCACAGGAGCATCCTGAACATCTCCACACACTGAGGCAACATGGACACAAGAGCCTCCCTCTCCATTCTGCTGCTGCTTTTTGGCGTCGCCCAGGCGTCTCCTCTCATGGTAAGGTCCTTTCTAGTCTCTCCCTTAAACGATTAACAGTCCTCAAATGAGTCGTTTTAAACATCTCTGTTTCTACCACCAGGAGCAGATGTTTGATGGTGTGTTTGTATCAGAGCCTGAACCTGTGGACATCACTACAAGGATTTTAGAAACCAACAATGGTGAAGCATCTTGTAGATAAAGCCAGCAATGGGTCACATTTCTAAAAAGTGTTGGGATTTATGAATATATTGCATTATTTCATCAATATATTGCTCTTCAAATACAGGATCTTCTGAGCTCTTGATTGAAGGAGATCTGCTGTTTCCCAAAACCAGAAATGCTCTCTACTGCCTCAACAACAACTGTTTCTGGAAGAAAAACTCTAACAACATAGTGGAGGTCCCTTACATAGTGAGCAGGGAATTCTGTACGTGAATCTCCTTCATTCATTGAACATATCTATGATTCATTTAGATGCCATTTTAAACCTGTGGACCCTTTTTGCAGCCAATTCGGACAAATCAGTGATTGCGAGCGCCATGTCGGTCTTTCACGCCAAAACCTGCATCCGCTTTGTGGCCAAATCATCTCAGACCGACTACATCAGTATTGAGAACAAAGATGGGTAAGAACAATCATACTATACCAACAAGAAACATTTAACAGACCTTTAACAGATCAATATTTAACCCCTTTATTTCCTCTCTCCTCTCAGGTGCTTCTCTGCTCTAGGTAGAACTGGTGGCAAACAGGTGGTCTCCCTCAAAAGGGACGGCTGCATTTACAATGGCATCGTACAACATGAGCTCAATCATGCCCTGGGCTTTTACCACGAGCAAACCAGGAGCGATCGTGACCAGTATGTCAGAATCAACTTTGAGAACATCTCTCCTGATATGGCCTACAACTTCCAGAAACAGAACACCAACAACCAAAACACTCCATACGACTACGGCTCCATCATGCACTATGGAAGAACTGCCTTCGCCATTCAGCCCTGGCTGGAAACCATCACTCCCATTCCTGATGCGACTGTGCAAATCGGACAGAGGCAGGGATTGTCCAAAATTGACGTTCTGAGGATTCAGAAGCTGTATGGATGCTGATGATGAGGCTTGCACACATACTTTTATATAGTTCATGTGTCTGTAGATGAATAATGTAATGAGATTATGTTTCTGTATTTTAATGGTGTTGGATTTCTGAAATGTGTGATTGTGTTGGGTTGGGAAAAATAAAGCTACACTGCAAGACAAAATCATGCTTTATTTGTGATTCAATGTCAAGGTTAAGAAAGTGTTTGATGGTAGCATTAAAGGTGTCATAGTATTAAGCTTCTCCTGCAGCCTAATTAAAGCCACCTGGTTTAACCTTAGGAGGACTGGAGGACTGGGCACAGTATATGATTTATACATTTCAACAAAATAACTTTTTTTGTGTGTGTGGCAAAATGCTATAATGTAGATTTTGGAAAGATTTGTGAGATTTAGTTCTGGTGTAATCATATTTTCAGAGCTGAAAAGGGAGTTTTCCCGTTTGATACCTCAATTTTAAAGACCTTTATTGTGCCGAGACCCTCTTCTGGAGTCAGTCGCTCTTGCATCCTCTAGTAAAATAAATTCAACTTTCAAAGTTGCCAAAGATTGAGAAAGTCCCAAGCAGACATAAATCTGATCACCTGAAGCACAAAGTCAGCCAAAGATGCAGTTCTAGACATGGCGTGAAGTTTTGGTGCAAATAAGGGCTGCGTTCACAATGAACTTTGGTTCCAGAAAATTGTCTGGGAGCATTCTATGTGAATACAAGCCAGAGCCAGAATGCTGGGAAATTCGGCACTCATACAAGACCCTAGTAATATTACTGGGATAAATCTTGGAAAATATCAGTGTGAAAACAGCCAGAGCCGATGCCGTGTCGGGTGTGTGTTGCAGTGATGATGTGAGTTATCGTGGAACTATTTGACTGGAGGAAGAACAGGTAAAAAATTGCATATTAACAAAGATACAAGAAAATAACAATTGCTACAAACAAGAATGATATCAAGATCAGAGATCTACTTCCTATCCATGGAGGTGACAAATGAACAAGCAGCTTAATGATACCATACACGATGTTATTGTTTGCTGGGGGATAACAAAATTATAAGAGCGGGACTTTTGAACACGTACGTTACACGACAGACGGGAACGCTCTGGCATTGTAGATGAACAAAATCACTAAGTGTAAGAGCAGTTACCAGAAAACATTTCCCCCCCAGAATCTCTACGTAAATGAGATTCAGAACTTCTTGTCTGTGATGTTAAGATCAAAATAAAATTAGAGCAATTTTTCTGCTGTATTGCAAAAACTGATTATAACATCTGGACTACAAAATAAAATACACAACTTCTGTAAAATCGAATTAGAAACTTTTTTGATCAAAACTTTAAATCTCAAAGAGTTGAAATGTGACTTGTCTTTAACTAGTAGTGGTGTACAGTTTAATGTGTAAAATGCAGAAGGATTGTTATGCATAGTTAAACGATTAAACTACTTTACTAATCAGCAAGGTGGTTTTGACACTGTTTGAAATCATTTTGCTTTTCAGTAACAAAACAATTATGTCAATTAAGAAGCGGTGTAGTGCTATATGAAATGCTACATTTCTCCTGAAAATATTTTAGCAATTCACAGTAACTGTCCTATTTTCCCAGTTAAATCAAAAGCTTTCAGTTTAGCTATAAGCAAATTCTTTTCTATTAAATAAGTCGTTGTCCATCTTGCTAATATTTTTGGGGTTGTTTACCCATACACAAAAGAAATATATGTAAATATATTTTAAAGTGTCAAAAATATATGTGGCATATATTCCAAATACATTGACGTTGTCCACTTATATTTATCATTTTGTAATATATTCTGAAATATAACAAAAATATATGATGTTAAGTGTGAAATATATTTACATTTATAACATGTAATGTAAAATATATGACAAAATATATGGTCATAAAATGTTTAGCTTGCTAAAGAAGGGTCGAAAATGTATTTTGATCATAGTAATTCCTCTACCTTTTCCCCAATACACAACAGTAGGCTACCATATTTCACTACTGTATTATGGCACACAGCTATAATAAATACTGTACTTACATTTAAATGACTGCAATGTAAAATGACAGATAGTTGCTTTCCTAGGACTATTAGGCCATATTAGGTGGCACGTACCTAACACTAAGTGCAATTATTAGATTTATTGTTGTTTTATTGACATCTTTCCTGAAGTCATTTAAATATTGAAAATATGCACAATATTTATGATGCAAGTATAACAATGATACTCCAACAGTGAAGTGCACTTAAACAATAGATATAACTCAGTGTCTAACACTACATACACACACTATTAAATATCTGTATTCAATTCTGTAAAAATAGGGGAAAAAAACTCTGCATTCTGTGTGTTGTTTCCTACATAAAATTGTCATTTTAGGCCAATAAAGTCAGTAAAGGGGTAGCCGTGGCCTACTGGTTCGGGCTTCGGGCTTGTAACTGATGGGTCGCCAGTTTGATTCCCGACCAGTAGGAAAAATGTGGGTGGGTGAAGTAGAGCACTGCTCTCCCATGCCCACATCCACAGCTGAAGTGGTCTATCTAAAAAATAAATTGAAAATGTGTTGTTTGTTTGTGAAAATGTTGACTTTTTAAATTTCAAAATATATTTACATATATTTAACTAAAATATATTTATTGGGCCAATTTAAAATATTTGCATATATTCCAAAAATATATTCTGAAAATATATTTCAAATACATTTCTTTTGTGTATGGGTACTAATCTCTATAGTAAATTCAGATGGTCTCACAAATAAGGATTTATTTGTAATCTGCCTACAGAGCACATTTAAGGTATTGTGGACCATCCCTGTACACCACTGTCTTAGGGCACGTGGTAAAGTCCAAAAGCTACAGCATGTCCATTTTAGTGAATTAGTTAAACAAACTAAGGTATATTTTATGTTTTGGACCAACAGGCGAGGTCAGAGTTCCCTCCCTGTAGGCACACATTTTAGACTCTGGACACTAAGACCCTACGCATAATCCTCCAGTAGACCCACCTACTCAGGTGAATATAAAGTCCAGACAGAATAGCTCACAGGCATCAAATCTCAGCACAGGAGCATCCTGAACATCTCCACACACTGAGGCAACATGGACACAAGAGCCTCCCTCTCCATTCTGCTGCTGCTTTTTGGCGTCGCCCAGGCGTCTCCTCTCATGGTAAGGTCCTTTCTAGTCTCTCCCTTAGACGATTAACAGTCCTCAAATGAGTCGTTTTAAACATCTCTGTTTCTACCACCAGGAGCAGATGTTTGATGGTGTGTTTGTATCAGAGCCTGAACCTGTGGACATCACTACAAGGATTTTAGAAACCAACAATGGTGAAGCATCTTGTAGATAAAGCCAGCAATGGGTCACATTTCTAAAAAGTGTTGGGATTTATGAATATATTGCATTATTTCATCAATATATTGCTCTTCAAATACAGGATCTTCTGAGCTCTTGATTGAAGGAGATCTGCTGTTTCCCAAAACCAGAAATGCTCTCTACTGCCTCAACAACAACTGTTTCTGGAAGAAAAACTCTAACAACATAGTGGAGATCCCTTACATAGTGAGCAGGGAATTCTGTACGTGAATCTCCTTCATTCGTTGAACATATCTATGATTCATTTAGATGCCATTTTAAACCTGTGGACCCTTTTTGCAGCCAGTTCGGACAAATCAGTGATTGCGAGCGCCATGTCGGTCTTTCACGCCAAAACCTGCATCCGCTTTGTGGCCAAATCATCTCAGACCGACTACATCAGTATTGAGAACAAAGATGGGTAAGACCAATCATACTATACCAACAAGAAACATTTAACAGACCTTTAACAGATCAATATTTAACCCCTTTATTTCCTCTCTCCTCTCAGGTGCTTCTCTTCTCTAGGTAGAACTGGTGGCAAACAGGTGGTCTCCCTCAAAAGGGACGGCTGCATTTACAATGGCATCGTACAACATGAGCTCAATCATGCCCTGGGCTTTTACCACGAGCAAACCAGGAGCGATCGTGACAAGTATGTCAGAATCAACTTTGAGAACATCTCTCCTGATATGGCCTACAACTTCCAGAAACAGAACACCAACAACCAAAACACTCCATACGACTACGGCTCCATCATGCACTATGGAAGAACTGCCTTCGCCATTCAGCCCTGGCTGGAAACCATCACTCCCATTCCTGATGTGACTGTGCAAATCGGACAGAGGCAGGGATTGTCCAAAATTGACGTTCTGAGGATTCAGAAGCTGTATGGATGCTGATGATGAGGCTTGCACATATAATTTTATATAGTTCATGTGTCTGTAGATGAATAATGTAATGAGATTATGTTTCTGTATTTTAATGGTGTTGGATTTCTGAAATGTGTGATTGTGTTGGGTTGGGAAAAATAAAGCTACACTGCAAGACAAAATCATGCTTTATTTGTGATTCAATGTCAAGTTTAAGAAAGTGCTTGATGGCAGCATTAAAGGTGTCATAGTATTAAGCTTCTCCTGCAGCCTAATTAAAGCCACCTGGTTTAACCTTAGGAGGACTGGAGGACTGGGCACAGTATATGATTTATACATTTCAACAAAATAACTTTTTTTGTGTGTGTGTGGCAAAATGCTATAATGTAGATTTTGGAAAGATTTTGGAGATTTAGTTCTGGTGTAATCATATGTTCACAGCTGAAAAGGGAGTTTTCCCATTTGATACCTCAATTTTAAAGACCTTTATTGTGCCGAGACCCTCTTCTGGAGTCAGTCGCTCTTGCATCCTCTAGTAAAATAAATTCAACTTTCAAAGTTGCCAAAGATTGAGAAAGTCCCAAGCAGACATAAATCTGATCACCTGAAGCACAAAGTCAGCCAAAGATGCAGTTCTAGACATGGCGTGAAGTTTTGGTGCAAATAAGGGCTGCGTTCACAATGAACTTTGGTTCCAGAAAATTGTCTGGGAGCATTCTATGTGAATACAAGCCAGAGCCAGAATGCTGGAAAATTCGGCACTCATACAAGACCCTAGTAATATTACTGGGATAAATTGTGGAAAATATCAGTGTGAAAACAGCCAGAGCCTATGCCGTGTCGGGTGTGTGTTGCAGTGATGATGTGAGTTATCGTGGAACTATTTGACTGGAGGAAGAACAGGTAAAAAATTGCATATTGACAAAGACACAAGAAAATAACAATCGCTACAAACAAGAATGATATCAAGATCAGGGATCTACTTCCTATCCATGGAGGTGACAAATGAACAAACAGCTTAATGATACCATACACGATGTTATTGTTTGCTGGGGGATAACAAAATTATAAGAGCGGGACTTTTGAACACGTACGTTACACGACAGACGGGAACGCTCTGGCATTGTAGATGAACAAAATCACTAAGTGTAAGGGCAGTTACCAGAAAACATTTTTCCCCCAGAATCTCTACGTAAATGAGATTCAGAACTTCTTGTCTGTGATGTTAAGATCAAAATAAAATTAGAGCAATTTTTCTGCTGTATTGCAAAAACTGATTATAACATCTGGACTACAAAATAAAATACACAACTTCTGTAAAATCGAATTAGAAACTTTTTTGATCAAAACTTTAAATCTCAAAGAGTTGAAATGTGACTTGTCTTTAACTAGTAGTGGTGTACAGTTTAATGTGTAAAATGCAGTAGCATTGTTATGCATAGTTAAACAATTAAACTACTTTACTAATCAGCAAGGTGGTTTTGACACTGTTTGAAATCATTTTGCTTTTCAGTAACAAAACAATTATGTCAATTAAGAAGCGGTGTAGTGCTATATGAAATACTACATTTCTCCTGAAAATATTTTAGCAATTCACAGTAACTGTCCAATTTTCCCTGTTAAATCAAAAGCTTTCAGTTTAGCTATAAGCAAATTCTTTTCTATTAAATAACTCGTTGTCCATCTTGCTAATATTTTTGGGGTTGTTTACTAATCTCTATAGTAAATTCAGATGGTCTCACAAATAAGGATTTATTTGTAATCTGCCTACAGAGCACATTTAAGGTATTGTGGACCATCCCTGTACACCACTGTCTTAGGGCACGTGGTAAAGTCCAAAAGCTACAGCATGTCCATTTTAGTGAATTAGTTAAACAAACTGGGGTATATTTTATGTTTTGGACCAACAGGCGAGGTCAGAGATCCCTCCCTGTAGGCACACATTTTAGACTCTGGACACTAAGACCCTACGCATAATCCTCCAGTAGACCCACCTACTCAGGTGAATATAAAGTCCAGACAGAATAGCTCACAGGCATCAAATCTCAGCACAGGAGCATCCTGAACATCTCCACACACTGAGGCAACATGGACACAAGAGCCTCCCTCTCCATTCTGCTGCTGCTTTTTGGAGTCGCCCAGGCGTCTCCTCTCATGGTAAGGTCCTTTCTAGTCTCTCCCTTAAACGATTAACAGTCCTCAAATGAGTCGTTTTAAACATCTCTGTTTCTACCACCAGGAGCAGATGTTTGATGGTGTGTTTGTATCAGAGCCTGAACCTGTGGACATCACTACAAGGATTTTAGAAACCAACAATGGTGAAGCATCTTGTAGATAAAGCCAGCAATGGGTCACATTTCTAAAAAGTGTCGGGATTTATGAATATATTGCATTATTTCATCAATATATTGCTCTTCAAATACAGGATCTTCTGAGCTCTTGATTGAAGGAGATCTGCTGTTTCCCAAAACCAGAAATGCTCTCTACTGCCTCAACAACAACTGTTTCTGGAAGAAAAACTCTAACAACATAGTGGAGATCCCTTACATAGTGAGCAGGGAATTCTGTACGTGAATCTCCTTCATTCATTGAACATATCTATGATTCATTTAGATGCCATTTTAAACCTGTGGACCCTTTTTGCAGCCAGTTCGGACAAATCAGTGATTGCGAGCGCCATGTCGGTCTTTCACGCCAAAACCTGCATCCGCTTTGTGGCCAAATCATCTCAGACCGACTACATCAGTATTGAGAACAAAGATGGGTAAGACCAATCATACTATACCAACAAGAAACATTTAACAGACCTTTAACAGATCAATATTTAACCCCTTTATTTCCTCTCTCCTCTCAGGTGCTTCTCTTCTCTAGGTAGAACTGGTGGCAAACAGGTGGTCTCCCTCAAAAGGGACGGCTGCATTTACAATGGCATCGTACAACATGAGCTCAATCATGCCCTGGGCTTTTACCACGAGCAAACCAGGAGCGATCGTGACAAGTATGTCAGAATCAACTTTGAGAACATCTCTCCTGATATGGCCTACAACTTCCAGAAACAGAACACCAACAACCAAAACACTCCATACGACTACGGCTCCATCATGCACTATGGAAGAACTGCCTTCGCCATTCAGCCCTGGCTGGAAACCATCACTCCCATTCCTGATGTGACTGTGCAAATCGGACAGAGGCAGGGATTGTCCAAAATTGACGTTCTGAGGATTCAGAAGCTGTATGGATGCTGATGATGAGGCTTGCACATATAATTTTATATAGTTCATGTGTCTGTAGATGAATAATGTAATGAGATTATGTTTCTGTATTTTAATGGTGTTGGATTTCTGAAATGTGTGATTGTGTTGGGTTGGGAAAAATAAAGCTACACTGCAAGACAAAATCATGCTTTATTTGTGATTCAATGTCAAGTTTAAGAAAGTGCTTGATGGCAGCATTAAAGGTGTCATAGTATTAAGCTTCTCCTGCAGCCTAATTAAAGCCACCTGGTTTAACCTTAGGAGGACTGGAGGACTGGGCACAGTATATGATTTATACATTTCAACAAAATAACTTTTTTTGTGTGTGTGTGGCAAAATGCTATAATGTAGATTTTGGAAAGATTTTGGAGATTTAGTTCTGGTGTAATCATATGTTCACAGCTGAAAAGGGAGTTTTCCCATTTGATACCTCAATTTTAAAGACCTTTATTGTGCCGAGACCCTCTTCTGGAGTCAGTCGCTCTTGCATCCTCTAGTAAAATAAATTCAACTTTCAAAGTTGCCAAAGATTGAGAAAGTCCCAAGCAGACATAAATCTGATCACCTGAAGCACAAAGTCAGCCAAAGATGCAGTTCTAGACATGGCGTGAAGTTTTGGTGCAAATAAGGGCTGCGTTCACAATGAACTTTGGTTCCAGAAAATTGTCTGGGAGCATTCTATGTGAATACAAGCCAGAGCCAGAATGCTGGAAAATTCGGCACTCATACAAGACCCTAGTAATATTACTGGGATAAATTGTGGAAAATATCAGTGTGAAAACAGCCAGAGCCTATGCCGTGTCGGGTGTGTGTTGCAGTGATGATGTGAGTTATCGTGGAACTATTTGACTGGAGGAAGAACAGGTAAAAAATTGCATATTGACAAAGATACAAGAAAATAACAATCGCTACAAGCAAGAGTGATATCAAGATCAGGGATCTACTTCCTATCCATGGAGGTGACAAATGAACAAGCAGCTTAATGATACCATACACGATGTTATTGTTTGCTGGGGGATAACAAAATTATAAGAGCGGGACTTTTGAACACGTACGTTACACGGCAGACGGCAACGCTCTGGCATTGTAGATGAACAAAATCACTCAATGTAAGAGCAGTTACCAGAAAACATTTTTCCCCCAGAATCTCTACGTAAATGAGATTCAGAACTTCTTGTCTGTGATGTTAAGATCAAAATAAAATTAGAGCAATTTTTCTGCTGTATTGCAAAAACTGATTATAACATCTGGACTACAAAATAAAATACACAACTTCTGTAAAATCGAATTAGAAACTTTTTTGATCAAAACTTTAAATCTCAAAGAGTTGAAATGTGACTTGTCTTTAACTAGTAGTGGTGTACAGTTTAATGTGTAAAATGCAGTAGCATTGTTATGCATAGTTAAACGATTAAACTACTTTACTAATCAGCAAGGTGGTTTTGACACTGTTTGAAATCATTTTGCTTTTCAGTAACAAAACAATTTTGTCAATTAAGAAGCGGTGTAGTGCTATATGAAATACTACATTTCTCCTGAAAATATTTTAGCAATTCACAGTAACTGTCCTATTTTCCCTGTTAAATCAAAAGCTTTCAGTTTAGCTATAAGCAAATTATTTTCTGTTAAATAACTATTTGTCCATATTGCTAATATTTTTGGGGTCGTTTACTAATCTCTATAGTAAATTCAGATGTTTTCACATATAAGGATTTATTTGTAATCTGCCTACAGAGCACATTTAAGGTATTGTGGACCATCCCTGTACACCACTGTCTTAGGGCACGCGGTAAAGTCCAAAAGCTACAGCGTGTCCATTTTAGTGAATTAGTTAAACAAACTGAGGTATATTTTATGTTTTGGACCAACAGGCGAGGTCAGAGTTCCCTCCCTGTAGGCACACATTTTAGACTCTGGACACTAAGACCCTACGCATAATCCTCCAGTAGACCCACCTACTCAGGTGAATATAAAGTCCAGACAGAATAGCTCACAGGCATCAAATCTCAGCACAGGAGCATCTTGAACATCTCCACACACTGAGGCAACATGGACACAAGAGCCTCCCTCTCCATTCTGCTGCTGCTTTTTGGCGTCGCCCAGGCGTCTCCTCTCATGGTAAGGTCCTTTCTAGTCTCTCCCTTAAACGATTAACAGCCCTCAAATGAGTCGTTTTAAACATCTCTGTTTCTACCACCAGGAGCAGATGTTTGATGGTGTGTTTGTATCAGAGCCTGAACCTGTGGACATCACTACAAGGATTTTAGAAACCAACAATGGTGAAGCATCTTGTAGATAAAGCCAGCAATGGGTCACATTTCTAAAAAGTGTTGGGATTTATGAATATATTGCATTATTTCATCAATATATTGCTCTTCAAATACAGGATCTTCTGAGCTCTTGATTGAAGGAGATCTGCTGTTTCCCAAAACCAGAAATGCTCTCTACTGCCTCAACAACAACTGTTTCTGGAAGAAAAACTCTAACAACATAGTGGAGGTCCCTTACATAGTGAGCAGGGAATTCTGTACGTGAATCTCCTTCATTCATTGAACATATCTATGATTCATTTAGATGCCATTTTAAACCTGTGGACCCTTTTTGCAGCCAATTCGGACAAATCAGTGATTGCGAGCGCCATGTCGGTCTTTCACGCCAAAACCTGCATCCGCTTTGTGGCCAAATCATCTCAGACCGACTACATCAGTATTGAGAACAAAGATGGGTAAGAACAATCATACTATACCAACAAGAAACATTTAACAGACCTTTAACAGATCAATATTTAACCCCTTTATTTCCTCTCTCCTCTCAGGTGCTTCTCTGCTCTAGGTAGAACTGGTGGCAAACAGGTGGTCTCCCTCAAAAGGGACGGCTGCATTTACAATGGCATCGTACAACATGAGCTCAATCATGCCCTGGGCTTTTACCACGAGCAAACCAGGAGCGATCGTGACAAGTATGTCAGAATCAACTTTGAGAACATCTCTCCTGATATGGCCTACAACTTCCAGAAACAGAACACCAACAACCAAAACACTCCATACGACTACGGCTCCATCATGCACTATGGAAGAACTGCCTTCGCCATTCAGCCCTGGCTGGAAACCATCACTCCCATTCCTGATGCGACTGTGCAAATCGGACAGAGGCAGGGATTGTCCAAAATTGACGTTCTGAGGATTCAGAAGCTGTATGGATGCTGATGATGAGGCTTGCACACATCATTTATTATAGTTCATGTGTTTGTAGATTAATAATGTAATGAGATTATGTTTCTGTCTTTTAATGGTGTTGGATTTCTGAAATGTGTGATTGTGTTGGGTTGGGAAAAATAAAGCTACACTGCAAGACAAACTCATACTTTATTTGTGATTCAATGTCAAGGTTAAGAAAGTGCTTGATGGTAGCATTAAAGGTGTCATAGTATTAAGCTTCTCCTGCAGCCTAATTAAAGCCACCTGGTTTAACCTTAGGAGAACTGGAGGACTGGGCACAGTATATGATTTATACATTGCAACAAAATATCTCTTTTTGTTTTTCTTGGCAAAATGCTATAATGTAGATTTTGAAAGATTTTTGAGATTTAGTTCTGGTGTAATCAATCAATCAATCAACTTTTTATTAAAGACACAGAGGTCCATAGAGACAACACAGTACAGATATATACATAAATACAAAACAATACAACACATTTAAGAATGATGCAGATGAGGCATCATTAAAACATATACAGGCTTCGGGTCCAATGTTTCTAATCATATGTTCACAGCTGAAAAGAAAGGTTTCTTGTCTGATACCTCAATTTTAAAGACCTTTATGGTGCCAAGACCCTCTTCTGGAGTCAGTCGCTCTTTAGACACCAACAATGGTGAGGCATATTGTAGATAAAAGCCCTATTCAGATGGGATTAGTTTTATATGGAGAGGTGGGGTAAAGTAATTATTACCAGAGTTTCTTAGTGATATTAGTACCGTCCGAATGTGCCATCTCATCTCAGTAATTATTACAGACGATGTCCATAAAGATTATGGCAATTTTTACCTTCAGTAAAAAGGACAAGAAAAATTACCTCAGGTAATGCTAATAGACCAGCTGTAAATATGTACGTAAATATTTCCGTAGTTTTTCGCGTATGGAGGCTCTTGAAGAAGCATTCAGTTGCGTTCTGTGGCAAAACTCAAGTGATTTCCGCATATACCATTCAGATCAAAAAGAAGGTCGAAAGCACTTGTTAGAGGCACAAAACTTCTTTTAGCTGTAGGTAAGTGCCTATTACCAATAGAATCCAATCAGAATTTAATTAATTTAATTAATAAATTGTTCGACCGGACCTAAATGTTATATATATATATATATATATATATATACATATATATGCGTGTGTGTCAGATAATCTAATGTATACGTTCCCATTAATGAATAATGGGGTGATTGTCTTTGTCTTTTAATTGAGTTGAATTTCTGTAATGTGTGGCTGAGTAGGGGAAAAAATCAAGATAATAAAAATTCTGAACAAACAGTAAAATGTGGATGTTTTTTATCTTTAAAATAAAATAATTTATTAAATTATCAAAAGATATCATTTTTCTTAGTCTTTCCTAAGTCCCATAACATTGTTTGGATGCAATGACACATGTTAGGCTGAAAAAGTGTACGTTGATTGACATAACAAAGGCCAAGCTTATGATAGACGCACATTTAAGCTCCAGGGAAGAGCAAATCCTCGCCTACTCTTGGTCAACACCCAAATTCTGTTATTTTGTCACAAATAACAAGTACAACTGCATTCCACTAAATCAGATATATTTTCATTTTAACAGAATTATGAAGTTTTTAAAATATAATTCTTGGAGTGGGCTGACTTTGTCACTCTCTGCACGTACTGATGAGCAAGACACGTTCTCTAGACTTAAAATGCCCATCATACTCATGCATATTTCAGCTTGTAGGTGTCTGTACATAAATAGGAAAGTATTGATTGTTACTATTTTGCAAAAGTAACTTCGATTCTATAGTGAAAATTTACCAAGAATTAAGCTACTGTACTCCTTGCCTGGAAAATACATTAAAGTGGTTAGGACTAAAGGAATATTTGGTACAGTTGGTCCTGTGAAATGAAAATGCACTTAAATGAATTGTAAAGAAAATTCTAAATCATGATGAGCTTGACTATGACCTCTGCTCCACAATTTATGTTGACGCAAATGTTTTCTGTCTTAAGAAACCATTTAAAGTGTTTGGGACACTCCCTGTATAATACAGTTTTGGGGCTCTTAATACAATCCAATAATTGTTTTATTTCAGTGGATTAGCAAAACAATCTGTAAATTATCTGGTTGTGCAAGGTTTTGGATTAACAGATGAGTTAGTTACCTCCCTTTGGGCACTAAGGCTCAACCCCTGGTTGACCCACCTGCACAGGTGAATATAAAGTTAAGGTTCAACAGCTTCCAGACACCAAATTTCAGTCCAGGAGCATCCTAAACATCTCTACACTGAGACAACATGGACCCAAGAGCCTCCCTCTCTATTCTGCTGATTCTCTTTGGCATCTCCCAGATGTCTCCTGTCAGGGTAAGACTTTGTCTAGTCTCTCAATGCACTCAGATGATGAACTTTCCTAACAAGAGTAATATTTAACTTTTCTTTTTTTCATAATCAGAAGCCTGACCATCACAATGGGTTCTCACCCATACCTGGAAATGTGGACATCACAACAAAGATTTTGGAGTCCAACAATGGTCAGGCATCTTGTAGATTCCTGTTAAGCCAACAATGGGTTTCATAAAATAGGGAAATATATCTAAAATGGGGTTGAATTTACACATTCTGAGAAATTTCATAAAAACATTTTTTATTTAAATACAGCATCATCTGAACACCTGATTGAAGGAGATATGGTGTTTCCCAAAACCAAAAATGCTCTCTACTGCTACAGTAACAACTGTTTCTGGAAGAAAAACTCTAGCAACCTAGTGGAGGTCCCTTACATAGTGAGCAGTGAATACTGTAAGTGAATCATCTTCATTAATTTAGCATATGTATGTGTGTAAATCGTATTTAAAAACCTGTGGTACTTTTTCTTTGCAGCCTCTAGTGACATCTCAGTTATTCAGAAAGCCATGTCCACCTTTCACAACAAAACCTGCATCCGCTTTGTGCGCAGATCATCTCAAACCGACTACATCAGTATTGAGAACAAAGATGGGTGAGGATACTCATACAATACAAATGAAAACATTTAACTGGCCTTAGCAGAAACTCTCTTACAATGAGTAAGATTTTTAACACAGATTGATAATATAAAATTCTCTTTTTCTCTTAGTTGCTACTCTTATCTTGGTAGAATTGGTGGCAAACAGGTGGTCTCCCTCAAAAGAACTGGTTGTGTGTATCATGGCATCGTACAACATGAGCTCAATCATGCTCTGGGCTTCTATCACGAGCAAACCAGGAGCGATCGTGACAAGTATGTCAGAATCAACTGGGAGTACATCCCTACCGATAAGGCCTCCAACTTCCAAATACAGAACACTAACAACCAAAACACCACATATGACTACGGCTCCATCATGCACTATGGAAAAACGGCCTTCACTAACCAGACCGGGAAGGAAACCATCACTCCCATTCCTAATGCGATGGTGGAAATCGGACAGAGGCAGGATATGTCTAACAACGACATCCTGAGGATCAACAAGCTATACGGATGTGTTGTTTGATCATTTAATATGGTTTATCCATACACAGATGAATAATGTAATGAGGTGATGGTCTTTGTCTTTTGATGGTTTTAAATTGTCAAAATGTTTGATCTTATGTGGGAAAATAAAGCTAATTACGAGGTGATATTTTGTCTTGTGGTGGAGTTCAATTTCTGAAATGTGTGATTGTGTCAGAAAAAATCAAATTAATCTAACTGATCAAAATTTAGTTTTTAAATGTATTATTTCATAAATGAATTTCCTTCCACTTACATGATCTTTGCATGAGCCCTGGTGCTGGTTACCATGGAAACAAAGAGCTCTCCTTTAACAGATGGGATGTCATCATAATACACAGCTTCTCCTGTAGCCTGTTGAAGGGCGGCCTGGTGTACATTGGGGCGTCCCACTGGGTCACTAGAAGACTGAGTCTCTGGTACAAGCTGTAATTTAATTGTAATATAATGAGAAAGTTTTTGTTATCAGACAGACTTGATATGACAACTCAAGCTTGACTCGGGTCTGCTCACCTGAAAAGAGTGGTTTCCTTGTGGTACCTCATTTTTGAAGGGTTTTAGAGCACTGAGATACTCCAATGGCAAATCATTCGCAGAAACCTCCTTTAGGGAAAAAATGACCATGAATTAAGTAAATTGTCCCACTTTTAACGTAATAATTAGCATCATCATACCCTTTGTTGGAGTTCCAGCAGGACTTGCATGTAAAACTTGAAAAAGAAGCTGAGTACTAGAGCCTTGCGATACTCCTCCCGTCCACCAGGGGCAGTAGGGGGCACAGAGATTTCTTCTTCTAAGAGCTGTGTTCCCTCTACCAGAAGTTTCTCATCCCATTTTCTGCCAAACAAAAAACAATGTTTATTGACTGGAATGTATACAATGCAGCTAAGATGTCAGATTTTGCAAAGTTGGCTTTTCTTTTCAGCCAATGTATTTGTCAATACCGTGGATAGTCTGTTCTTACATATACAAGATTTACGGATACAAATTATGTAGGCCTTGCGATAGCTGTACCTTCCCATCAGCTCTTTACAGGTATGTCTGGCTTTTACCAGAGTGGGCCCCACACCTCCATAAAAAATATCCAGATGCTCCACCACATTTGAGTCATGACTGAACGATACCCTCATGCCAGCATTCACTATGGAGAAGGCGAACTCTCTGCGCTGTGCCTGGCGAAATGTTGAAACAAACTCCCACTGAAAAATACAGGGATTAGTATTTAGCTTTTCAAAATGGCAAGTGAATTCGTAGCATATTTGTGGTTTAAAAAAAATGAGAATAGATGGAAAAGCAAAGACTAATAGTCTTTTAGGGCCAAGTCTATTTGTTGAAACTTGACATAGTTTTGTAATATTAAGTAGGCTTAGCTTCCTCCATTTTGAAGTATATACCGGTGTCGAGTGGGAAATATCAATAGCCAGCAGAATCTCATCTGGTCGTAGAGCTGTTTTACCAAAATCTGTGAAAAACTCCTCACTTAGACAAATCTCTCGAGTACCATCTATATTTAAGAACAAAGGAAGAAAAATGTAATTCTTATTTAAAAAAAAAAAAATACATAGTTACTTTCCATGTTTAATATATTGGCAACTGAGAAATAATTCAAAAAGCCAGTTATACAAAATTATGTAAATGCCACATTTACAAATAAAGTCCAAATACACTGACATTACCTTTGGAAACGATGCGTAACGTACACTCCGCTGCTGCGAGAATGCTGCTCAGGTCATATTTGGGGTTGGCGCTCAGGATATTTCCACCGATGGTCTTGAAATTCCAACATAAACAAAACTGTAACATGTAGAAAACTGTTCTTCCTAATTCCACATGGTGATTTGTTTTTGTTACTCACAGCCATGTTGCGTATTTGTTGGCCGGCCAAGCACTGTAGAGTCTGAACAAGGGCCTGGTAAACCCTGCTCTTTTCTGGGCCGAGTTCCTCAATTCCACGCAGGAGGACGTCCTTCAAAACAGACAAACTGCATCCTGCCCCTACAGTTATGCCTAAGTAAAAAAAAGTGTTGTTGAATTTGCTTTGGTCTTTAATATTCACTAAATAACCATTGTTTGAATGTGATTTACTATTGTTTTGCCATTTGATAGCACGAAGTTCTGGAATGCTTCCACCATAGATCACCAAAGGATTGATGGTTCCCTTCAGATTCATCTTTGGCCCTGTGAGAGAACAAAATCAGATGGACGGATAGATAGATAGATAGATAGATAGATAGATAGATAGATAGATAGATAGATAGATAGATAGATAGATAGATAGATACAGTGCTATGCATAAGTTTAGACACCCATGCTAAAGTTGACTAAAAAGAGGAATAAAAAATCATCTTTTGGTAATTGAACTTAGTGCCTTAATTAAAAAAAATTGGAAAAATCCAACCTTTAAGGACACCAATTTTCTTTGTGAATGAATAATGTATCGTAAATAAATAAATGTTCTTCCTTAAAATACAGGGTGCATGAGGCTGGACACCCCTATGTTAAATTCCCATAGAGGCAGGCAGATTTTTATTTTTAAAGGCCAGTTACTTCATGGATCCAGGATACTATGCATCCTGATAAAGTTCCCTTGGCCTCTGGAATTAAAATAGCCCCACATCATCACATAGCCTTCACCATACTTAGAGATTGGCATGGAGTACTTTCCATAAGATCATCTCTCAATGCAAATCAAACCAGCTATTAGGCTAACTGAAATAAAACCATGGCAATCTCTAGGTATGGTGAAGGCTATGTGATGATGTGGGGCTATTTTAATTCCAAAGGCCAAGGGAATTTTATCAGGATGCATAGTATCCTGAATCCATGAAGTAACTGGCCTTTAAAAATAAAAATCTGCCTGCTTCTATGGGAATTTAACATAGGGGTGTCCAGACTTATGCACCCTGTATTTTAAGGAAGAACATTTATTTATTTACAACACATTATTCATTCACAAAGAAAATTGGTGTCCTTAAAGGTTGTATTTTTCCTAATTTTTTTAATTAAGGCATTAAGTTCAATTTCCAAAAGATGATTTTTTATTCCTCTTTTTAGTCAACTTTAGCATGGGTGTCTAAACTTATGCATAGCACTGTAGATTGAACTTCCTCTTTAAACCAACCTATGGTTGTGTTCCCAACCAACAGAAGTGCGTTGGGGTATTCAGTTTTCAATCTAATTAAATCTTTCAGATCTGCTGGGGAAATCCACCTGACCTTTTCGCCCTGAAAACAAAGTTGTTCCGCTTTTTTCTTTCCCATAATCTGATAGAAAGAAGGGATATAACAAAAATTAGTGGCCTGAAATATCCATGTTCTTATTAGCTACCACAAGAACACAAACGGCTTGCTTACCAGTAACTCTGGGGGAAAGATCAGATCCTGAGTTGGGTCGAGGGGTAAGACATCATCCATGCTGAAAAGATTTCCAGATATCTACCAAAAATACCAGTAGTAGAGGAGTTACTATAATTTTGTGTACTACTCTGCTAAAAAAGTAAAGGGTATTCTGTTGTGCTGTTCCACTAATAAAAAGTCACATTTGCAATTGTAAGAATTTCTGTTTCTCATATTGTCTTACATCAGATTCATTGTTGTGGGAATTGCTGCTTTCCATGCAACATTTTCCATTTCCGTCACCATTTTGGCAACATATTGGAGTCTGGAAACATATGGATCACATTATGAACACATGTTAGTTTCCTTCAGTCAAAGTCAATAGTTTTACAAATTGTTACATGTACTGATTGTCACTTCTTTTTTGAAATTTTTATGTTGTATTAAAAGCCATTACATCACAAAATGTTTTGAATCCATCAATTATCGGTCGATATCCAGTGCAACGACACAGATTCCCTTAGAAGAGAGAAAACGCAATGTTAAATGTGTTTAAATTCTTAGTTTTCAAAATTGTGAGTATACGTATTTTTGTTACCTCCCAGTGCCTCTCGAATGTCCTCCATGTTGGGATGCGGGTTGTTTCTAAGTAATGTGTACATGGACATCACCATCCCAGGAGTACAGAACCCACACTGAGACCCATGAGCCTTTGCTATACGCTCCTGAACATAAAACCCCAATGTCTACATGGTTTGTTCTGGACAACCTATTCAAAGAACCTACTTTGAAAGCTGATATGTAGTTTGTCTTTTAGGTAGAATCAGGTACCTGAACAGGATGTAGTTTAGTCTTAGTACTTCCAATGCCCTCGACGGTCACCACCGCCGCACCGTACAGAGCACAAATCGGCTGCAGACACGCGTTTACTGACCAGTGTCTGAAGAACGGATTAAGGATTATGAAACTATTTATGAAATTACGAAACTAAGGATTATGAATTTTTCATTTAAAAACCACTTTATGGTGTAAATCAAGTTTTACGTTCTTTCTAATTGAAACATTGATTTAGTCGAAAGCTGCTAACAAACATTCATTTCGTTTGTTTGTTTGTTTCATATAAAGGTTTTATACTGCTAGTTTTGATATATGAGTAAAAGATACAGCACAGTGTCCTGGACAGAGTCATATCTGGACAGCATCACAGTACAGGCTCCACATCCCCCTCCACCACAGCCATACTTTGTGCCCGTCAGACCCACTGGACACAAAAACATCAAAACAAGCAAATGCAGCCTTGGTGAGTAATCTTTAATAAATATCCTTGGCTAAGTATCTACACCGTTATTTGGAGAATGTTTGTCATATGGCAATTACCATACCTTTCCGTCGCAGGTAAGCCAATAACATCTCTTCTGGATCAGCATTCTTCTCTACTATCTTTACATAAAAATAACAAAAAACATGTAACGACTCAAATATCTTCAATTGATAACTATAAGCCAAACACAGTTTGGTATGTGCCATGTCATGTGACAGGATTTGATTTCTTGGACTATCACACACACCAATGAATTAATATCACCACCAATCTTATTTTACTTGTTTTGAGTTGAATTCTGAGAGAAATGTGGAAACTGGAAACATTAGAATATAGATGAACAACAATCATAGTTATAGTTAGAACAGGGATGGGCAACTTCGGTCCTGGAGGGCCACTGTCCTACAGAGTTTAGCTCCAACCCTGAAAAAATCACCGGCCTGTAACCTTCTAGTAATCCTGATGACCAGCTTGTTCAGGTGTGTTTGATTAGGGTTGGAGCTAAACTCTGTAGGACATTGGCCCTCCAGGACCGAAGCTGCCCATCCCTGAGTTAGAAAGTGTATGTGTGTGAGAAGGGCAAACACATGATGGACTGACTGTGTGTAGCGTAGAAAATCATTTTCATGGCATCATACATAAAGATAAAAGATTTAAAGATTTCTTTTTAGGCTGCTGGCTGACTGTCATGTGCCACGATTCAGGCATACACGTTTAGTCACGCCATTTAGTGCTGGTTATATGTTCAAGCTTGGTTATGTACTTTGAATATGAGAAGACTAAACATAAAATGTATATTCATGAATATTCATCACAGTATAAGTAATAATAATACCAGCATCACAGCTTTCCTTCTTTTGTGATAGTACTTGCACAGCTTGTGACAGCAACTTGAAATTGAAAACACTTTTATTTATGAACTAACACAATATATAAGCCATATATTACATATTAACAATAGTATGAGCCAAAAACTATTAAGAAAATGAAACGTCCACCACATTTTTGCACAAGTTAAATGCCTGTGCCTTACATTTTCAGATCTGCAAACATTTAAAATAACTATCTGTAATTGAATCATACCTTCTTTCCATTAACATAGAAGACAAGCTCACTGTTCACAGATAGAGATGACATGATGAGTTGAGAAGGATCGCAGTGCTCTGTCTCCGGAGATGCTCCTGGTTTACTGACCATCAGTTGAATGAGCGACTGACTGACTGACATCACATGTTAAAGGCTTTGCCCTGCCTTTCATGGTTAAATTCAGGAATGCGTGAAGAAGACGTGCATGCAGGTTTTTCCTCCATTTTTATATCTTTATTTATTGCTTTGGAAATTCTTTGATTCGTTCAAAAAGAAGAAACACTATTAGAGAACAAAAACGATTAGATGCAAAGAGTTCACAAAAAAAATTCACATTTCAGAAATACGACGCCATTAGAAAGTAAAGACCATCATCACATCACACTATCTATACAGACACATGAACTGTTTTAAGTAATGTTTATCAGCCTCATCTTCAGTATCCATAAAGCTATTGATCCTCAGGATGTTGATATTGGACAGTCTGTCCGATTTCCACAGTCTCATCAGGAATGAGTGATGTAAAAAAAAAGAAAAACTTGCATCACAATAGGTGTAATTGTGATTGTCAAAACATTTGGTAACTTTAGTGACAACCTGTTACAATGTTTACATGGTACAATTACTGGTAGGCTACTGTTTCTTTGTATTATTGCTTAACACAATTTTCACGATTCAATTCAATTCTTGGGATTTGATTTCAATCTTGATAAAAAAAAAATTCTCATTTGGATAAATATTAGGTAGGCTACAGTAGATAGCCTACATGTTAATTTTTCTCAAGAAAAAATATATCTCACATAATGCTGTAAACATACAGAGAGCCCTATCAGCTGGTATTATTAAAGGTTAAAAATAACAAATTAAATATAATGCGGTTTTCATTATAATAACAATTATTTAATGACAAGTAAAAATATAATAAATATGTAATATAGTGCACATATTTAGCAAAACAGGCAACTCCTCTCTTTAGCTATTTTTTTCTAGTCAACTAACCTGCTATGGTCATTAAATTGCTTTCCTGAGGTAAATGTAACGTTCTATGCGTTTTATTGACCTCTTTCTGTGGTTGAAAAACACTGATTGATCAATATTTTTTATGAGGCATATTATATACCTTTTGGTAAGTTGTAACTTAGGCTACTGTATCTTTAAATAAAAAGTAACAGATTATCGGTTTACTTGAACTGAGGCGCTATAACGATCTGTCACGTCACATTTACAAGCGCCAAAACGGTATTTATTGTCTGAATTTCGCAATAAAATGGACAGAACCTGAGAGCTGAGAGCGGAGTGTTTTGGTTGTTGGTGTTTTGTTTCTGGAAGTTGTAGGCCATATCAGGAGAGATGTTCTCAAAGTTGATTCTGACATACTGGTCACGATCGCTCCTGGTTTGCTCGTGGTAAAAGCCCAGGGCATGATTGAGCTCATGTTGTACGATGCCATTGTAAATACAGCCGTCCCTTTTGAGGGAGACCACCTGTTTGCCACCAGTTCTACCTAGAGCAGAGAAGCACCTGAGAGGAGAGAGGAAATAAATGGGTTAAATATTGATCTGTTAAATGTTTCTTATAGTATGATTGTTCTAACCCATCTTTGTTGCCAATAACAATGTAGGCCTAGTCGGTCTGAGATGATCTGTCCACAGAGCAGATGCAGGTTTTGGCTGATCTATTGTGGCCTTATTGTTAGACTTGTAACCCGAATGTTGTGGGTTCGATTCTCAATACTTGCAGGAAACAACTGAGGAACCAATGAGCAAGGCACCTAACCCCAATCACTCCCTGGGCGCTGCAGCCGCAGTGAATGGCTGCCCACTGCTCTGGGTGTGTGTGTCCAGTCCACCACGGTTTACAGTGTGTGTGTTCACTACTCCTAATGTGTGTGCACTAACTTCGATGGGTTAAATGCAGAAGACAAATTCTGAGTATGGTTTGACATACTTGGCCTTCACATCACTTCACTTCACTTACTCGGATAATTATCAACGGAATAAATGGACATGAAACTCTTTTTTGATTTAGGTATATAATACACTATGTAGCCTACTATATCAAAGTATATGTGTGAAAATCTTTTATATTTATCTTAAAATATAAATGTCAAGAAAATTACAATAATACAAAAATATGCAAATCAAAGCTTAGCGTGCTGACCCAATTGAACTGAATGCTTTTTATGGTTTACCCTTAGCGATAAAGAAAAAAATAATCACACCCCCTCATTACAATGGTATGACCCGCATTGGGCTTACAAATCACTGTCAGCTGGGAGGGGGTATGTTTTTATGAACTTTCACATATATAGTAAGGCGAGTATATCTTTTACTCTACGAACATTTTTATGATATTTAAGTTTTATAAGTTACAAAACAATAGTTGTAAACGCCTAACTAGCATTATTTTATCAATAAACACCTCTCTAACCCCCCGCACTCCCGTGTAACGGACGGGTCCATTGTTTCCCCCCTCGTTCTTCTTCTGCGCAGGCGCATCAGGCTCTTGCCATCAGGGAGGGTTTTGTGTGTTGAGTTTGGACCTGCTATTGTCTTGCTTTGTTCTTTGGTTCAAAAAGCCGTTTTTTATCTGAATTCATTTCGGTAAGCCCACCATGTATTTTATATACGTATAATAAGCGTATACAGTTTAAACTTGAGGTGTTGTATATCCGTGTTTTAAAAGGATGGACATTTTTTGGGGTAACGTTTATGATCAGCTGTTTAGACCATGATGGCGGAGCTCGCGACATGATATCAATTTAACATAAACGATAATACCTTTAATAGTTCCCGTTGTTTAATGTTAATTCAGTCAAATATTGGCATTGCGCTCGTTTGGGTCTGAAATACTTGTAAATAGTGATTATAAGTGGCTCTTAAAAAATGTTTTGAGTGGTTAGGCCTCATTTTAGCCGGTTAGCTTTAGCGCGTGCCCGGCGCGTGAGTTGCAGTTCAGACCCCAAAAAATAATAATACATAAACGCTATTTAATACATTTATGCAGCAACATATGCAAGTAGTAATTAAACAAGTTTTGGATTTTATCTGAGCAATAATAAACCCTGTATAATTTGCCCACGAGACAACGTGATTGATGCCAAACTTAATAGTTACACGTTGGATTAATTACTACAGGTTTCACTGGAACTAATTAAACCAGTTTATTATTAAAGGTTTAAATCGCTTAAAGTATTAAGGGTATTGTTAAGCGTATTTTCTATTGGAATTTTATTTTTGGCTTTGGAAATGTCCTGCCACATCTACATGCGGTTTCTTTGTGCTTTTCAATGAAATGTTATTAAATTATGTTATTCTTTTCATAGGTGTCTTTTATGAATAATCAAAAGCAGCAAAAGCCAACGCTTACCGGCCAGCGTTTTAAAACTAGGAAAAGAGGTAAGTAGCCTAACATCAGGGCTTCTCAAACTGGGGTCCAGGGGGCTGTGATGGAGTACTAAGCAGTCCGTAGAAAAATTCAGAGAAAAACGGTGTGTACATTTTTCTAACAAGATACTAACAAGATATTTTAATGAGATTTAACTAACTAATTACTGTTCAGTAAAATAAATAATTTTATTAAAGGTATTTAGTAGGGTCTGTTCACATGACGCCGCTTTCAACTGAACATAAGCCGTTCACTTACATGACAGTTTTTAATTGGCTTGAATTTAAAATTTCATGATGCGGGTTCCTGCTTATGAGGATGATCATATTTGGGGCTTTGTGGTATCTAAAGACTTTTTTTTGCACTTTGTACTTCTAGGAACTTAGTTATAGGAACTAGCCACCAGGGTGGTTCCCTGAGAACTAAATATTCCCCTTTGGCCATTTTCCTGGTTGCATTCGCACCGCCAGTAGGAACTCTGAAGTTGTGCTTGTTAATTTTATTTTGATGGTGAGGTAGACATTTATTTTGATGGCTTATTTTGAGCCTGAGCACACATCACTCCCATTCTCCATTTTAGCAATCCTGTCTAAAACATTATTCGATGAAACATAGAAAGATAACATAGTTATACAAACAAAACAGAAACACAGTTATACAAAGAAAATAGACTATAGGTTATATGAAAAAGTATTAGTGTTTGCCGCGTGGTTGAACAGAAATATATTAGGCCTATGTTTCACTTGGTCCCCTTAAAGTTGCGTTGGATTTTCTCCTTATCGTAAAGGTCGAGAGGTCCATCTATTAAGTTTGTAGAGTTCGTTCATGGAGTAAAGATAGACTATAATCTGTGTGTTTACACGATTTTTTTTTCAAAAATGGTTGGTACTGGTGTTTCGTGTGTGTTCAGCCAATCAGCGTACACTTATGCCGCTGGTAGTTCCTATTGTGCAGGGTTAGATCCTACTCTGAAGTAGGAGCTATGGGTGGGACAAAATATCGATAGGGCAGTATACCGTTGTCCTTCTCCGTCTGATACAAGAATCAATATGCTGGCACCAAATATCGATATTTTAATTAATAAAATAACTCTCTAAATAGATTTCTTCATGGCTCCTCAATGTGGCTCTTAACCAATTAATTAGGGAATGTGAACATTGTTAAATGGCCTAAGAAAAAGATTTTTAACAGAATGGTGAACAACAGTGTGAGTAAAATAAGTCCAAAGTCTGGAAAACCTGCACTTAACCTTTTCACAGGCATTTTGTTTTCATAGACCGATATCGTGATGTATCATTAAAGGATTGTCTAGCAATAGATTATCGCAGAATTGCTGTATCGTGATATTATCAGTATTGTGAGCCATGTCTCGTGAGGTACCCTGTAATTCCCACCCCTAGTAGGAGCTAATTTTGTTCCCCCAAAAGGCATTCCTATAGCTAAAATCATTCCCAGTTCCTGCGGTGTGAATGCGCCAAAAGGTCGGTACTTCCGCCATTAGTTCTAGGAACTATGAAAAGGTTCCTCTGGTGCGAAAGCCCCTCAAGAGATTGAAAACCCTTAGCCTCAGGAACTTCCTTGTAAAAAAAAAGTGCCGCCCATTTTAAAACACTCATTTCCCCACAGATGAAAAGGAGAGATTTGACCCTACTCAGTTTCAAGAAAGTATTGTTCAAGGCTTGAACCAAACTGGCACTGATTTGGAAGCGGTTGCAAAGTTCCTTGATGCCTCTGGCGCCAAGCTCGATTACCGCCGGTATGCTGAGACACTCTTCGACATCCTGGTGGCTGGAGGAATGCTGGGTAAGCAACTGTTTATGGCTATTTCAGTGGGCTGGAATTGAAATAAACCATCTTAATTCAATCTTGTATTTGTATATATTAATTTTTTTTCAGCCCCAGGAGGGACTCTGTCTGATGACTTGACCCGTACTGAGTTCTGCCTCTTCACGGCAAGTGAAGACCTGGAGACCATGCAGGCGTACGCTCAGGTATTTACCATATAAACTGCTTGACTGGCAAATAGTCTCACGTTTCAGAGTTTGTTCTGATTTAGTGTCACTGTGATGGATATAAATTGTACTTTTCGGCTTCCTCTTTACATGTTTCAACACATTCACCTTGTGCTATAGGTTTTTAACAAGCTGATCAGGCGTTACAAGTACCTGGAGAAAGGGTTTGAAGAGGAGATCAAGAAGGTAAGCAAAATTGTTGAAATAAGGATTATCACGTATTTGTTAGTCAAACAAAGACCGCATCATTATTCATCTGGAAAGTCCCATAATGTCTTTTTTTGTTTTGTCTTTTTTTTTTTTTTTTTCACAGCTGCTGCTGTTTTTAAAAGGGTTCACCGAGTCAGAGAGGAATAAATTGGCCATGCTTGCCGGAATCCTGCTGGCCAATGGCAATATATCAGCCTCCATCCTGAGCAGCCTCTTTAATGAGAACTTGGTCAAGGAAGGTAACGACAGACTTGTTTAACAGCAGTACTTTCTGAGTGAAGAATATGTAAACTAACTCATCGTCTGGATTTTATTGTAGGGGTGTCTGCCGCCTTCGCTGTGAAACTCTTCAAGTCCTGGATCAACGAAAAAGACATCAACTCAGTTGCTGCTAGCCTGCGTAAAGTTGGCATGGACAACAGGCTAATGGTAAATATCGTACTGCAGACTCAACTCAGGGAAAATCTGATATATAAATAATTGGAGTTATATAATATATATAAAAGCAACAGCGTTTCTTTTGGATTTTCACATTGAAAAACACAAATATAGTTATTGTTTAGTTTAATTTGTTAGTTAGGCCTTAATTGCATTCGGTTTTCTGTAATTGATATCTGGCAACAGCACATTGTTTTTCTGCTCGGGCGAGCAATTCCTAGTAGATGAAGGGCTCATAAGCTTTGTTGCACCTCAAATACCAAGGAAATTGATAATTGTTAATATTCAGAAGCAAATTTACCATACTCATTCTCTCATATGGCTGGGGTATTGCAGAGCGCAGTTTGAGGTGTGCGCCGCTGTTTTGGAGTCTTTGGTAATTTACACATAGAAGCATGGATTGACAGAAGGGGGATAATTACGTTGTCACAGATTTAATATGTATTTGTTATAAATAAAATATTGTTAAAGTTGGTATATTTTAAGAGAATATCTGATGCCCGTGGCAAAGTTTTGGACCTGAACTCTCTTAAGTGGACCTGTGAAGACCTAGTTTTTTTTCTTACCTATCATCCTCTTGCCCAAAACAGGAGCTGTTCCCTGCCAACAAGCGTAGCTGCGAACACTTCTCAAAATATTTCACCGATGCCGGGCTGAAGGAGCTCTCGGACTTTGCTCGCAACCAGCAGTCCATTGGAGCGCGCAAAGAGCTTCAGAAAGAACTGCAAGAGCTGATGTCCCGCGGCGAGACCCTCAAAGACGTGAGTTTGTCTTGTCAACAGCTGTGCTACTTTCCCACTTTCAATTTAAAGATTTAAAAATTCTTAAATAGGCATCCAAATATTACGATTTATTTAAAATATTAAAGATTTTGATTAACGTTATCATCCATATTTTGGCTATGCAGGTTTATTGTTGCCGTAATCAGCTAATGTGTTTTTGTTCCCCAGATCATTGCCTACGTTCGTGAGGAGATGAAGAAAACGAGCATCTCTGAGCAGACAATGATCGGTATCGTGTGGACCAGTGTCATGAGCGCCGTCGAGTGGAATAAAAAGGAGGAGCTCGTCACAGAGCAAGCCATCAAACACTTGAAGGTATCTACATCGCTCATGGAAGCGGCATTACTTCCTTTTATTGAATTTTACCAGTAGTAATATTTTCTGCTAACTTGTTTTGCAGCAATACAGCCCACTGCTGAAGGCCTTCACCTCCCAAGGCCTGTCTGAGCTCACCCTCCTGCTGAAGATCCAGGAGTACTGCTACGACAATATCCACTTCATGAAGGCCTTCCAGAAGATCGTGGTGCTTCTTTACAAAGGTGTGTCTTCTGTACTTGATCCTTTCAAAACTATGCACTTAAGCCAAAGGCTTGCGACACTATGGAAATTTTGTACAAAAATGTTACTTGGCTAGTGGAATACAGAGGTTATATCTGTTTTTTGAAGCTTTTTTTCTTGTTTTGACTGCCTGTAGCTGATGTTTTGAGCGAGGAGGTTATTCTGAAGTGGTATGCAGAAGCCCATGTGGCCAAAGGAAAGAGTGTCTTCCTGGAGCAGATGAAGAAGTTTGTAGAATGGCTGAAAAATGCTGAGGAGGGTAAGCAGTTTTTTTTTTTTTTTTTTTTTTTTTTTTTCTGTTTTAAATGGCTCATGATATTAATTTTTTGCCTGTTGTCTTTATTACCAGAATCTGAATCGGAGGAAGAGGAGGCAGACTAAAACACAATGTCAGCAGAATGTTTTGTTACAGAAGTGCTCGTCTTTCTAATTTTATTTCTTTTTGGCTTTTTTTTTTTTTTTTGATTCTACCTCCTGTTTTTCAAACCATAACATTTAGATGTCATTTAAGGGCTTTATAACAAATGGTTAATTTTAACAGTTTTTTCTAATATAAAGGTTTACACTTAAAATAGCACAAAAGTTGTGGTCAACCTTTGTAATTATTTACTCACTCAAGGAACTTTTAAGTGTCAATACACTTTGGACATCTTAAATTATTGTTAAAATGATTCCTTTATGAATTGACATTCCATTGATTTTGATCAGGCTGCCTTGTTTGCTTTTAAGACGCCCTTTTCTATATGGTATTGATGCCTTCATGCCCCGTCATGATCAGTGTCCACAAAGGGAAGAACAGTCAGCTTGTCTCATTGTGATGTTATTGCCAAAGGGTTAAGTCCTTCTCCCATAACATCCATCAGCGTTCTGTTCCCTGCCTATGAAACTGTACAGCGCTGAAAACAAATTGCTGATCACCCCGTAAAGACCCTTAAATGACTCCCAACCACTTCTATGATGTATCTCCATCTTATTTGTCACCAGTTTCTTTAAACTGAATAACTAATTGACTTTTTTTAAGAAATAAAGACCTAGAAGTATATGCTTTGTGTGTGGTTCATGCCTATTCTTAACATGCTGGTTTTTGAATAATTGCAAAATCAGATTTAAGTCCACCATTTTAAAGGGGTGTGCAATATGTCTTTCACCAGAGGGCACCGCAAAACCCAGGAAGAACCACATTCAGAACATGTTTTTCAAAAAATAATTTATTGGTTTTGAAAGTCACAAGAACAGACTTTTCTTGTACAAAAATATTTGATCATTAAATAGCAGCTTGTTTGATGTTTGGCATGTGCAAAGGACCACTTTTTGAAGACAATTCAAGTATTAGAATGACAGGCTAGTTTTTAAACTGTTTTAGAAGTAGGCCATATTGATATAATGCACTTTGACCTTTATTTTGGTGGGGGAAAATACAATTACAAATGACTTACAAAAGCCATGTCACAGTATTTCCAGTATAGTATGTGATACTTTCATAGCACTTTTTTTTTTTTTTTGGTTGTACATCTTTAGTAAAAGGAAAAAAAAACTCATTTTCACAAAGTGAATGCAAGAAAAAAGTCATGCACAGTCTCCAAAAATACAGGAAAACCTTACAAGTGGAAGTTTTGATTTGTGCAAGAAACACGGGTAAACATTTTGGATTAGAAATGGTGATTCTCTACATCTTGATGCTTTTACAAAAGAAAAACTCACCCTTAAATATTAAAATAGCAGGTGCAGATTCTGGAAATAAACTAAATTGTAATCACAGTAAATGTTAGGCTCAAATTTGTGATTCCTCTTCTATTAATGTAAACTATACAACAAAAGTTTCAGCACATGTGAGAATTCAGTGGTGTACTTGTCTAGCGCATGCTACAAGCCAGAAGCTTGTTGACCTTTCCCCCAAACCAGGGGAAGGCAAGTTCGGTCCTAGAGAGCCGTTGTCCTTCAGATTTTAGCTCCAACCCTAATCAAACACACCTGAACAAGCTAATCAATGTCTTCAGGATTACTAAGGCTACAGGCAAGTGAGGGTTTTTTTTTCAGGGTTGGAGCTAAACTGCAGGACAGCAGCTTTCTAGACCCAAACTTGCCTACCCCTGCCCCAAAACCATTGTTAAATTAAACTGCCCCTTAAGTCTTGCACACTTCGACAAGCAAAAGAGCTGCAGTTAACAATAGCCAATGAGAATTGAGGAACCAGAGGAATTAGCTACTCATGTCTCATAAATATTTTGGTTCCATTTGGTGCAAATGAATTCTCATATAGCTATTTGCATGTTTGTAGGAGATACAATTGTGGAGAATGTTTGTGTATTTGATAAGGGCCTCATTAATAAAATGTTGTGTAGAAACTGTCCTTCATTTGATCTTCCTATCATTTCTCCAATGTGCGTACATGTGATTCAGAGAACTATCCTCTCTTCCAGATGTGAAATAAATAAATCGATAAATCGCAAATGATCTTGAAATTAGTGATCTTGAGTTAGATTTCCAAATACCTGCAGTGCTCCAACTCCGAAGAACAAGTCTGTATGTCTGCTTAGACCCTGACGTGGCACTAAGCAATTTTCAAAGTTAAAGACTTTTAATAAACTAATAATGAACATTGGCATGGATTTTAGCATACACACTCTAAGATCAAATATTTGCATACGCACATTTTATAAATGAGGCATCAAGTGCACACTATTACATTGACAACAGTCTTGATTTGAAATGCAATCTTGTAGCATGCCCAAAGTCCTGTTTGCACCTGGTATTAAGATGCGTTATGGTCGATCGGATCACAAATTGTTTTATTAACAAAGTTCGGGAGATGCACGTTCAGATAATTAACCTGATTAACACGAGAGGGGCGCATTCAGCCAATCAACCCAAATAACGCTAAGAGGTATATATACAGCAGACTTATCTCTGCTCGTTGACAGTTTATCAGCATCCCTCCACCGCCCCATCTCCTCACTTCTAGTCGTAACTATTCTTATCACAACCGGGTGGGGGGTACTCTGGGTTCGGGCCACAATTCAGAGCTCGGAGCCCTCCCCCCAGAGAGCACGCCAAATACGCATAACCCATACTAAATTATATGTAAGTGTGAACTCATGAAGTGGATGACGCTAAATACAGGTGTAAATGGTATTTAGCACTTCACACTTCAGAGGTAGTCGAAAACGCATTCGACCGGATTGCTTTCATAGTATAGATGCTCATGTTGTCGATTCCGTTCGAACAGCCACAAAAAACCTCCTGCTCTCCGCCTACTGACCTAATTCATAAACATTATGGTAAGCACGCTAGCCAGACAGGATTTAAACTTTGTAGGCTGAAGACCCAAGCTTGGTTTGAAGACAAAAAACAAACCCAGCACAATGTTCTCTCACCATTCCTGATTTCTAACATACACTCATAGCGTTCGATGTGGTCTTGTGGCTGTCAGTGCAGAAACGAAAGCTGATGCTCTCCGTGTGTTTTTCCGGCGTCTCCGGCGCGTTCAAGCTTATTTTGTCCATTAGATCGAAAGATCTGAAAAAGCCAATACATTTACCCGCCCATGGACCTTACGATCGAAGAAAGCAGGACAGAAGTGGTTGAAAGGGGACAAAAAAGAGGTGTAAACAGGTACGTGTCTCCCTCGTCTACATGTGATAACATTGACCAAGACCAGGTGACCATAATACCAGGTGTAAACAGGGCCCAACATGTATATGCTTGTGATTTGGACTTGTGGTAACATGGCCTTCTCTCACGCAATGTCAATGGAATCCACAAGACCGAATTTGGTGTTATATGATTTATAAGCACAAGCTTCTCTTTTGTGTTTGCAGTGTGACCTTGTTGTACCCATTTCCCTGAGCATGCACTGGTGCGCGCTTCTACATGACTAGTCTATGCGGCGTTATGTCTAGTCAAGTCTATGCGGCGTTACGTCACCAAACTGTGGACTCAAAGAAAGACAGCAAGGACTGCGGGTAGCATTTGAGACAAGACTATATCATATTTGGGGTCAGGGTCATGACCCAAGGCTCGTGTTAGGGATCATGTACCTTGTTCCCAAGACATGGAAGATTATGTTCTCATTATGAAATACTTCCACCTTTAGAATTCAGTCATGCCACTTGAACTTTCTAATAAATATTTAGAATGCTTTGCCCAACCCAAGTTCTCGTGCTGAGGTTAGATTCTTATGTGCAGTCTCCTGAGAGCCATGTTGGGATTGGGGTCCCAGCTTAGATGTGGAGACAAGAGGGAGGGGATGAGATTTTGCCTGCCGTTGTACTGACAGCGACTACTGCAAACCGCAAGGTTTCAGTTACCATCATGTGACGTGCAAGAGGCAGACACAAGACTGTTTTTTAAGGCAAGGGATGGTGTAGCTTACTATATCTGATACTGAAATAGCCTCCCACCAGGTGCAACATTACATATATTCTCCGGTTACATTAACCAATACACAGTTGATAAGGTGGCCACACATGCAGAAGCAACACATTTATAGGAAATGCAGAAAAAGTGCAGATTCTTCAAGAATCTTTTAAAGAAGATCTCTCTTCTTGTCGCTCATTTTGTCTGTCCTCAGAGATAAAAAAAAAAAAAAAAACATACAGCAGAAAGTCTTGTCTCTGTGCAAGGCGATGTCTCTATACATGTAAACATTCAGAAGTTGAGAGCTTGTATATAGCAGCAGTCAGTCAGAGAACTTCTGCTGTCACGCAGTTGTTTGCTTTTCCCCGTCTCTAAGCTGCAGAAGTAGATGATAATTGAAAGGTGTTAGAATTCACACATGCACAATTTTTATCATATCAGTTTACAATTCTGTGTGAAATACACAGGCATGCGTTATTGCTGTTAAACAGCTAAAAGGACAATTCGAGGAAAGGTAGTTGCATTACTACTGGCAGGTAACATGAAATCCAATAAAGTTTGGTATGCAAATATATTCCCAAATACGCCACAATTTCTGGACATTTTCAGGCAAGCCCAACCTTTAAAGACTCAACAGGTAGAAGTTGATAGTTTCGCCACCTTCAAGGACTCACCATTTTCCTTTGGTTACTCAGGCAAAAGGTGCAGATGGGTCGTACTGGTGGGGTTTTGAGGTTGGTGTTGCTTTGTAAGATGTTTTGATATTTTAGACACGGTTGCCCGTCCCTGCAGTCCTCCCCTAGCAGAAGCACGTTGGCCAGGTGTGAAATGTAGCTTGATGCCAATCGCAGAGTCTCGATTTTCGACAACTTCCTGTCGGCCGGCTCCGTGGGGATGAGGGTCCGTAGAGCCGTGAAGGCGGTGTTGACGCTGTGTGTACGGTCTCGCTCCCGAGCATTAGCTGCCTGCCGTTGTTTACTGACCCCTGAGAGTCTACGGCCTCCTCTGTGTCTCCCCGCCTCCCTGTGGCCCCGTGTTGGGCTCCCCGTGGATTTCTCCGAACTGTCGCTGCCGCTGTCGAGCTCATCAGGGTCGGAGGGTAAGCTCTGGGTATCGTGTGCAGGATGTTCATGAGTTAGCCCTCGTTCGCCTGCAGTGGACTTCATGGCGTGCAGAGACAGACTGGTTGTTGTGGGTAGTCCATGGCATAGATGCTGGCTGCCCATGGTGCTTTAAGCTGAGTGAAAATAGCAGCCGGGGGGCAGCTGCGTCTGATCCGGTGTCCAGAGATCTTCCGTGGCCCCGTGGCACTTCAGCATGCCATTTCTTGAATGACTGATCCCTTTCTGGATTTGTCCGCTACCATGTGGCTGTGGAAAAGGATGGACAGGTGGAGCTGAGGGGCACCTGTCATGGCCCAAAGAAGGAGGACGTTTGAAGATATATAAATAAATGCACACACTAACACACATACAGGGATTTGGGTGTTTGTTACTCCTTTGGGCTGTAATATTTGGGTACCGGGTCCTCTGGGTGATCTTGATGATTTGCTGTACTTTCTCTGAGAAGACCCACCTCTGTTTTTGTCCCTTCATTCTAGTCCATTCATCTCTCGCTCCTGATATTGTTTGCTTAAAATATCATGTTCTCTATGGCTTAAACATGTATTTGCATGCTATATAATATGTATGCAATAGCTAAGCAACCTTGTTGTTTGACCCAGTGCTAAATTTAGCCCAGAAAAGTTTACAGACAGAGACTGTTGTCGTTGCCTGTAAAATTCGTATCACATGGGCTATGGGTCACTTCAGGTCCAAAAGGAGAGACACAGTTGGGACTTTACTGCACATAGGGGGCAGTGTTTCAAATCTGACAGAATGTTATTCAAAAAACCTGTTTGGCATGCTAACAATGAGAAAGACTGTGAAGAAAGTTATTGGAGAGCTTTTTACTTAAATCAAGTTTTGTGTTACTATCAATGTAGCTGCAATCATTTGCTTACTTGTAGGTGTAATGAACATTGGTGTTCTGAAAGTTTACAAAAAAAAAAAACCTACTTTGCCAGAAGTTTTGACTTCCACACCAACAACACCACAGGAAACATTTAAGTGATATTGAAACCATTTAACTAAGGGGCTGTTTACACAACTTTTCAACTAAAAACTGAAAACTCTTTATGCGCTTTGGCCGTTCATTTACATGACAACTGCGTTTTGGGGGATTGAAAACGCAAACTTTTGAAAACAGTGCAAGTTTTTGAAAATGATACCGTTATCATCTCTGTGTAAACTGCAAAAACGTGAATTTGTGAAAACGGTGACATCATGCACATGCGTATTACGTCATGTGTTCAGTTTATAGGGGCGTAGTGTTTTTTACAAAGTGACATCGCCAACTACTGGCCTGCCATGCATAATGCAGCGTGTTTAGTAGGGCTGCACAATTAATCGCAATGAAACCGCATGTGATTTGGCAAAGGCTGCGATTATTTTATGCGCAGCTTGTCAATGCAGTGCGGCTGATCGGTAGTAAATGCTGCTCCACCTGAACGCCAGAGGATGTCTCACACAGACACGCCAAATATGCCCCACCGCATAAGAACAACAACACACATCATTCCAGGAAATCCCTATTTCTAGAAGGATGCTCAACTGTCATTATGAAGTGAGTTGGGAGTAAAAGCATGTTATTAAATGTCTTTTGTTGGACAAGAGGTTCATAAATGCTTCTCATGTTTGGAAAGATGTTTGACACGTGTTGCTTTTTTCAAATGCCTGTGATAAGTGACTAAAACTCAGTGCTTTCAGATAGAGCAGCGTTTACCGAGCCGTACATCAATGACAAGCAGGGCATAACAAATAATCACAGCCTTTGTGATAAGCCAAATCGGTTTAAGTGCGATTAATCGTGCAGCCCTAGTGTTTAGTCGTTTTCGCAGATCCGTGTGAACTTCTTTTTTACTCGTTGTCTGTACACGAAAAATGCAAAGGAAAAACTTTTCCATTATAGTACAGACCCTTTCCAAAAAATTAGAATATCATGGAAAAATTCCATTCAAAACGTTAAACTTCCATAGATTATAGATTCAGGGCCCATAACTTAAAGGATTTCAAGTATTTAGTTGTTTATTTGTACATAATTTGGGCTTCCAGCTAATAAAACCCATGAAAACAGGATTTAAATTTTTTTGAATATTACAGTAATTACACAGTTATACCATGGTCATTGAACCAGGTTTTGGTTCTTTTGGCAGTGTGGGCAGGTGCAAATCCTGCTGGAAAATGAAGTCAGCATCTCCATAAAGCTTGTCTGCTGAAGGAAGCATGAAGTGCTCTGAAAATGTCCTGGTAGACGACTGCGTTGAGTGGACAGCACAGTGGACCAACACCAGCCGATGACATGGCTCCCCAAACCAACACAGACTGTGGAAACTTCACACTGGACTTCAAGCATCTTGGATTGTGTGCCTCTCCATTCTTCCTCCAGACTCTGGGACCTTGGTTTCCAAATGAAATGCAAAATTTGCTCTCATCAGAAAAGAGGACTTTGGTCCACTGTGCTTTATTAAATCCAGAGTCAACGCAGCCGTCTACCAGGACATTTTCAGAGCACTTCATGCTTCCTTCATTTTCCAGCAGGATTTGCACCTGCCCACACTGCCAAAAGAACCAAAACCTGGTTCAATGACCATGGTATCACTGTGTAATTACTGTGTGATTTCATGTAATATTCAAATTTTTTGAAATCCTGTTTCCGTGGGTTTTATGAGCTGGAAGCCCAAATTATGTACAAATAAACAACTAAATACTTGAAATTGTTTAAGTTGTGGGCCCTGAATCTATAATCTATGGAAGTTTAACGTTTTGAATGGAATTATGGAAATAAATAAACTTTTCCATGATATTCTAATTTTTTGGAAAGGGTCTGTACATCAGTGTCGCATAAATGTACCCTAAAAGTCTTTTAACCAGTAGCTGCAGTTAGTGTTAGCTTGTAGCTCACAGAATTAGCACTGTATAAGTGTGCTCTCTCTTGTATGCTGTCATCCTATTTCTCTTTAATGCCCTGTCTGACTGAACAGCCCAGGTGTGTCCATGTCTCTTGCAAGCGCATACTGTGTTCCATCTAAAAATATCAGTTAGAGTTCACCATATAATGCATTGCTGCTTTTTTGTATGCTAGTTTAGGCAGTGTTTTAATTTTTGGTTTATCTATTAAGTTTAGTTACACTCTGTTATGAAAAACATTTACTTGATCATTTTTTATCTTTAGTCATATTCTATGGTTTAGTTCAGTTGTTCCTGTCCTGCAGAGTTTAGCTCCAATTTGCCTCAACACACCTGCCTGGAAGTTTCTGACATGCCCAGTAAGACTATAATTAGCTGGTTCAGGTGTGTTTAATTGGGGTTGGAGCTGAACTCTGCAGGACAGTGACCCTCAAGGAGCAGGATTAGACACCCCTGATTTAGTTAGACTCAGTAGTAGGTGAGTAGACTCATATTTTCATGTAACCACCACTAGATGTCAATAGCACACCACTAGAGATTGTCATTCCACCTTTTAAAGGCAAGAAGCACAAACAGTGTGTACATGTTAATGTTTGAAAATTGACAAGAATATAAGTGAACTAATGGGGCATGAAAACAAAAATAAAATCTAGTGTGCTGTTGCCATATCAGAGATTTGAAGTTCTAATGTGGAAATTGTTTTATGAGCAGTCAAATCATAATGTATCGAACTTGTCGGGCCTTCATTTATATCTAAATTCCCAATGATTTCCCTTTAGCCTTTTGGTAAGTTTGTCCAAATTAGTTAACTGATAAATCTTTTCTCTTATCCATTCACATGACACCTCTTTACTAATTTGTTTAACCCTCTAAGCTCTTCTTGCAGAGCTAACATGCTAACGCAATGCGCGTGCTGCATCCTCAATGAGCCGCCCGTGGCCCAAACATACGCTCCAACTGGTTTGTTGTTTATCCTGACAGCATCGCCTCTAATCTTTAAGAGTGCCTGCTGGGATGCAAAACAAAGATACGCCATTGTAATCCTCTGAGAGTTTGCTTGGCACTTAAATTTGCAGGTGAAAGCTCCTGGTAAGTTGCAGAAACCAGGCATTGGCTTATAGCAGAGGTTTCCTGGATACCCGCCTTCGTGGAAGCAAGTGGAGCATGAAACAATTCATAGTTTTATTGAACAGTTTTGCAGCTCCAAGTTTACATAGACAATATGACATAGTTTACACTCCGGTTCCAGTTGAGCGAAGGTGAGTGCCAATTAGCATTTTAAAGGCCTAACTTCCTGTGGAGCAAGATTATAAAGCTCTGTGCACACATTTTTTTAAGCACCTGTTTTTAAACTCTGTTGGAAAGAGTGTGATTAGATTGCAAAATTAGAACTCTTTCAAAGCCCCAACAAAAACTGCACAGTCTCTGGCATCTCTCTCTCTATAGTTTTGGAGTGATTTTAAATAAAGGTCACCGTACAAAGGATGCCCCGTCCACCTACATAAATTCACACACTTTAACTAATCTATTTTGAAACCATGCCATAAAACATAATCCAAGTGCTAAGGGCAATTGCAAATCATATCTGTGAGATGCTGGTCTACTGCACAGAAGCACCAAGAGACCATTAGCATCTAGTTATGCAGTACATTTTCATGCCCTCGTCGTGCAGTATGCATATTAAATAAGATAGTCTATATTAGATAAAATGCTAAAATCACATTTACACTTTAAAATTTTTAAACCATATTACTTCCCAATTAAGTGAAAAATTGGGTGAATTTTAAATAATTTTACTACTGTGGTTTGAGTTGGTTGACATTTTTGCTGTTTGTGCTAATTGTGCTATGCTAACGTATACAATGTTTAAGCTTTTTCTTATACCCCAATAACCCCTTCCATCATGTTAGTCTTTTGTAAAATCCAGGTCCTTAAAGTTGATATGTAACGGATTAGATCATATCTTCCATATTGTGATGTACATCTGAGTGAAATGTATCATCGAAAAAGAAAAAAATGTGGGACGGGACAATGAAGGTGGAACTGAATTCGAGCTTGCAGTTGAATGTAAGAAAGGGGCATGGTTTAAGCAGACTAAATAATTGGAAAAGTCCGGCATACGTCACCAGCAGTGTTGACAGGTCCACGGTTTTCCCGTGAAATTAGGCTACTTTTACACTGTTGCCGCTGTGGGTAGTTTTTGAAATTTGCAGGTTGTTGCGAGATTTTCACAGGGGAAACCCACTGGAATGTAATTGAGCTCATTTTGATTAGCAATTGGGAGGGTTTTGTTGTGGAAACCTGGCACCCCTGGTCACCAGAGAGAATTCTGGAATTTCACTGGAAGATTGAGTTATGACATTTTGATAAAAAAAATGTGGGTAAAATGTGGGGAAACTTATGCATAGATGAATCATTCACAAGATTACAATTAGAAAACAGAATAAACATCAGACAATATTAACAAAGGATTTAGTGAACTCTGTGATGTTTTATGGTTTTAATTTTGATTGAATCACTCTAAAGTTATAGAGTTCACAACTATGTAACAGAAACAACCCATTAAACCCAACAAAAGACAGAGAGAGAGTGGAAGAGACAGAGTGAGAGACCATATAATAAGGTAAAGAAACATATGAAAGTCCAGCCCAGATGAGAGACACACTTCATGCTTTTATTTCTTCTGCTCGGCAGGAGAACCTTATGAGGGTCACTCTAGTGCCCTTGCTGACCATTAAAGGCAACTAATTGGAGCCCAGGGACAGACAGCTCTGAGAGCAGCAGAAGAAAAGTGTTCCCAGAGAAGATCTCTTCAAGGGAAAAAAGTAAATACTACTGTAGTTTTGGACCACACTCCAGCACCTTCTTACTACTCAAGAGAAAGAAGGAAAAAGGAAGGGGGGAAAGTCTGAGGTGATGGGTTTCTGGATGATATTTGGTTTATTCTTGAGTCATCATGCAAGAGATTTGATCTGGCCAGAAAACTGCTTTTCTTTCTTCTCAGCTTTTCCCTTTTCCTCCTCTAATCTCTCTGCGTGCTGGTCTTCAGAGACTGCATGCTATGGCATTTCAGTTTTAGCCCATTTGGAGACATAAATTTGTACCTAAATGTTACTAATCGGATTCTATAGACTAGCATAGTCACATTTAGCCAGCTAATTAATGCAACAGGAATAATTTACAGTTATTATTGCAAAATATACCCAGACATGGTGATAAAGACCTTGACATAAAGCAGGCGGCTCTTTTGTCACCCTGAATGTTTTTATTTTTGCATTAATGAGCGGCGTACCGTAGGTTGCTTGCTACAGTACATGAATACTTGCCAAATAAATACATCACATAACTAATTGAACTTGTTAGATAAGCTAATCAAACATAATTTACATGAATTCATTTAGCACTCTTTTATCCTAAGTGACTTGAGGAAAACATTGATACAATAACTTGTTTAGATTAGCTTAATGCTTATGCTTATCTGCAATCTAAGATAACATTTAGCTATGAGGTAACATGTCTTCATCCATTTAAGTTCTTTGTCATTTCTTACAATTTTCTTGTTCTTCCAAGCAATGTTGAGGCCGCTTTTACTGCAATCTGTAACCACTTTAAGTCAGAATGTTTGCTACTGCTAATCCGTCAAGTCCATAGAAAACAATTTATTGGTACTCAGTAAAATATCTCACCTCATGGTTCATGTCATGTTCAAACAATAGATCAATAATCCTTCAATATGACCTCTAGACTAGTAAAGTGTGATTGAGAGAGCATATAGCATACATTGGACAATCCCCAAGGTTTAATTATAACACATGGCGTGAGAATCACAGCTTGACAAAAAGATGTTAGAAGGCTGTCATCATCCTCACCATAGTTAACACATCTCAACATGCTAAATAACAACACTGAAGGAGGTAAGAACACAAATATATGGCTTAATCTTCCTCTGTGGACCCATGTGCTTAAAGAGACCTTAAAACACATATTATTAAAGAAATAATGAGAGGTAGTGCGTACTGCAATACGAAGTGAAGCTGATTACCTAAAACCCTCTTGACTAATGTTAAATAACTGTAGCCTCTCGTGTCAAATTTACATTAATAAATGGCTGCAATGGGGGAATTATAAAAGACACCAGTGTTTAATCATTTATAATAATAGCAATATTCTATAGTATATTCTAGTATATTAGCCTAACTATTTACTATTCATTTTCTAAGTAGCCATAGCATAAACAAGAGAACTATGGCTGCTTTTAAAACATATGTGTACTGAGATTATTATTACGTACATGAATTATGCACATGACTGATTAATCGCAAATTAGATGCATTACCCAGAGGATATTTACACGATTGAAGACTTCATAGCTATAAATTTCTTTCTCAAGGTCACATTATAATTAGACATTTCCAAGATCTAAAGGACAGACTGAGAGCAATCTGTTGAACGTTAACTGGAAGAGAATTAAATAAATGCCTTTTTTATTAGGTTAAGAAGACTCCATAAAAAAGTTAATTTAGCCCATGGAGCTCAAATGTAGGCCACTTCAAAATCAAAAGAAAAACAATAACTTTTCATTATATTTCCATTACTGTTATACTTTATATTTTTGGGGGCAAATGACTCAAACATTGTTTTGGTCCAACTTAAACTAACAAGACAATTCTTCCCGCGTCTTCATCTGTGTTGATATGTTTGTGAGACAAACATATGCTGAATAAAAAGACATCGACAGAGACTATTTTTCTCCACGGTTTAGCTCCAAAACCACTAAGATTCAGAGCAAAAGAACAGACTTTGTGCATATGTTTGCTTGCCTTGGCAGACATTCAAATGAACTTTTAACGCACGCGCGCTTCACTCACTGTCTATCTATGGAAGTGTCTGCCGCCGTTTGTCAGTAATTGACTGGCCTTGATGGAGTCTAAAGTATTACGATTAAAATCCAGGTTTCCGTTTTCCCCATAATCCTCGTGTTCCTATTCCCACCCTGTAGAAGTTCACACCACCTGTGGCGATAAGTCTGACAGTGAGATGATGAAATTCTTTGTCATGCCGTCTTAACGGGAGGTACGAGACAGGGAGGAACGCCTCTCTGGGGAAACACACACACTCAGTCAAACACACATGGGCAGACACATTTGTAAGGTGCTTAAAGTTGTGTACTTGTTGCATTATCTCAACGTGCAAGGATTTTTTAATGTCTTTAATTGAAGAGTTATCTGAAAATCCCCTATGACTTTCCGTAATACTTCGCAAAAGTCGAAAGCCCTGTGCAGGACGACAGGCAGATCTTAAAGGGACCATGACCAAAAATGAAAGTTCTGTCATCATTTAGCTACTCTAACAGACCTTAGTCAGGTTGGAGGCCAAAATGAATTTTGCGTGGCTTAAAACGAGTAGTCTTTACAATGGCATGTGCTGTATTTTTTGGTCATCAGGTAATTTTCACAACTTTCAAAACAGTTTTGTGGCGTTTTTGTCTACTGATAGCACACGGACATATCAGAGATGTCTATTTGATGTCTGCATTTACATCTGCAAGATGAGCATTTTTGTTCATCTGCAATACATCTCCTCTCAGATGTCATATAGGCATCTAGAAGATGTTTGTAAGATGTTTATGGTTTAGAATGTATGTAAAACTGCTCTTTCTTAGATGTTTATCAGATGTATTACACAGCAGATGTTTTCCAGATCTTTAACAGACATCTCACAGACGTATCTGTGCTATCGCTATCCATGCAATTACAATGAATGGGGTCTGAGGCAAAAAAAAAAACAACAACAACTGGAATACTAGGAAATATTATTACGATTTAAAATAGCTGTTTTCTATTTTAAAATATAATATGTGATGACAAAGCTACGGAGCTCCTACAGGGACATGGTGGTGGGGAAAAAAATGAGATGGGAGTAAAAAAAAATATGTCAATGCTTTTGCGTTCCCATGAGACGTTCCCTTTGCGTTCATTTGCAAAACCTTTGAGTTCCCTCGCAAAAACTTTGGAGTTCCTTCACAAAGAGTAACTTAAAAGTTTCTCTGGAGAACGCAAAACTTCTGCGAGAGAATGAAAAAAGCTTTGACGTATATTTTTTCCTCCCATTTAATTTTTTTTTTTTTCACCATATGTCCCTTTAGGGTCTCCGTAAAACAAAGCTACATTTTCAGCATCATTACTCCAATCTTCAGTGTCACATGACCCTTCAGAAATCATCCTAAAATGCTGTTTGCTGCTAAAGAAACATTACTTATGTTGAAAACAGTTGTTTTGCTTAAAGGATAATTCCGGTATTTAGCACTTTGAGTCTCTTTTCTGGTTTGTTTTGGATGAACTAGAGTGGTGGACACAGAAATAAATCAACTTTTTGACTCGTTTAGAATCGCCTTTGACCGCTTCAGAGTGGCTGTCTACGGGCATGCACAAACATGTCCTTAAAACAACCCTTAAGGGCCCTACACACCGGGACGAATATCGGCGGGCGTTATTCGCCAGCGTTTTTCAACACGTTTTTTGTGTTAACACCCAAGCGATTTTCGCTGACGATGAGCCGAGTGAACATGCAAATTCATTCCCTGACATTAGATGGCGCTTAATGTAAAACAGAAACCACTCCATAACAATTCTCTTTTATCAAGATTTTTGTAGTCGCTGTCGCGTTTGTCATATAGTTCTTTATGTTCCGACACCAACGAGACCAGCAGCTCTACAATCATCTTGCCTTCCATCTTCCTCGTCTTATTTCTTCCCGGCAGTGTAGACGCTACTTGGTGTATATCTTCTTCGCCGTTACGTATGTGTGCTCGGCAAGACCGTTTTGTGTTTGAGCGCCCCCAAGTTGTGTTTTACTGTAACTTCAGAAGCTCCAGACACGTGAACAAAAGCGCCAATCTCATTGGTCGGATAGTTTTTTGACGCGGCGCGTCAAACCAAAAAAACGAACCCGAGGCGTTTTTTAAAAAATGACGCTTTTACGCGTGACGTTTTTCGCGCCGGTGTGCACACTCACATTGGCGCCCTTTGTTTAGTCACGAGGCGTTAAACGTCGGCGAATATCGCGCGTGAAATTCGTCCCGGTGTGAACAGGACTTTAACGTTCGTTTTCAAAACTGTGCAACTCACCGAGTGGTTAGTGATGTTCGTTGATGTTCCAAAACAAGTACAGTAGTGAAATACAGTTTCTGTCGTGTTTTATTTGGCATTTTGTAAAATCCCATTGATTTCTGTTGGAGGACTCATTGCTCGTTGATATTACTGTGCTAACACTTCAGACTCAAATATCGAGCGGAAGTTTATACGCGCTTGTGAGGTATCTGAAAAAATAGTTCCACTATAGCAAATAATACATTGCGCCAATATATTTGTTTTTAATCATCAATGAACACCACTAACCACTCGGTGAGTTGCACAGTTTTGAAAACGAACGTTAAGGGTTGTTTTAAGGACATGTTTGTGCATGCCCGTAGCCAGCCACTCTGAAGCGGTCAAAGGCGATTCTAAACGAGTCAAAAAGTCGAGACAGGACCCAAGTTCATCCAAAACAAACCAGAAAAGAGACTCAAAGTGCTAAATACCGGAATTATCCTTTAATATTTTTCCGGATTCTTTGATTAATCAAAAGAACAGCATTTATATGTATTTTGTAACATTCTAAATGAGCAATTTAATGCATCCTTGCTATAATAAACATTGTCTTTCCAAAAATACACCCAACTTTTGAATGGTAGTCTGTGCTTTATATAGTTATTCATACTCAATAAATCAAACACTAATCGGCCTCATTGCAACCCTTTCAAACCACAGTTTGAAAGCGTTAAACAACAGCGAGTTGTTTAATGTTTACCGTCCTTTTCTCTCTTTTTGCGCACCTCAGGTAATCGTATACGAACAGCTGGATTATTAGCTATGCATGAGAGGAACTATCTGCGACTGACTCATTAATGGCCGCCATCAATGGCCGTTAATTAGTTTAGATGCTTGTTTGTGTTGTCACCGAGATGTCTGTTTGTATTTGCGGTAAAACTGCAGCCACTGCACGCTCCGCCAGGCGTGACACAAACAGCATGTTTACGTGTTTTTTTTAACATTCCAGTCACATTAAAGGGGACGTCCTCAGAGAAATAGAGTGCAACTGAGTTTCAGGCCACGTAGTCGGAGGAAGGATGGCAGAGGATGCTAAATTGTCTGTGCCTTGGCTTGAATAACAAGAGAGATTGTTTTTCTGTCAAACATAACTTTAAACTGCAATGCATTAAAAAAGACCGTCAGAAATCAAAGGTCATTTAGAGGTGAAGCGTGTCATTTCTGCATCACTAAACGGAATGGCATAAATGTGAGTGGATGTTAGAAAGAAGTCAAAAGAGCCAAAAAATGTTTCGTGAAATACACTCATTTATTTCAGGAATCATTTTCACAAATATAGTAACGTTTGAAAAGCGTGAAAAAACATTATATTATACCTTATACATAAATTAATATTTTCAGATATGATATTTACAAATTGAAAAACGATATTGTAACCCTGTCAGGTTAATAAGTAGTAAAGTATGGGCCCAGTGTCCTCAGTGCAGCAATGACACCTCATGTCAATTCCCTTATCCTCTCTGGACAGGAAGCTGTAAAATAATTAGAAACTCTTAAAAATAAAGGTTATTTATTGGCATATGGTTCCATGAAAAGCTTTAAACATCCATGGAGCCTTTCCATTGCACAAAAGTTTCTTTATAATTTAATTTAATTTATTAAATGACCAAAAATGGTTCACGAAAACTGCCTTTTGGAAACTTTATTATTAAGAGTGTATATATATATATATATATATATATATATATATATATATATATATATATATATATATATATATATATATATATATATATATATATATATTTCTAAAGAAAAAAAAAGTATTTATTTATTTATAATTACCTTTCTAGAGCAAAGAGTTCCCATGTAGCCACTTCTACAAGCACACACATTTGGTCGGACACATCGGCTTCCATACAAACACCTCTGTTCACAGATTGCTGTAAAAAAGTTATATTTTAAGTCGTATATACATTTTTGATGGTTGATTCAGAACATTACATTGCAAATGTAAGTCACATTGTCCATTTTTACGGTTAGTACATGGAAAATGATGGAATATACACATTTGATGGCAGAAATGAAAAACATACAAATGATACCGGAAAGAAAAAACTATATTGAATATGTATTGTAAATATTCCTTGTCTGATTGTAAATAATTCCTTAGTGCATGTTTTTCCTAAAGAAATAAATATTTTTTTACATTTTTATTTATTTGTTTATTTATTAACTCTTTCCCCACCAGCGTTTTTGATCATTTTCACAAACATTTAATGGCCCCAAGAATATTTTGTTATATGAATATCTGAATATCTTTATTCTCTTGAATGTGGGTAAATTTCATAAAAAAGACAACATTTTGATAAAAAAAAATCAAAGACTAGAACGTAGTGTATATATATATATATGTGTATATATATATATATATATATATATATATATATATATATATATGTATATGTATATATATATGTATATATATATATATATTTTTTAAACAATTTCAAAGACTACAACGTGCATAAGCAATACTTTTATCACTTGTTTTTTTTGCCGGTGTTTTCATCCGGAGATTCTTTCCTCTTTAAGAAGATGCGTAATAGCGCCCCCTACCGTAAAATGGAAAAAAAAATGGAAAATGACGAATTAACTAAACTCAATTGTTAATAAACAGTGCATGTTTTTCTAAACAAAAAAAAAAAGTTTTTGTGAAATTAGTTAACATTGCAGAACATAATGAGCCTTTGGTCACTGTAATATTATTTTTGTCAAAAGTAGATGGATGCCAAACACATGAGAACGCCAAAACGTACAACACACCTGGAACGATAATTTAGGGGATTCACTCCCATATTTAAATGCATTTGTCACTCCTTAAACTTTACAATGTGTACGTGGCCAAATACTCCAAAGAGTACCACAATTAAAGTTACTATTCCTTCAATAACGCAGGTCAAGCTCAAGGAAAAGCCATTTCAAATTGTCCCCGATCTACTACCCTCATGAGAACATGACACCCGTCGCGCTTTACACCCTCATGACACCCGTCGCGCTTTACTTTCAGTAGTAAACGTGAATTCCTACTACCCTGCGAAACACAGATGATCTCTCTGTTTATCACCAACAACCGCAGAGCACAGGAACAGAAGAGATGCTATTTAGATCATTTTACAGAGAACTCAAACGAGTCTTTTGAGGTTCACCGTGGTGTGGTTGTGGTGAAACGATTACATTTGGGATGGGAATCACTTACGGATTTGGCAGAGACTCCCCCTCCAGCCGGGACTACAGTGGCAGGTGTTCGGCCCCAAACATTCACCTCCGTTTAAACACTTCTGCAGACAAACAGCTGGCGGAACAGAAACAAATAGAGAAACAAGGCTCAAACCAGCAGCACACATCAAGCGTAGCGCCAGTTCTGGCAGGTCACGTTAGTCAAGCTTGCATCCGCTGTCTCTCAGCTGATCCACGTCTACCTATAGGAATACGACGCCTATCACTGTATCCATATATAAGCTCCTTCAGTATTATCAGCAGCTATCGCGTTTCTCAGGAGCTATTACCCTCCTCCATCCCCAGCTCGTCCTCTCGTCAGTCAGGATTTGGCATTGTGATTCCCCTTGAATCAGAATACATTCTTGAATTATGTTGTACTTTAAAATCTTGAATTAATGATATCTGCAATACATTCATGTTGGTTCTGTTTTGTTTGGTTATCGCTGCTCTCCCTGCTCTTATCCATGCTAGGCTGAATGGATGTGCAAGGAGTTCTTGCCCAGAACAGAACCATACCGGCGATACCGCCAATCCAAACTGTATGCTAACTGTCAATCGTATTTGACGATAGTGGTCCTGACAGAAGTGTGTATTCTATGTTGTATAACTACAATTCTTCTAATTCCTTTTAAATATTACATTACAACTGAGATGTTTATGTTTAAAGACACAGTTAAATCATCTGGGAGAGTGGACCGCGTGCTCAGGGTCACTGGGGTCAGAGGACATTGCTGTGACTGATGGGTCTCATGTGTAAACTGGAATTTTTCACACTTTAACATTTGTTAACATGAGGTAAGGAGGTCGCTTCAAGGTCGTTTTCAGGATTAGGTTTGGTACTCACGTTTATCACATCTCTTTCCCCTCCAGCCTGACGCGCAGTCGCACACATCTGGTCCGACGCATCGCCCTCCGTTCATACACACTGGTTCACACACACCTGTGGAGGAATGGGAATAAGGTAAAGCTTTGGATTTACTCAGACCAACAGGGTAAAGTAAGTGAATCCAGGTTTTGCAGTCAGATAATCCAATCCATAATTTAGAGTTTGATTGGTCAAGATGTGGCTGAAATACTGATTTAAACTCTGACAGCAATAATAAAATACTGAATAAAATAAATAAAAAATAGAAACATTTCCTGTATTAAATAATTAAAAAAATTAATATAATTTTTTTTGATAATATTAATAATAATAGTATAATTAATAATAGTACTTTTTAACGTTTTATTATTAATAAATTATTCATTAGTTGTGATTTTTTAAATGCGTCTTATTATTATAAATACTTTTAAAGTGATGATTATTAATAAAGTAGTGATTATTATTAATAAATGAATAAGTTATGGATTTATTTTGTATTATTTATTATAAAAGATGAGTATAACAATAATAATAATAACAGTTATTGTTATAAATAATACTTTAAAAAAATATATTTAATGCTTTATTATTCAAGTTCTTAACAAGTTATACATTTCTTCAATTCTTTATTTTTATTAATAATACCATAACTATAACATCAATAATATAATTATACATATAAATAATATTTTATGAATCAAACTTAATAAATTAATCATTACTTATTTTTTCTTTTCTTTTTTTACCTAATAAATTAAATTCTTTACCTTATTATTATTATTATTATTATTATTAAAGTTTTCTTTATTCCCTCTGTATTTAAAAACAAAAATGAATTTGCCGTTTACTGTCTGTTGTGTGAAGTGTATTTGGATTTTCTTTTACACTTGACCTCATCATAAGGACATTGCCAACAGTTCTTCAATGTTATTTTAATTTGAATATTCATATAACGTGACCAAATTAATGAATCCAGTCCTGATCCCATGTTTCATAACTCTCACAGTTAAATAACTCACTATCTTTGCTCAGATTCATCTCTTTTCCTCCTCAATGTAAACTCTTCAAGTGATGTCTGATCTTTGCTCCCAGAGCACAATTTTGATCAACAACTCTATGCTTTTCTTCCATATGCTTTGATTTCACTCCCATCATGTTATGTGCTTCACATGGGGGAAGTACACAACTTTAAGCTCATGGTTGGAGCTTGGTTTGAGGTTATACATGTGAAACTGACCCGACACCTGGTCCTAAAAGTCCTTTGTAAACACGTCAGGAAGACGGCACTTACTTTTCTCGCAGCGCATCCCAGAATATCCCTCCACACATGAGCAGATGTTGTTTCGTACACAGTGGCCGCTGTTCTTGCAGGGTGGACTGCACACGGCTGAAAGAAAGAGAAGTGCGTAAGACGTCCAACATTTGATGAGTTAATATCAGACCTGTGTTCTTTGAACAGATGATGGATACATCAAACGGCTGTAAAATGAAATAAACGACAGCAAATCTGACATGACCATGAAAACGCACTCTAAAAGCTTCTACATTCCACCCAGACTTGAAGCAACCCAGACATTAGAGTCATTCCATATTAACAAAAACATCTTTACCAGATGACTGTTTCAAGCCATTAAGCGAATCATTCCTCACCACATGGAGCTGCTATGAAGGAATCGATGTATACACATCAAACATCCTGAATCTAAGGCTATGACATGAGTGAAAGACTTCAATAGAATCCAAATGGTTTTTAGGGCTGGTCCATTTTATCGTTTTAAAGTGCAGTAGTCATGCTTCACCCCTACGCTGTTAAGAAATTGATTTCTGGCTTCTGTAAGCTCTCAAAAATAAGGCAATGCACCAGGAAAATTGATTCAAAAAGAAAAGCCGTTACCGTTTTGACAGTGAGCCCCGTAGAAACCAGGCTGACAGGTGCAGGAGTTCGGCCGTACGCAGGTTCCACCGTTGAGACACACGGGGTCACACAGAGCTAAAGACAAACACATTTATTAAATAAAACATAAATGAAACCCAGGCAGTTGTTTTCTGATCAAATCTCACAATTGTGAGTGTTTGTGAGGTCAAAATCACAGCTCTGCTTTTGAAAAACTACGATTTAGGTCTTCAAAAAGACTAAAACTGACCTACTAATGATTAAAAATGGCAAGTTATTTACTTTCACTTTTAAAAAAAACGTTTTGAAATTCTTATATTGAAATTGCACATGCCATGCTACAATATTGTTTATTCAGAAGCTAGTTCCAGGCTAGGTGTAGAATGTAACAATAAACAATTATAACCTATAATATTTATCAATATGTCAGTGTTCTACTACTATAAAAAATGTGTTCATTGAAATAAAGCTAAAAGGGATAGTCCACCCAAAAATAAAAATGATCCCATAATTTACCCTCAAGCCATAGGTGTGTTTCTTCTTCCAGCGAAACACAATTGGAGTTGTGTTAAAAAATATCCTGGCTCTTCCAAGCTTTATAATGGGAGTGAATGGTAGCGAAGCAATGCGTTTTTGTAAGAAAAAATATCCATATTTATAACATTATAAACTATAATCACTGGCTTCTGGTAATGGCTGGAAGAGCGACCTCTGACCTATGACGTATTGACGAACGCGGAAGCAAAACAAACACTGGTCACGAATTAGAAGTGTAAAACGAGAATTTTTAAAAAGAAGTGTCGGAGGAAATGTTTAGAGGCATCTCTTACATCTACTAAGCTTACACTACTCCAACATCCTACGTCATACGTCGGGTCAGAGGTCACTCTTCCGCCAGAACTAGACTCCTGTACGGATGCCAGTGATTATAGTTTATAAAGTTATAAATATGGATATTTTTCTTACAAAAACGCATCGCTTTGCTTCAGTAGGCCTTCATTAACCCCCTGGAGTCGTATGGATTACTTTTATGATGGATGGATGCACATTTTTGGGCTTCAAAATCTCAGTTACTATTCTCAGTTGATATTTTTTAATATAACTCCGATTGTGTTTGGCAGAAAGAATGAGGGCGAGTAAATTATGGGATAATTTTAATTTTTTGATGAACTAACCCTTTAAGTAAAATAAAATTGAAATATGAGATGAAAGTGTAAGTGTAAACTTTTTAAACATTGCCAATTCATTTATACACCAATAAGCAACGCTTGTGTTGTTCTAAAAACACATACCAACATTATATTGCTTCACCTTTTTTGCTTTGTTAGGAGAGTCTGGGTTGATGTATATTGTTTTTTGTAAAATGTTATTAATGTGAATAAAAACTAAATTTTTTACTCTGAGCTGGCTAGTAATTGATCCTCTCAGGTGGACGAGAGAAAGTTATCATCAGGCTGGAATAATGGCTGGTGTTTTCTCTGAGCCGCCAGAACGGAATGAAAAATGAACAGATAGAGGTTCTACAACAGCTAAATGCCACCAGGAAGCAGCACACACACATATGATGGATTTAGTGAGAAGAGATTGGTCCCTCTGGGAGCCAACCACACACACTCTCACCTGTCTCGCACGATGGTCCCGTCCACCCCGCCAGACATTCGCACTCATCCGGTGATGCACACTTCCCTCCGTTTTGACAGTGACGGTTGCACACCACTGAGTAATTGAAACCAAAACACATGTAATGTCTCATGTGACCACTAGGGGTGTAAGAGTTTATGTTTAACTTCCACATGGATATGAAATCCAAGCAAACATGATTTATTGGGACTCACTGGTTTCACATCTGGGCCCTACGAAACCATAGGGACATGAGCAGGTGTCTCGACCCACGCAGGTGCCTCCGTACAGGCAGGGCGAACTGCAGAGAGCTGCAGGAATATTCATACGACCAAATGCACACAAAATACAGTCATATTTCACACAAAGCAAACAGCTAACACATAACTCATCAAGGCTGCACAGATTATTTGGCACAGTTGCCTCTTTATGGAAAGGGAAAAAGGCACATCTTTGCAGATTCATGCTACTTCACACTAGTTCACACTATTAACCCACATAAATGTAAAACGTTCAGTCTTTTTCCTGAACACAAAAGGCGTATACAAATAAAGATGTCTCCTACTAAATTTGTAAATACCACCTGACTGCCAACTAGCAATAAAGATAGCCAATCATGGTTCATAAACAAAAGGTCATCGGCCATAGACGAGCCCTTTGATGTGTCCTGTCCGAACCTTCTGTTTAATAGGAAACACATCAACACAGGAATACGTACTTACCGCTATCACAGGTCTCTCCGTGGTAACCTGACATGCAATCGCATATATCAGGCGCGACACATTTTCCTCCGTTCAGACAGGCTGGATTGCAGATAGCTGTGAGAATCCAATTGCCATACAAGTGTTGGTTTGTGTGATCGTACAATATTCACAATATTGTAAACAAGTGTGTGTTTGTTTGTGACCTATTTCACAGTTTGGGCCACTGTATCCCTTCTTGCAGCGACACGTGTTGGGGGCCGCACACTCCATGTTTCTACCACAGGCATGTCTGCACACGGCTGAGGGCACAAATGGCATGCAAACACAAATAACACATGGTCAGATTCACTCCATCAGCACGCAAACACATATTTGCCTCCATCTGCGGCCTGAAGCACAGGAAGCAAGAGTATATACAGATTCTTTATGTACTGTACCTATTTTAAATGTGTGCCTTTCACTTTAAATTAAAGTGAATTGTTGTAAAAGTGAAGGTGACGCCAGTGTTATATTTTTAGATAATGCTTGCTTTTTAAGATTCACCCAAGTTCTTCCTTCGAGCATTCTGAAAACTGCAGGGCTGATTTGAATAGTTGGGTAACTTTCACCGCATGTTTAATGAAAAAGCTAGATCCACTGCCATCTGCTTTGTAGCGCTCAATGCAAGACACCTGCGACTGTTTTGTGCATGTTCACACCATATTCATACCTTGAAAACAGTGCCTGAAAATAATCCATGAATGCATAAGTAATCATTGTTGAGTAAATGCAATATCATGGGGTTACAATAGCAAACATGTTTCTAGTGATTCTTCCACCCTGTGCTCCTAATTTTCTCAGGTTCATGAACCCACGGGATGGAGCTCAAGGAATGTATTTATTCCTCATGCCTAGAGCATGCTCGGGGAATGAGCTTATTGTTTACTGCAGTTACTGTCAGTTGTCAGTCTAAAACTCGACATGCTGCATACTTTTCTGTAGTTTAGACCTCAGACGGCATGCCCACAGTTTGTTCACTGACCTATTGCATATAAAACTGGCAATTACTATATAAATATTGGTAGTTCAGATCAGACTAGCTACCTTATTTACCCCTAGTAGTATCTTTAAGGGTACATACTACTATAAGGTACTAATTAGGGGTGTGCACGAATTTTCGAATATTCGATCTGTAATTATTATTCGAAAAATAAAATACTATTAGAATTTTACAACATTGCTTTGCTGGCCATAAATGCAGTGAATCCATGATAAATCCGAAGCACTAACTCGCAGTTATAATTAAATGCACTGGGTGGCGCTGTGGAGCGTGTTAACAAGTTGTGTGCATTTCATGACATAATGTTGTCGTCTGCCTCGCGAAGTTTGGAATTACCTGAAAATGATCTTACTAAATGATCTTACAAAATGGAATTACTTTTGATCAAATTAATTAATTAATCTGAGTTATAATATCATCACCACAATGAGAAATCACATGAAATCCAAACAGCAGTCGAATGAGGAAAGGCAGCTGTCCATCACTGCATTCACAACTTTCATGGAGCTCACGCAGCTGGACCCCGCGTGATCCGAGATGATAACTTATCTAATAGCAAAATGATTTTGAGACATATACTTCCTTTAAGTTTCGTTGAGGGAGACAAGTTTAAGAACAGAAAACGCAAAGTGTGCTTTGTGTCTCTGAAACGTCAGCACAGCGCGTTTTCTCACTCGAGCATAAATTGCTGGCACCGGGGCCCCTGCATGTGGATATTATTGTTTTTCTCAACATAAACGTGAAACAATATAAACACAATAATCATATGCTGACTTGAGTGTATGTGTACGTTCTGTACGATATCTGGCGCAGTCTGCTTTATTAGCCGTTTTTTTTTCCGTTCGCGCTGCTAGAGCTTAAATGCTTTTGCTCTTTATATTTTTGTTTACACATAGGCCTACTGTTTTCAACTAAAAGAAAACATATATTGTAAGCTTGTAGTGTATATTGCCTAATCGTAAGCTTGTCCAGAAATGGTGACAAAAACGTAAAAAAAATTAAACTTAAAAAATAACATCTTTTACATTAAACGTCATTTAAATAAACGAATATTCGAATATTCGATTTTTATGAGCCCGAATATTCGAATGCAATATTTTCGAAAAATGCCCATCCCTAGAACTAATATGCGCTTTTTAGGGGTGGATAAGGAATAAATATCTAGGGTACTGCTAAGTGATGTTGTATACTTAAAGATGCAATATTTTCATACACTTCTGACAGTGTAAGTAGGTAATTTTTGCCCAGCCATGTATGTGATGGATAAGTCTCTATTTTTGGGCTCACAGGACAAACTCAAAAAAAGTAATCTATACATCTAAAAGTACCTCTGCACATTCGGCCATCTCCAGTGTACCCCAAAGGACACCGACCACATCTAGGTTGCCCGTCACCTGCAAGCTCACAGTGGACACCTGTGAAGCAAGGGACATCTGCACAGGTGAAGCTTCTCTCCTCTAATAGAACCACATTTCTGCTCTTGCTTTGGTGTTTACGGTTCTGAAGAGTTGGTTGGTTATCCAGAGATTGGGTGTTGCTTTGTTCACCAAGGTAGGTGAAGCTCCCCTGGGGCAGTGGTTGAGTCTCGTATGGGTCTTGGATTCCAGCCCCAATGCCTCCATCTGCAGAGAACTCAGTCTCCGAGAAGGAGAAGGAGAGGGAAGTTAGGGCTGCTGTTAGGGGTTGCTGGTTGTCTGGAGGAGTCAAAGGTCGAGATCGGGTAACTGTGGCCTGACTGGATTGCTGCCTCAGTGCCTCGACATGCCTCGAAGTGTGAGGTAAAGTGACTTTTCCAGGCGTGACTCCCGCAAATCCATGTGCCGAGACTTTAAATGAAGCATCTCGCTCCTCTGGACTTGGAAGAACTTTCAGTTGATTGTGAGAGCCAGAGAGGAGTCTATCCCTGCTGTTGGTTGAGGCAGGTTTGCGTCCTGCCAACTCCCCTTTCCCTGTAACAGGTGGAAAGGTTGGCAGGTGGGGGATGTGAGAGGTGGCCTGATGGTATGGGGTCCTCACTGATGAGGATAGGCGTCTCTGAGGTTGCCTGAATGGAAGGACAGGGAGGTGCAGATGGGGAACACTGTGGGAGACATGGGGTAGGTTGTTCTTGGCTTGGGTCAGTTGCGGTGAGTAGCGGGGTGCTAGATGAGAGGACAAGGACTTATTACGCAAGATGGCAAGCAACTTGTCAAGCATATAAACAGTAAATACTTTTAGTTCAGCTTTTAAAAAATACTTGTCAGCCACAGCAAGGCACGGTAAGGCTCATTACCAAGCAAAAAAAAAAAGAACAAGGACACCAAAATGAAAGGAAGAGATTGACTGTATTCTGCAGTTATCATTGACACAAAATCCTCTGGAGATCTTGAACAGCCCTTTGAAGATTTTTCACAATGAGACCACCAGAAAAGTGCAGTTATGATGAAATAGTGCTCAGTACTAGCTTAAAACCTTTGGTGATGCTGGTATATTTACTCATAAACAACATATAGACGCTTTGGCCGCTCAACAAGATTTATTCTGTCCCCCATCCACAAGCAAGGAACAAAGACGCAATACAACAAAACGCAATGCTAACAATAGAGACACACTGCCGTTTTTGAGTGTGAAGGAATCTGGGCCGCATGTGGCGACAATGAGGGAATTAGCAGAATGAAGCTGTTTCTTTTCTAGTTCCCACTGTGGCTGCTCATGGATTCACTTCTGATAACGGCACTATTAGGAATGATTCCAGCAGTGGCCCATTCACAAGGAAAATGTATTAAAAGTCATTACCCAGCTCTGAAGGCTTTTACCGTCGTGCTGCGATACTGCAACATAGGAACATGTATTTGAGGGATTTTTCTAGCAAAAGAACAGATTAAAAAGTCTAACAACATTTCCATTGAGTGAAATGTAACATTCTGTACTCCTGGGATAAGAAAGGATAAGATGCAGTCTGGTAGTTTTGCTTTTCAAATATAAAAAGAGAATCAAAGACCAAATAACTAAAACTCTTACTCTGTTCAAAAAAAACTTCATTACTGTCTTTCCTCTCCTCATCCCCTCTCTAAATGAGTTTACATATTCTTTTCCTAATTCCTTACTGTCTCTTTTTGTTCCCTATTCCCGTCAGCCAAAAACACATTGTGGGTCAGCAACCACCATGCCGCAGCCTGTGCATGACTGAGCATTAGACGTTTCCAGGTCTTAGTTATCAACCGTATCAAAGCACCTGTCGCGTTCTGAGGATTACGACAGCCTTGCTTCCTATTCGTTATGTTTTTCTCTAATTACTGGAGCTCTGTGCTTTTGGGAGATGAAACAAGGAGGATTAAGAATGGATTGAAGAGGAAAACAGTGACAGATGAATTTTTAAACAAAGCTAAAATGCAATTTAAGACTTCATGATGATGCAACAACTTTGAAAAAGTTATATTGTTTAGTTTTTTGTTGATTAAAGGAGCTATATATATATTATAATTCAACAAAAAAAATAATAATCCAGTGTCTCATTTAGGCTTTCCACTGATTTGAAGAACTGACAGCAATGTTTCAAAAAGTACTTACTGCTATGCTTTGATTGTTTCGTGCATGTACGTCCATTGCCGTGATAACCTGGTGGACATCGTCCGCAGACATAGCCAGTGTAGGGTGGCCGTAGGTCAATGCACTGAACACCTGGAAAACATGGCCTACTTGCACACTTGAATGTCATATTTAGTCCGTTGGGGAAACCTGCAGTGGAGAAACATGACATGGTTGCTTTTTAGGTTTGCCATAAATATTGAATGCATGGACATTAAGTTCTGTCAGCCTTTACTCCTAGTCATTAGCATCTTAGAAGGAGATTGATGTGAATTTAGGTTCTGGATGCTCTGGTGCTTTCACCTTTACTTCAGCTCCTACCAACAATTTCACAGTCTCACGTGGCCTCCATATCCTACAATGGTTACCCAACCGCAACAGATTGGTTAAGGATTAGCTATGCAGGGAAATTGAGGTCTCGCTCATACACTAGGGACGATGTGCTGATGTCAGAAGGTGTGAAGCAATAACCTGACATTTTTACCTCATTTCCTGAGACTAAAAGTTACCCCATAGTTTTATAAACCACTAAACAAACTGGCATCCTTTTTACTCCACCACACAGAGGCTACAAGACTCATCTGAGCACTTTTGGAGCGCAAGGGAAATGATTTTTGCTGCAGTATTTCACATCACCATATTTTATTGAATAAGTACGCCCTCATCTTGCTCACAATCACCCAGATGCATGCGCCTGTTCTGTCGAGCTTCACGTGCCATGTCAAATAAAACAAGAAGCCTGCCCTCTGCCAGCGGAGCAGAGAAAGATGAAAGAGTTAGCAGCTGTCTTCCATTAAAAATAGATTTATCGGCCCTGTGATTACACATATCAAGGGTTATTGCCCGGGATTTTTGTCCCATTTTCGCAAGGTCAGCACAAATCCCTTAGACAACGATGGGATTTATTGGCCGAGGGGGTGACAGCTTGCATCCCCTCTGCTTGCCATCTCATTTTCCTCCATAAGTGTGATGGCAGGCAATTTGCAAGCCGGTAAGACTGTATTAGCAGGAGATGAGGTGCTCCCAAGATGATAGCGTCTTTCCAGAGTGTGCTATTTGTCCCCGTTCCTCAAACTCTGGCCTAAACTACCTTTCAGAAAAGATGACTCATGGGATAGCAAATCTTTGTGGACTTTACAAATCCCCTGTCCTCAATCTCAATCCTTTTGTTTCCTTCCTCGCATTAATTATGACATAGTCAAGAAAGGTAAGTGCAAACGAGGGTTCGACAAGGACACGTATTGTTCAAATTGCTTCGAGTGCTGCCTGGGGACAAACGGCCATTGGGGACACTGTCTAATTTCATTTTCAATTAGTATTTACAAAAGGACAACCAGGGTACCTGAGAATGACAAGAATTAATTTAACCTTTGGGTTTGTAGCACACAGTAACTCAAATGTAAGAGTCTCTTTTGAGATCCTATTAATGAATGTTTCTACATTGGTAATAACCTTTAAAATACAGACAGCAATTCCAAACAATTACACGGGGTCCTTGTCTACATTGACCCTCTGAGTTTGTAAAATTAAAATGGTCTTTGCATAGAGTGAGAGAAACGTTGTGCTAAATCAGTCAATTATAGACAATCCACACCTTTCCATAAAAAAGGACAATCCCAAATGAGATCTCTTGAATGTCACTATTGTTTCTTTTAGACTGCAATTGGGATTAAGAAGGAAACAAATTATTAATAAATTCTGGTTCACATATTTTTCTCTTTGAGAATTTCAATCTCAAATGTTTAAGATCTCAACATTATCAAACTATTCTCATTTGCAAAGATACCAAAGTCTGCAATCAAAAATCTCAGTATTTCTCATGAAATTCTGAAAATCTTAAAATGATGCTATACATGTTAATTGTATAGTCCTAAAGTCTTACTGTATGCAAATACTGCCTCATCTGTCTCTTTTTCATTGTTCAAAACAATTTTTTGAAGAAAGATGATTGTGTGGTAATAAAATAAAAACAAAAAGCTGCAAAGATGTCTTTGCAAAGCTGGTTAGAGAACAAATATTCCCTTGGGAACCCCGTCCAGTCTCTGTGGTTGATGTCTCATCTTTCTATCTTTCTATTTTACTCCCAGAGGACGTAACCCGAGGGAGTGAAAAGGAGAAGAGAGGGAAGATGAGGAGAGCGAACAGAGCCATAAAGCCAATTTACATTCCCCATACTGATGTCCTCCAGGAGCCTGTTGTGCCGGTCCCAGCAAATATCGTAAGGCCCCTGAGCTATTTGCAACAAAGTGCTATAAACATAGGTCTTCTGTGTAACACTTGTGCACTCTATTTCTCACGTCTTTGTCTTTGACAGGTCTGTATGAGGAAAAGACCAAAATTCCAATCGTAAATCTCACTCCCAATCGTGTTCAGGTAAAACATATCTTATAATGATGCAAAACACCAGGTTTAACATAAATAATTTAACTGTTTTTTGCCTAAGTCAGATGACTTCTGTTTACATCTGGTTCTTTTTATTTTTATGCTGAGAAAAAGACCCCAGTAATCTCAGTTTTGTCTCCTTTAGAGTTTATGTAACCAACAAGAATTTGATGAGAAATGTCAGAGTTTATATTTAAATATTATACTCTTGAGTGCAGACTGCAGTGTCTTGGCAAATGTGATGGAAATTTGAGACATTTTTTAGATCTCTTTCCAAATACTCAAGAAAATAATATTACTAAGGTGTTTTTGCTCAGGAGATCTCTTTAATATCTAAGTTGTTTCTTTCAGACAGCAATGAGGGGTTCAAACAGAGATGTTAGTTTATGTTTGTGTTTTTTTCCCCTCCTCCATGTCTCCTCAAGGGTATTAGATTAAGAAAAATTTGCTGAGAAATGTTGGAGTTCATACTAAGGCCATATTAATTGCAGACTCTGGTATCATGTCAAAATGTGAGCACAATTTGAGACATTAGATCTTTTCCAAAACTCTCAGGAGATCTCTTTAACATCTCAGTTATGTAAGGTAAAGAACAATGAGATTGGATGGAGAGCAAATGGAGACAACTGTTTACATCTCGTGTTGCAGATTTTCTCCTGAGAAAAGACACAAGTAATAAGTGTCTCCTCTAAAATGTAAAAAAATTAGAGATTTAAGACTTAACCGAAAATCTAATTTGCATCTCATTGCAGAAGAAACAAATTATTCAGTATATTGAAGAGATCTCATTTGTGATTTCACTTTCCTACAGGATTATGCAACTGATTTGACTACGTGCCTCTTGACTATTACTCTTCGAAATAGTGAGTGAGAGACGTCCTTTACCTAACCTTGTTCCGTCGAGTCTCACGGAGAGCGTGAATGCCCGGCATGGCTAATTAGAATCGCTAATTTCAGGCATTATACCAAGACGAGAGGGTAAGAGGTGTGAGCACAAAGGCATGCCAGCAGGGCTTGTCTTGCTTTGTGCTAAGCAGCTGGAGGAAAGTCATTTCCTGGGAACATCACAAACACACAAAAAAACCCAGCACAGGAAATGACTCTAGGGGGAATGAACGGACATCACGCTGTGTCAGGGAAAGACAAAGAATTGTTTTCTGCAATGTCATGACACCAGCAGTGGGCGTTTTGGCTCCAAACGAAACCCTCACGGTTTTGTTTCCTGGCCATCTGTGGACATGTAGAGCCAGAACAATGGAAACAACTACTTGCCAGTTCTCTGACTCGCGCTGGTGGCAGCTTTGGTGACCGAGGTCTTGCTTGGAGCTCCGTTGGACTCTGTTAAGAGATGAGTGGAGGTCGTTTTAGGAAGGGGGGCGGCCATTTTGCTGATGGGCCGCACCATGGGAGCCACGGATGAGGATACAGCCTGAGAGGTGATGGGACGAGATGTGACCAATCTTGCTGGTGCTGATGAAAAAGAGAGAGTGAGACTGATTCAAAATGAACTCGACAGCTTTTGCTACTGATTCCACAAGCGTATAGAATAAAGGACAGAGAGTGGGGTAAGATGTTTCTCCCATTGTAATCTCGCAAACTGTGGACAATTTTGTACAACTGGAACCATGATGTACACTGTAAACCCTCAAAATAATTAATTGGTTTGAGTAGGGCCAACTCAAATTATACAAATTAGTTCCATTGAATGAACTTTTATGAGTATTTAGAACTTTCTTTTTCATTTGAGTTCACAAACTGACACATTTTAAGTAAGTTGAATTGTTTTATTGTTTTGAGTTCTATGAACCTGTTTCTTTTAATTTAGACAAACTTAAATTTAACTGGAACTGGGCTGGGATTTCTATTTTCCAGCATGCTCTGCCATGACACTCAAAAGGGAGAGTAAATGTTAAAATTAATGTTAAGTGGGAGATTTAGAAGTGTTTAATGTTTTGTTATGCTAGTTTAGAAGAGTTTCTGTTATGTTTGGTTTTTGGGGGGTTACCATCAAGGTGACGAGTGGAGCATGAGCTTGGTTTGAGAAGTGTATGTTAAATGTTTTATATTGCTGTACTCATTCAGCAAGTGCTATGCTATGCTGATGCTATCAAAGCATTAAGTCACCAATAAGCAAATACACATTTATTGAATTAGCTAGTTACACTGAAAAAAAAAAAGATTCGTTGAATTTACTCAATTTGATAGTTTTTGAAAATTTACTCAATTTGAATTTACTCAATTTGAAAAAAAATGATAGTTGAATTTACTAAACATTTTTATCGTAAGTGGTTGCACACAATTGATTTTAGCTACATTTAAACAAATGCATTAAGTTCAACTTAATGCATTTGTTTAAATGTAGCTAAAATCAATTGTATGCAACCACTTACGATAAAAATGTTTAGTAAATTCAACTATCATTTTTTTCAGTGTGAAGCTAGGCAAGTTTCCACTACTAAAAATATATAAATTGAGATTACATGATAATTTTTAATTGTATGAATTAGCTTACTAAAATATTTCAAGTTAAGAGCAATAAAAATGTATGATTACAAAATAAAAATCTGCAAGTTCTGCTTACTTAAACATTACATTTCTTAAAAAATTTGATGTTACTGATTACTTCCAATTATTTGAGTTTTGCCAATTTATTCGGGTTTACAGTGTACTACTGCCTGGGGTTGCAAAAAAAAAGATGAAAAAAAAAAAAAAGACGAAGTCTTTTTACTAGACGAAGAAAAAGTGAGGTGTGGAAGCTTGTTTCTGCCCCTGAATAAAAATTAAAAAAGGGTAATTGCAACTTTTTATCTCGCAAATCTGACATTTTACTTGCATTTGCTAGTTTACATTTTGCGATTCAGTTTTTTTTTTTTTTTTTTTTTTTCAGAATTGCGAGTTATAAAGTCAAAATTGTGAGATATAAACTCGGAATTCTGAGAAAAAAGTATTTTTTCCCTCTAAATTGGACTTTATATCTCGCAATTGTGAGTTTATAACACGCAACTCTGACTTTATAACTCGCAATTCTGAGAAAAACAAGCTTCCATACTGAGGTTATTGTGCATATTGTTGTTCAGGAAAATAGAAAAGTTTCTTCACCTTTGAAAAGACTGCAAACACATGGGTATGAAAAATTACAACTCAATTAACAAGTTTTTGTTTTCTAATACAATATGTTCTGCGTATACAGTATCTGATGGATGACCACAGTCCTTGTGGTTTGAGTTTCACTTTGGTTTCCACTGGAGAATGAAAAAAAAAGTTTGATTGAAGATCTTTTTGGCTCTATTTTCCCCATTTTCCAAGACTGAGACCTTGTGTAAGTTGAATATATTGTGCCGTATCCGGCTTGATACAACAACCACCTAGCAATTTCTACTGCTCTGAAGTGTTCTTTAAGGAAGAGTTTCAGTTTTGAGACTGTCATCTCTTCTACTTGTCAGAGAAGCCGCACACACCTAAGACGTTAGAAATGCACTCCATCCCTCTCTCTCCACATGGAAACTACAGAGGAGATGTTTTACCAATTATCTCTGGACAAGAGCAGAGTCTGGCACAGTGTCCGTGTGTGCACAGGGTGGATAACTATCTTTTGCCATCTGGATTGTATTGCTCTCCCACCCGCAGTTCTGCTGGTGATAATCAAAGCGGGTCGGCAGATCCAGCTCTCTCTGTTCTGCTGTGTTTCTGTATGCTGCAATCACACAGATTGTGTTTGTAATAGTGGCCCGGGCCTGGATGAAGAAGTCATCAAATCGCTTTCCCTCTGATGGGGGAAAACGTGAACACAGGGCTCCTGTGAACGAGGGTTCATCGCTTGCAGATTACAGTCAAAAGACATTTGCAGAGCATTTTGTCAAAGCGCATGGAGGAAGATGGAAACCAGCTTGAGCAGCAGCGCAGAGACAAACACAACATATCTTTTCGTAAAACAGATCCAAACAATCACTGAGGCCCTACGTTTACGAGAGACTCAATAACAGTAGATGTCCGAGTTGATATGTTTGTATTCATGTTTAACACATCACATTTTAAATAAACATTTTTATTTAAATACTTTAAAAATGTCAAGTGGTATTGTGTATCCCCTTTTAGAGGACAATACCCTCATGCCAGGCAGTCATTGTGAAAAAAACTTTTATTCTTAAATACAAATCAGATATTGTAGAAGAAAAAAAGCTTCATTAAAAGACAAATTCTTGGTTTTTCAAATGAAAGTATGTGTAAAACACATATATAGTATGAAATCATTCACTCCATATATGATACATCATTTTTATTTTATGTTGCACACATTCTAATCACTATCTAACATATAACATATAACACATTTTAATTATGCTTTTTTTCTTTTACAATATCTGATTTGTATTGTGAATGTCGTAATAGCCATTTTAGTGATTACAAATGTTTAGTCTTAACTAAAAATGTTTTAAATAAATTATATTTAAAGATTATATTTTATATTATATTTATAATTAATAATTAATAATTACATTTTTTAAAAATTAGTTAATAAAAATATAGAAAAAATATACAGATTTTTGTCAAGACAAAATATGTACCTGTTATTTTATTGCAATACACTATTCTGACTTCTGTTTGGTAATTCTGTGAGCATATTATACAGGGAAGCACTCAAGCTGAGACTTTGATGCTTTGAATTGAAAAGCCCTGTGTTCCCTAAAGCAAACCCTGGGTAGAACTGCAGGATTGTGCTGCTTTGGCCTCTGTGGGTGAACGTAAAACAAGAAAAGAAATCTATTTTTCCCCCTTTTTGTATGTGCAACAAAGCTGGGGTCATATTTTGTTTGGCACTGTTTAACTTGGTTCTTGCTCTTTTTTTCAGAGGCAGACTTAAGAGGCAGAAATTTAGGTTTCTTACTTTTGCAGGAGATCCCATCTCCCTCCAGGCCCCAAGGGCAGGGGCCACACCTGAAAGAGCCGAATCCGTTCATACATCTGACTCCAGGAAAACATGGCCCTCTCACACACTCATTCACATCATCTTGACATGTGACACCTATGGACAGAAAACAAATATTATTATTATAATTATTATTAGCAATAAATGCATCTGTACAGAGTCCCAAAAGGGAAATTTGGTTCTCTCGCAAATGTTTTGCGTTCCCCCAAGAAAATTTGTGTTCCCTTGCAAAACATTTGCGAGCGAACGCAAGGTTTCTCGGGGGGGTCTCAAAACATTTGCGATAGAAAGTAAAGGCTTTGAAATATATTTTGTCCTCCTATCTCAAAAATTTTCCACCACCGTGTCCCTTTAGGGACTCCCTACGTCTGTGTATTAGTGTTGTGGGTTTTGCAGCGACTCTTTCTGCAAATTACATCTTTACTCCAGTAGGTGGCGACAAGTGACTTTAAGAGTTATTCATTCAACAGATTAGTTCAAAACACTGATTAATTCACAAAACGAAACTTTAAGGCGTGGTCACAATCGCGAAATTCCGGGCAAAATCTGCGTGCAGAAATCATTAGCCCTCATGAAAAATTTGCGTGGATTCATATTGGACTACTAAATCATTCACAATCTGTTCAAAAAACTGACTATGTGTCCGAAATAAAAACCTTCCCTATTATATGCGAAAAACATTATGCCAAAAGAGTAGTATGTCAAAATACATAGTATTCGGAAAAACTGTGGGCAAAAAGCACCCTGATGACCTACTAATTCAGGCGAGTTTCTGAAGTGTGCATTCGATGGACACCTTACTATCCCATGAGGCCATGGGAGAGGATTTATGAATGGAGGTGAAGCAACACAACTGACTCTGGTAGGTCAAGTGACAATAACAACAAGGCGGATGTAGTATGTCCGAATTTCATTCATACCACACACATTCATACTATATAGGGCGTACTCTTTTAACAGTCACAATTAATACAAACACAATGATTCGCTCAAGAAAGAAACACTAACGTGTGTTGCTCAGAAACGTGTCAATTTCTGCTTTGACTTTGGAACTGTTTTCATTGGCGGGGCACAAATACACATGTAACTGACAATACTGCATTTAAAACACAGGTTATTTAATATTATCTTTTTTTTTAACCTGCTATAGTTAATTGTTTTTCAATTATGATATAGTGACTGCATAGCAATTGCCAAGCAACCACCATAATTGTGACGTCAAGTTTGCGTCAATCATATTCATCATAAACTGCAACTAACTTGTTGGCTAATATATCTTGATTCATATGCATGTAGATATGTTTCTTTGTCACTGTGAAGAACAATAGCATTTAGAGTCAATGGTACACTTCAGACCTTTTTATCCGATAACTGTTATTCAAAGTTAAGCTTTATGTGTCCAAACACACTTCTCAGATACAGAAGTTTGGTGCTAACCAAATATAAAGCACATTTGAAATTCAAATGAAAAAAATAGTGGCGAAGCATTGTTTCTAGAGAATGACAATCATTTCCTCCACTTCTATCCTCTACTAAAACATCAGGAGTCCATACCAAACACTGCTTTCAGCAAAGATAAAACATTTCTGGAACGATTCATCACGGTGTTTTGGCCTGTTTACTACTCCCAGTAGCAGAATAGCATACAGATACTCTTTCCTCTGTGTGGGTTCAGTAGCTGCTGGGCATTCGTCCATTTTTTCATTTGTATTTGTGTTGTTTGTGGCTTCTCTTAGAAGTGTGTTTGAAGGGGATCTTTAATAATGTCCAAACCATCTGCAAAGGCCCAAAGCGTTACGAGCAGCAGCAAAACACAAACTTTCATCCAATCAGCAATGTCGGTTCATCTCACGCATGCATTGCCATTAGTGGAAATGGACAAACTCTTCTGACCTGGTTCGATATACGCTGTGCGTCCTTTTAAAAACACCAAGGTAAAAAAAGCTTTTCATTTCAACTTCAATCAACAGCAGTCATTGCATTCAGCCAGGAAACACTAATTCACACATCACCAGTGAAGAGATTTCAACCACCAACCTCAGAATAGACAGTGTGTGAAAACATCAACAGTTCAGCAGCGTTTGTCTGAAATTCCTTGGCAAGAGCGCTTGTTGGTTTTGAGCCTTTTGTTTTCACCCACATATGTTCGGCTGCTTTCAAGCTTGGAGAAACTAAATGAGCTCGCCAGTCATAACTTGGGATGGGGTTTTTTTTTTTTTTTTGTGCAAAATACGACACTGTAATTGGATCACAAATGAAACTGAGCCAAGAGTTTGTGATATTTTGATGACCTGCTTCGTAATCAATACGAAAAAAAGCACACACTAAAAATACAAAGCATTGACCCAAAGATGAGGTATAACTCTTAATTGTTCCATGTGGGTAAGGTAAGGCTATATATATATATATATATATATATATATATATATATATTCTCTATTGAATAAAGCAAACCAGCGTCTCGCTCGTAAAGTTTTGATGGATGTGGATTGTAATCAAGGTAAAGACACCTAAATTTACCTTGAAAAAAGCTTGCAGAAAATACAGTTTTGTGAGAATTGTCCTTGAATCTGATAGTTTTCTGGTTGAATCTCCTGAAATGGCCATTTATGTAAATTTAAGGAAGGAAAATCTAACATAATGGAACATAATTTGTGATATACCTGTGAGTCCAGTAGGACACTGGCATTCGAACCCGTCGACCAGATCTACACAGACTCCGACTCCACACGGACTGGAGCCGCATTCGTTCTGCTCATCCTGGCACAGGTCACCATGGAAACCCGCCTGGCACACGCACAGGTACTCGCCGCTGCCCGCTGGATACTTGATGTTAGTCACACACGTCCCTCCATTCATGCAGCCACATGGCCGTACTATCACCTGTAACCGTGGAAATGTGGACAGAACCGTAAGGTAACGCAAATAGAAATAAAACTAAGTAAACTTTGTGTTTCAAAAACTTATAATTATTAAATTATATATATATATAGTATAATAGTACAGTATAATTTCATTTATATGTACACATACAGATACATTTTTGAAAAAAAAAAACATATACTATTATATATACCCCTATAATATAGTATCTTAATTTTATAACTTATAAAATTACAATTCAGTATATAATATATACACTTAATATTAAACATATTGAGGTATATATATAGTAGCTTGCTAGCTTTTTGCAGCAGTGTTGCTAATTGCATACTCTCTCTCTCTCTCTCTCTCTCTCTCTCTCTCTCCTGCATCTCTCAAACTCAGACAGTATTTAATAAGCGCTAGCAGGCAGGAAGCAGATGCTTGTTAGCCGTCTAGGCCCCTCAAAGGATATGGAGAGGAGGACGTTTGTCTTTCGTTGCACCGGCTTGCTGTGACACAGGACTCGAGAGAATCCCGGTAGCTGAATTCTGCTGTCCTTATGCCGTGATAAGATATTTGACATACTGGGAACTCTAAATACCAACTCATATTAAGGTAGTATGATGATACTTAATGATTACTATATTCATATAGTATAGAATATACATGAGACTCCAAGGATCTTCAGAGAATACTGTATTACCATGGTACATATGCAAAAATGCAGCATTTTAGTTGTCCAACGTCATCTAAGCAAATCACCCGTCGTTTACACGTCGACTGGGCCATAATCCAGTCCTGTTTCAATTAGTAGTTTAATCTTTCTATGAATAAAGGACCTACAGTATCTTTGAATGAGATCATATGCAATACTAGCTTGGCATTTACATTTATTAATTTAGCAGACGCTTTTATCCAAAGCGACGAACAAATTGATTCACTAAAATGAATCAGATTTCCCAATGCTACACATGAGGGAGGAAACAGTTTAGGAGAGCATATTCCATTATTGCCTCAACTCACACAATAAAATATGACAAAAACACAGTGATGTAACACTTTGTAATTCTACAACTCTGCTCATTAGAAAAAGTAGCTTGTTCCTGAAAATGCAACACTGTTATACTACTAAAATGTAGTCATGTTAGTATTGTCGCTGCTTTTATTTATATACTTTTTAATTCACTTATATATATTGATATAGAATACATTTTATTTTATTTTATTTTATTTTTGATTCAGTTCTCCACTTCAACTTAATGATCTGTTAGAAACAAAATAACAGTTTACAGGTTTGGAACAACATAATTTTTTTATGAGAACTGTTCCTTTCAGACATCCCAGAAGAGGTTTGGATCATTATTACAAAACTAACATTATTATTTACAAAACTAAAGTTTTCGTCATGTTTCATAGAAATTCATTTCTGTCCTAAACATAAAAATCAGTCAGGCATCAATCTCTCAATGTCTCTCACCTCCGCAGTAAATCTGCTCCGGGCATCACACTCATCAGACACAGTAAATTGAAAACTGTGCATTTCCTCCTCGTGCACTTTCCAGATGAGGAGCCCGGCTGGGGAAATTGAGGCCCCTGGGGGCCCCGTCTCTAGCTGGAAGAGTAGGGCCGAGCCCTCTGGGTCAGTGGCTGTGAATTGGTACACAAAATTCTCCCCTAAAAAGGTCTGCAGGCCGTCCCGTGGCTTGTGGAAGGTCGGCGGACGATTAGCTGCGGAAATGAAAGGGGAATTTCAAGAAAGAATACTGTGAAGGAATCGCAGACTCCCAGAGCTGATCTTCAGTTGCCAGATGATATTTTATACGGGACCAATAACGCTAACTATAAAGACGACTGTATAGACTTCCACGGCAACATATGATAAAGTTCTGTTTATTATAAGCATGCGCTGCAGTTTTGTCGACTGCCGCTTTAAAAGCTTGAGCTCTATCAAGCAGGATGGATTCTGATTGGCTGTCAGTGTTTTTGTCATTCCCCAGCTGAAAAACAAAATGTTCTGAATGTGATTTCAACGATATCATTCCTTTGTCGTTATCGTTATAGTTCTGGCGTGGATTTCCTATTCTAAGAATTAGAATGATTATATATATATATATATATATATATATATATATATATATATATATAAATATATATATAAAAAATCATTCAAATTCTATATATATATACAGTGAGGAAAATAAGTATTTGAACACCCTGCTATTTTGCAAGTTCTCCCACTTGGAAATCATGGAGGGGTCTGAAATTGTCATCGTAGGTGCATGTCCACTGTGAGAGACATAATCTAAAAAATCCAGAAATCACAATATATGATTTTTTAACTATTTATTTGTATGATACAGCTGCAAATAAGTATTTGAACACCTGTCTATCAGCTAGAATTCTGACCCTCAAAGACCTGTTAGTCTGCTTTTAAAATGTCCACCTCCACTCCATTTAATATCCTAAATTAGATGCACCTGTTTGAGGTCGTTAGCTGCATAAAGACACCTGTCCACCCCATACAATCAGTAAGAATCCAACTACTAACATGGCCAAGACCAAAGAGCTGTCCAAAGACACTAGAGACAAAATTGTACACCTCCACAAGGCTGGAAAGGGCTACGGGGAAATTGCCAAGCAGCTTGGTGAAAAAAGGTCCACTGTTGGAGCAATCATTAGAAAATGGAAGAAGCTAAACATGACTGTCAATCTCCCTCGGACTGGGGCTCCATGCAAGATCTCACCTCGTGGGGTCTCAATGATCCTAAGAAAGGTGAGAAATCAGCCCAGAACTACACGGGAGGAGCTGGTCAATGACCTGAAAAGAGCTGGGACCACCGTTTCCAAGGTTACTGTTGGTAATACACTAAGACGTCATGGTTTGAAATCATGCATGGCACGGAAGGTTCCCCTGCTTAAACCAGCACATGTCAAGGCCCGTCTTAAGTTTGCCAATGACCATTTGGATGATCCAGAGGAGTCATGGGTAGGGTTGGGTACCGAAACTCGGTTCCAATAGGGAACCGGTTCCGACGTAAACGGTAGTAACCAGACCGAATAAGAACGAAACTTTCGGTGCCTGATTTCGGTGCCTGACGTTTTTTACCGCCCCCTATAAAACATCTCGCGGCACGAATGATCCAATAATAAAACATCTCCAGTTAACCAGCAGAGCGTTCATTTAGTTCGTTTGTTAAATAAGAGATCTAGCGCTGAAATGTGTTTTTTAAATCAAGTGATCAAAGTGCTCGTTGCCGCTGCGATCAGTGGCGCTGATACAGTGTTTTCTCTTGGCTCGCGCACACACTTGGCTTCACTCTGACACGCGCTTCAATACGTTGCGGAGATCGATCTATTTATAAGGCGCCGTCTATATGATTATGTGCGCGGAGAGTTTGTGTGTGCGTGCTCGCGTCTCAGATGAGTATGTGCGCGGAGAGTTTGTGTGTGTGTGTGTGTGTGTGTGTGTGTGTGTGTGTGTGTGTGTGTGTGTGTGTGTGCTCGCGTCTCAGATGAGTATGTGCGCGGAGAGTTCCGCGCGTCTCGTGTGTGTAGAGTTTGCGTGTGTGTGCGTGAGCGACTTTAGAAGTTGTGCATTTCATATGTATTAGTTTGAGCATTCAGCAGTATACATGTATGTGTGACTACCTAGTGTACGTGTATGCAAGGGTATCATATGTGCGTGAATGAAGTTTGATTTAAGCCCTAGACGTCGCCTCATATCTATTCGTTCTGGTGAAATCTCAAAATATAATGGACACAAAGTGTCCCTGCTTGATATACAACCACTGATGAGCATAATCGGTTTAAAAAAAAAAAAAAAAAAAAAAAAAAAAAACTACGAATGCGGATTAGAACCCAAAACCTCTGACACGCTTGACTAAAGTTCAAGTTCAGCTGCCAGTGTTCCTCTTCGGGTAAGTCTAGTATTTTAATGCCAACTGCAAATCTTGAATATCAAGTATGAAGTATATCAATATCAAGTATATTTATATGGCTATACTGTGTGTTAAATATTTCTGCTCAGTGTCAGATATTTCTCTGTTTTGTAAAAGTCATAATATGAGAAAACAAAATTTTGATCTTAACTCAAGTGTTTTGTGCTACATCAGTAGCTTTTTAAAGGGCACAATTTTTCATTTAATCAGAAATCAGAAAATCTTTTTCAGAAAAACACACACACACACACACACACACACACACACACACACACACACAGACACACACACACACACACACAGACACACACAGACACACAGACACACACAGACAGACAGAGGTATTATTTTTTTGATAAAGTGTGTGCGGTTTAGTTTTCTTAAGTACCGTTTCAAGAACCGTTTAAGCACCGGAACCGTTTGAAAAATACCGAGTAGGTACTGGTATCGGATAAAACCCAACCAATACCCAACCCTAGTCATGGGAGAAAGTCATGTGGTCAGATGAGACCAAAATATAACTTTTTGGTCATAATTCCACTAAACGTGTTTGGAGGAAGAAGAATGATGAGTACCATCCCAAGAACACCATCCCTACTGTGAAGCATGGGGGTGGTAGCATCATGCTTTGGGGGTGTTTTTCTGCACATGGGACAGGGCGACTGCACTGTATTAAGGAGAGGATGACCGGGGCCATGTATTGCGAGATTTTGGGGAACAACCTCCTTCCCTCAGTTAGAGCATTGAAGATGGGTCGAGGCTAGGTCTTCCAACATGACAATGACCCGAAGCACACAGCCAGGATAACCAAGGAGTGGCTCTGTAAGAAGCATATCAAGGTTCTGGCGTGGCCTAGCCAGTCTCCAGACCTAAACCCAATAGAGAATCTTTGGAGGGAGCTCAAACTCCGTGTTTCTCAGCGACAGCCCAGAAACCTGACTGATCTAGAGAAGATCTGTGTGGAGGAGTGGGCCAAAATCCCTCCTGCAGTGTGTGCAAACCTGGTGAAAAACTACAGGAAACGTTTGACCTCTGTAATTGCAAACAAAGGCTACTGTACCAAATATTAACATTGATTTTCTCAGGTGTTCAAATACTTATTTGCAGCTGTATCATACAAATAAATAGTTAAAAAATCATACATTGTGATTTCTGGATTTTTTAGATTATGTCTCTCACAGTGGACATGCACCTACGATGACAATTTCAGACCCCTCCATGATTTCTAAGTGGGAGAACTTGCAAAATAGCAGGGTGTTCAAATACTTATTTTCCTCACTGTGTGTATATATATATATAATATATATATATATATAGAGAGAATTTGAACAATATATATATATTTTATAAATATTATTAATTAATAAAAACATTTTATTATATATGTTATTTCGACAGCAAAATGATAAATGTCTCACATGGAACAAACAGGCACAAAATGAAAATCTGTTTTTGTAATATCTGGCATGATGACATTTGTGGGATAAAATCTGATTTAAAGCATCATGCGTTCGTTTCCGACGGTTATTTCCCACTTCTTGTTTCTTGAGAAACTTGACAAAAATCGCAACGTGGAGCAAAAATATCCATCTTAAGTGACATGCAATTATCTACAACAGAACCACAGAAAATAAACCAACCCTGATCTTGGAATATGAAAGCATTCTCTGCAACAATATGTCACTCATATTCAAAATCTCATTCTCGAGCAGCATGATGTATATGAGTTTGCGTGTTTCTGGCTGGGAAATGTCAACTAACAACAAAATGGATCCATAAATCTGTTCTGACATCATAAGGTAAACAAACCCAATGCATAATAACATGATAAAATTCAGCTAAACATACCGTTGCCATTTTATAAATGCAAACATTCAAACCAAGTAAAAAAAAAAAAAACATGCTAATTGTTTCAAAATGGTCTGATGTCAATTTTTCTAATTTCCTCAGTTATGCAACAGTACAAATGCTCATTTGAATCACTTAACATTTAAAATTTCTTGATGATCATCTCGTCTAAATTTAATTTGTCTCCGTGAATGAATGGACTCTCAATTTAGCCACAGAATGGTGAAAAAAAGGCATGGCAGAAGCACAAGGGAAATAACTATCAGGAAGATAAGTGGGTGTGAGGTGAATGGGTAATGTTCCTTCAAGCTGAGTGTGTGGTGTGTGTGTGTGGAGTCTTCAGATAGCATCAGTCCGGACCTCATTTGCAGTGCAGGCAAACAGATGGATGTTTACTGGCGGTTCTCGCTGTACACAGGAGTGTGGATAAAGAAGAGGTTTTGCTGAAATTAAAGGCAACATGATTCCTAAAGAACTTGACATTTGGTGTGTTTGTGTGTCAAATGTTGTTGCTTGTGTGTGTAATTGTTTTGCTATTTGTTTTTCTTCAGTTTTTGTAAAAACCTAATAAAACCTCTAAGATTTACATTCACTCTTAAATATGACTTGTGTGGTCTTCTTCAAAATGGCTCATGAATCTTAATCAAAATGCTATAAAACAGTTCTGGCTCTAATATCTGATTGGATGAGATATGTTTTAGAACACTGTTTATGCTCATCAGATGAATTTTATATGAGTTAAAATAATAAACTATTGTGTATTACGATTATTAAGAATAATACTAATGAATAAAAAATATTACCATAATTATTAATCAGAATTTTGATATTTACATATGTAGTAATTATTGATAATTATATAATAAAAAATAATAATAATTAGGATTAGAAGAGTGTGCGCTATATAATAAAAATAATACGTATTATTATTAAAATAAAATGATTAAATAATAATAATAATTAATGATAATATATTTATTGATAATTATCAATTATTTGTAATTAATTAAAGATAATGGCTATTAATACTAAATTATTAATATAAATAAATACATAATTTTAATTTATATTTGAAAATTATTATTATTAAAAGAGAGATTGTGCCATATAATAATAACAATTATTATTATTAAAACAAAATTATAAACAATAATTATAATATAAACAAATATTAAAATCTCAAATATTAAAAGTATAATGTAAAATAATTAAATATAACATAAAATAATATAATTTAGGACAATATAATATTACTTTTATGTAATAAATATTTTTATAATATTTATAATGATAATATATTATATGTATATAAATATAATAATACTAATATATTTATAATAATAATAATAATAATAAATTATTATTATTATTATTATTATTATCAGTATTAGTAGTAGTATGAGAAGAAGAGAGAGTTTATGCTATATAATAACAACAATAACCACAATCCATATTACTATAATAATTATTAATAAAAAAATATATTAGGAAATATATTTAATGTATATTATAACATTTTATATTATTATTTTTATAATAATAATAATAATAATAATAACAATTAGCAATAATTATTAATATAAATAAATATTAAATGTCTTATATTAAAAGTATAATGTAATACAATTTATTATAACAACATCATATTTAATATTATGATTTTAATAAAAATAAAAATAATATTTTGTTATTAATCATAAATTATTAAATATATTAAACATACACATTTGTGAAAACACATTATTTTGCAAAATTGTTTTATAAAATCAATAAGATACATGAGGATGTGTGTCAGAGTGTTTTTACCACAGTAAAAGCTGGTTCATGTTTACACCACTTTGCATCATGCTCAACAACACCTCTTAACTGGTAAATCCACTACAGTTCTCTTAGCCATACTAACGTCCAATACTTCATCAACATCCTATAAACATCCTCCAGTGTTGCAAATGTCAAGTCTACTGAGACGAAAACAGTATTTAAAAGAACCTAATGAAATATTACACAAAGTCTTCTCAGTGTGATAATAAAACCAAAACTAAAGTTTATGACCTAATGCTTTACTTCATTTTTTGCAACGCTGTAAAATCCGGAAATGTAATGTCAGCAAATTGAAATTCACAGCTAGCATATTCCAGCTGACTCGCCACATAACATCTCTGTTTAGCTGCTGTAATAAAGTCTTTTAGTAAAGCGGTGAGCTTTTAACTTCAAACATACCCAAAGTAATAGCAAGACAGCGCATCCTTTCAGATCTCCCCTACTTCCTTTTATAGTTCGATAATGAACGATACAGTAAGTGCCTCACACAATATTCAGTTAAATACATGTTGTAAAGGTCACATTCAGCCACAGCTCGTATTTTAGATCTTTTTGAATGGATTTGTCTTTATTTAGCACTAAATTAGATTTCAATTGGACTGTGCTGTAGAAGGTTGTTGGGTCGCGTCCAATGGCTGTTTAGACTTGTAACTTTATTTATAGCTTAGTGGTGTGCTGTGTGATTGTAACAAGTACAGATAATGTTCAATAATGTGAGCTATTGCCGTAAGATCTCGGTTTGACTTCAAATCGACTGTGTTTACCTTGATTAATGGACCAGGTGTATTTGGAGGCCGTGGAGTTACACAGGAGACACGGAACAGAAGGGCTGGAGTCTCCCTCGGCAAAACACATCCCATCTATATTACACGTCCTCTCCTGAGAGAGAGAGAGAGAGAGAAAGAGGGAAGAACTGTTATTATTGTTCATGAAAACTAATTAAAGAAGGTCTTTAAGAGATACAAACAAACAAACAGCTAAATTAATAATGCTAAAATAAATACTTAACTGGGAAAATAATAAGATGAACTAAATTACATTAAACTAACCTAAAAAACTGAATCTAAAATAATAATAAACTGTGAAAAATAATAATTAAATTAAAATAATAATAAACTGTGACACTGTAATAAATTGAAAGTAAACTAAATTACATGAAACTAAAATAAAATAAAAATATAATAATAATACAATATAATATAATAAAAATAGGAAAACTGAAAACTAAGCTACTAAACTACATTTTCATGGCTATATCAAAAATGTCCACAAAATAATTTTAGTTTTAGTTTTTGATACAGGCAGTTTACAAAACTTGAAACATTTACAACTTTTCTGTACATGTGCAGTTTTCAAATTAAACTTATTCTATTTCAGTAAGTTGCCAAGACAACATTTCTAAAGTTTCTATTAGTTTTTTATAAATAATATCTAATATTTATATTTTATTTTATGTCAGCTTTAATTCAATTAATGAAAACGTTATAAGCATTAAAAGTGAAAATGTGCTAGACACTGATACTAAACTAAACTAAAACACAACTAGAACAGAAAAAATAAAACTAACAATGATAGTGAAAACTAAACTGAATAAAATTCAAAATAAAATAATGAATACATTCTAAAATTCAAAACTATTATTATAACCCTAGAAATTAAATAAATAATAATAAAAAAAACACTAAAACCTAAATCAAAACTAAATAAAATGAAAAAATTATAGCGTGAAAAAATGTAACAAAATCAATTTGAAAAAAATAAATAAATAATAATAATACAAAAAAATTCAACTATAATAACCCTGCACACATTTTTATCCAAAGTGACCTTTTTGCCTTCAGTTTGTGCTTTTCCTGGGATCATTGTTGCCAAGTCCATGGTTTTCCAGCGGAATTGGGCTACTTTTAAATTGTTGCCGCAGGAACATTTTTTTTCCCCCGTGGGTTGATTTCCACCACTGTACATAAGATTTCGGTGCTCAAACACCCCCAAAACACCCCAAGACGTACAAATTCAATGGATAATTTGGCCTAACGACGCTTTTGACTGGCCATTGGGCTACTTTTGTTGCACAGACCTGGCAACCCTTCTTGGGATTCGAACTTACAACCTTGTTGTTGTTAGTGTTCAAATTTAGCCATTAAGAAAGAAAGAAAGAAAGAAAGAAAGAAAGAAAGAAAGAAAGAAAGAAAGAAAGAAAGAAAGAAAGAAAGAGGATTCCAGCTGTATCCACCATGTGTGGAGATGTGTTGCTACTGCTCACGGTTACTGCGGCTCAAACCCACTTCCCCTGTCAAACCTTTGAGATAAAGCTCAGCCGTCTTTGCTATAAACCACCAAAGCATATAGCCTGGCACCGATAGCATCTCTATATTTCAAGTTTTTAATATCCAGTGGGACGTGTAAGTCGCAACACCCGGAGGACATGCGCGGCAAATCAGAGAAGATAAACACAGACCAAAACGGATCCACCTAGATAACTGATCTCTCACGGTGAGATTACATGCTATGTGGCAGTCGGAAACCCAGAGAAAGAAAGCAAGAACGAGCGAGTATATCAGGTGCTCAAGGGATTGGTTTCTCCGTCTTTGGTCTCGATGTCGTGAATAATATCTGTTTTCCACATCCACGCTCCGGGGTTTTCCAACACACACCCTTGTGGCCTATCGCTGCTGTCCTGTTGCAGTTAAGACAGTACACAGGCTATGACAGACTTTTTTGCCTTTTGAGTTGTTAAACTCGCATCCTCAGCGACTTCTTTTCCAGTGGAAAATCCAGGCCATTAGTTGAGGAAGTCATTTCGCGCAGAGTGAATATAAAGTTCAGGATGATGGACAGATGGATAAATGAACAGAAGGGCCACAAGGGAAGTTGTGCAGGAACAATCATGGATGGTTTTAACACAGTACTAGAAACAATCTTCATTCTAAAGCAATTCAGAATCTGTTTAGAGGATTTTAAACCAAACAGGGGTTTCTGAATTACAGTATTGAAATATCTCTTCTTTATATTCTTCTCCACACATTTTTGTAATTAATTCAGATCAAACTATACAAACTATTTATACACTTAAAGATAAATATTATTAATAAATTATATTATGTTTTATTATTAAAATGTATGAAATCTCCTATTAATATTATTAATTTTATATATCCAAGTGCTGTCAAATCGATTATTCACGATTAATTGCATCAAAAAGCTTGTAAAAAAATTAAATTATAATAATTATATATATATATATATATATATATATATGTAATATATATATATATATAATATATATAATATATATATATATATATACAATATATATATATATGTATATATATATATATATATATATATAATATTATATATATTAGTAATATTATTTAAAATTATATATATATATATATATATATATATATATATATATTAGGGCTGTCAAACGATTAATCGCGATTAATCGCATCCAAAATAAAAGTTTGTGTTTACATAATATATGTGTGTGTGTATGGAGTATAATTATTTTCTATATATAAATACACACACATGCATATATATTTAAGAAAAATGTGTTATTTATATATAAAATATTTATATATAATATAAATTATATATAATATAAATATATATACACAGTATATGCAAATATTTCTTAAATATATACATGCATGTGTGTGTATTTATATATAGAAAATAATTATACTCCATACACACACATATATTATGTAAAAACAAACTTTTATTTTGGATGCGATTAATCACGATTAATCGTTTGAGAGCCCTGAAATATATATATATATATATATATATATATATATATATATATATATATATATATATATAAAACAAACTTTTTGATGTGATTAATCGTGATTAATCGTAATTAATCGTAATTAATCGATTTGAAAGCACTTGGATATATAAAATTCATAGTAATAATAATAATAGTTAGTAATATTATTTAAAATTATATAACACATCGAATAAATTACAAATTAGTTATGAGTTAATTACGAAGAAGGATTATTAAGAAATGTATTCTTATATTTTATGAACATCTCCTATACATTTGTACCATTTCAATATTAAACCGTCAGCAGTGATGCCACTATTTGTTTGCAAACTGTATGGTGAATGTGATTTGTCTTCTTTTTTCCCTTTTTTTGTAAAAATTAATTTCCATACTAAATTGTGATTAGTCTGTTATTTCATGCATCTATTCAAGCTTTTACAATCACCTTTAAATGGTAAAGACGCAGTAAATTTCTCATAAACCGCCAACATCATGTTCGAAAACTGCAGAATGGCTCTGATGTTTATGACAAACCTAAGTCTAAAACCTAAACTAACATTTCCTTCAGACAATGCAAATATAGTTAAAAATCTATTTAACCCATAACTTTTTGGAAAAAAATGATTTGTACATGCATGTATGTGTATTTTTTTCACATTTTCTATGCTAATTGTTGATGAAAAAAGAGGAATGGACGACTATTTAATCTATTGGTCTATTTAAGACTATCATTACCTTCAGCTTGCAACGTCCAGAGGGAATCACACACAACTGGCAAATACCGTCATAAAGGGTTAAAAATTTCCCCTTGCTGTACTGACGACCATCATTGGTCACCTGAAGAAGAAAAAAGAGAGGTTTAAATACATATGATAAATAGACAAATACATACATTGTGAGTGGATGTGGTATTAATAATACCACATTCACTCAAGGTCAAAAAAGTAAGTCAAATTATTTAATTTAATTTTTAAGGTGTGCAGTCAACCAGCCATTACGTATCGCAAAATAAAGAAATTTTGTGATCAAACTAATTCCACATTATGCTGTTTATTACATGGCTTCTTATCAAATTTGTTACTTGGTCTGACCAAGTTACTTGGTAAATTTGACATGAATATTGATTTGAGTCATTAAACGAAATATTTTAAATATCTTTAAAAAAAAACAGGTAAATATGTGTGTTGCCATTGTAAGCAAAATAAACTTTTTCATTAAGATAATGCAAACTGCATACTGAGAAATATTTATGATCTGCAAACTTTCTAAGTTCATCCGCCACTGGCAAGTGATGCAAAAAAATCGTGTCTTCTTGTAACACTTCAGAGCATCTTTAGCAGCACTAGTTTGAGTAAATCCAAAAGCGAGGTTAATTTTTCAACCCCTCAGTGAGTGTTTAATCCCACAAGCCTTTGAGATTAATGCGGGCAGGAGTTTAGGTGGATTTCGAGATGTATTACCTCACAGATTCGTCTTTGCTCCGACCTTCAGAGACACCCTGTGGCTCTTTGAACATTGCAATTTATGTTAATGATCCTCATCACGGCTATCCATTTTTTACATCAGTAAACACACTCATTAACACACACACACATAGATCAAGGCCCACTTTGGGACCGAGCGATGAGGTCAATGATCACACAACCTGAATTGAGTTTACAAACTTTTTAATGTTTATGTTCGCCATATACTTAAAGATAAAGTCAGACTGGTTTCCTATATGGGCCGTCAAAGCATAAAAATGATTAAAATGATTGTGTTGCCTTTATGGCTGTCATTCAGAACGGAAGAGCTCTCCTCCATCTCATGGTTTGATGATTTCGACAGATATAATATTTTAAAGCGCCCAGGTACGCATCATTTAGCTTGGCCTCAAACAGCGCGTGCGACCGGCATAAATTCAGCCTGATTTTAAGCGTTAAAACCCATAACTGTGAAGGAGACTTCATGTGTAATTACATTTTCGCCAATACAGAGAAGCTAGCGCTTCATCTTTCAATCACAATGGAAAGTTTAGAAAATGATGGTCTGCTTTTATCAGACCGATGACATTTTGATTCATTCAGTCACTGCAAAAAATGGCAGTGGAAAATCAATCTCACGAACCCTTGGATATTTCCCTGTCCCTGAGATTGATGGACAGGTACCTTAATCTCCCATCTGGCATAGGGCTGCTCGCTGGCCGTGAAGTCCACCGTGTCGACGGCCATGTTGCCGAGTCGAGGGACGGCGCAGTCCACCGCTTTGGAGCTCAGGAAGGACGCTTTGGTTGTCCCTTCCTCTTCAGGGATCCAAACTCCATTTGTGTGCTAAAAAACATCAACAAAAAAAGAATTGATTTGTGGCAATAGTGTGGCAAAAATGTACTCTAAAATGTGAACTGGATGTAATGTTTTCAGACACTTAAAGCGTAACTCTCGCCAAAATGCAACCTAGGGTATTTTTGTTAATCTACCCGAGGCTAACTTTCGTTTAAAATCATAATTAGGATGGAAACGCCACTTTTAAGTTTGACCGTATTTTCGTTTTCGGTCAAATTGCCTTTTGAATGGGAGTGCTTGGGGCACGACTATGATAGCATTAAAATCGCTATTTTTATAACACTAAGAAGGCTCGACACAACATGAAACTTTGCTCGAAGTATCACCAGGGGCTCTACACATGAACTCGAGCATTGAGAACATTGTTTGTGTACACAGAGTTTACTAAAAAGAAATATTTTGAACTGTAGCTGTTGTTGTTTCCGTCCGCCGCCATTTTGTCAGTCAAAAATAGTCGATCTCTGAATGCAACGTAACAGGGAGGAGAGTAAAGACGGAAAGTTCCATAAATAAATTCACGGATAATTTGTTGTTTTGTCGTTAGTGAAAATCAATATTGACCTTGTATTTGAAAAAGGATCCTCATATAAGAATCAGTTCGTTCGCATTCGGAGGTCGACTATTTTGACTGACAAAATGGCGGCGGACAGAAACAACAACAGCTACAGTGAGTAGTTCAAAATCTTTAATTTTTAAGTGACTTTTTTTCTTTGAATTCAACCAACTTTTATCAGAAGATACGCTAAAACTTTAGGATATGCATGTCCTTCAGTTGTTTGAGATAAAACTCAATATTCACCTCTGACCCTTCATTGTTTGAGAGAAACAGAAACAGCTAGAATAATGAATGCCAAATCAATTTGCTCAAATGGGATGACCCCACACAGGAGGTGGAATGCCTCCTGGGAAAAGACAGCGAGAAAAGGGGTGGTTCAGAAATATGTGAGCGGTGGACTTTAAATGAGAGAAAAGCATAAAGGGAGCATATTCAGAATTGCATGGTGGATACTTTTTTCCCCCCATTACATCTACATTTTTTGAGGTATAAAAATAATATAATTATTAACCTCAAATGCATTTAATATGCTCCTCTGGCTTATTCAAAACCCACTAAGAAGTCGTTATTGAAGTCAAAGTAGACATGGCCTTTTTATAGATTCAGAAGTACTAACCTGTTCAAGGTTAAGAATGATTTCGAGTTATTGGGGTCTCAGATTATGAGGGTCAAACCCAGCCCTGCAGGGCAGCGTTTTGACATCATTAAATTAACTTCGAGTGTAAAGCTTTTAAGTAAAACAGACAATTTAATAAAAGGGCAACCAGCCGATAATCACAGCACATAATGTGTGCTTTTGCATGTTGTTTACCAGTCTTACCGCATGTGTTTTCTTTGTATGTGCTCTGCTGTGTTGACTGATCACTGTATTTATTGCTTTCTTTATCTCATCAGATATCCCCCTATGTCGTTCCCCTCATTCTTCTAATTAAATATACAAACAGATGGCAAGCATGTATTAAAAAAAGCCATGCTAGCCTAAGATTCATAAAAACTCTTTGATGAAATATTAAAGAAGACAGGCTTAGAAGAGTCGAACGCGATCTTAGCCATTATAATAAACTAAATAAAATGCAATTAAACTAAGTGCAAATAGCCCACCTTGTTGGCAGAGGCTATTTACACTAACTCTGCACATTGGCGTCTGGTTGGGCTAGACAAAAGTATGGGATGCTGGTTTGTCAAAAGTAGCAATAGTGAGGCGTGTGTTTTGACGCAAAAAGCTTTGACGCAAATTGACCCGAGTTTGAATCCGACTTTTGCCAAAATCGCTCTACTCCCTTTTCCCATCACATATGAAACCGAAAAGGCATTTATTTTCAATAAAAATTAAGAAAATATTGTGGAATGTTTATTAAGTGGAAATAAAGTGTATTACGTGTGTTTAATAATAATGTTTTTTTTTTTCGGTTAGTGGTAGGAAGGGCTTTATTATGGAAGCTTGTTTCCGCCACAGAATAAAACATTTTAAAAGATAATTGTGACTTTTTATCTCACAATTGCGAGTTTACATCTCGCAATTCTGACTTTATTTCTAAGAATTGCGAGATATAAAGTCAGAATTGCGTGTTATAAAGTCAGAATTGCGAGATATAAAGTCAGAATTGCGTGATATAAAGTCAGAATTCTGACTTTTTTTCTCACAATTGCGACTTTATATCACGCAATTCTGACTTTATAACACGCAATTGCGAGTTTATATCTCGCAATTCTGACATCTTTTCTCCAATTCTAAGGAAAAAAAAGACGGACTTTTTTTTTTTTTTTTTACCACAGAATAGTTTATATCTCACAATTCTGACTTTATAACACGCAATTGCGACTTTATTTCTCAGAATTGCGACTTTATATCTCACAATTGCGACTTTATTTCTCAGAATTGCTACTTTATTTCTCACAATTCTGACTTCATATCTCGCAATTCTGAGAAAAAAAGTCACAATTCTGACATGATATATCGCAATTGTGAGGAAAAAAGTCAGAATTGTGAGATTAAATGTCGCAATTATTATTATTTATTTATTATTCAGTGACGGAAACAAGCTTCCATACTTTATTGTCCCATATATACTGTACATAATAATTTGCCTAATAAGCACAAATGAAATCATTCATGTCTCACCTTTAATCTGATCACGAGACACGCAAGGCCAGGTGAGTCGATGAAACCCAGCCCGAAAACCCTCACGCTGTCACAGTCGAACTCACGTACATCACACAAACCACCGTTCTCAAGATCGGTGACTTCTATTGGCTGACCTGAGGAAACCAAAGAAACAGAGAATTTACAGTAATCTGAACAAATATGATATTGTTAGGGGTTTGTTTAAATAACCTTAAGAAGTGCATTAGTATTAGTTCCTTTTATAATATTTTCTGATTGTAAGTCTCTAGGGGCGTGGCCTGTCTGAGGGGCGTGGCCTGTGGATGGGTATTGACATTGTAGTTTTACCACTCAAGAATACCGTCACGCATGAATACACACTTGCTTGGAAGCAAGCAATTTTGGGAGAAAACTGAAGAAGTATGCACTTTTCAGGGTTTCAAGGTCCCAACCAATGATCCTTTGTCATTCATCTCAACAACCTTGTACAAAACAAGTACAGAAAAAGTCTTTCAGTTGAATGAGACTGCAAAAGTCTGCAGTCTACTCATTGTTGATTCATTGAAAAGGCACTATTGGAGTCTCGTTAAACCCAGAAACTCTATTGTAAATTAATGTGAAGTCTTTAAAAATGCACTCTGCCGAAAACATCCCATCCTTTGCGAAAACCACCAGTAAATAAAGTTTACGGGACTCAAATGGAAAAATGCAACACTGGCAATTTGAAAGACGCCAAAACGAAAGTCATTTCCAAGTACATTGCCACTAACAAACACACAAACCAAACAATCCAGGCTTCAAGCTATACAAAATATTCAGCCTGCTGGATTCTGACCTTGCCAGCCTGCATTTGCCATTAAACAGAGAACGGATACATGCTGAAAATATTACAGTATAATTAGAGCTGTGGAGTATAATGTTCTCTATAACTGAGGTTCTTGAATAATGCAAACGAGTAAATACGAGCTTGTTTGGGCGTCTCTCAGGCCTTATAAAACACAACAACATTTAATATAGTTTCAGCGACAGGCTGAAATGACTGTACCGAGGCAGCATTACGCTTGCTTAATGCCATTATCGCTCCCATCTTGGCTCATTTTAAATCAGTGTTTTTATTACCAGAGCATAACCTTACGTTCGGATCTCCGCAGGGTGGAAGTTTATTTAAATCACATATCTGAGACACAAACGAAAATGGATGTTCTGGGACGGTATGCAAAACTAAGCCATAAGTGGTGAATATCTAAAAAAAAAAAGGAGATGGAAAACAATAAGAGATATGAGATATGAGAGAAAATGGTCCTCAGAGGAGAACAATTAAGCACAGAAGTGAGTGCTAATGAATTTTCGCCTCATCAAAGAACTTCCTCCAGATGGTCTCATTTTGTGTAATTTTACACTTGGTAAAAAAAATTTGCTATAAAATAATTACAAAAACAAATCGCCCCCTAGCACTGTTTAGGAAAGATATACTACCATCAGAGACATTCAAGTTCATTTTAAATTATTTTTGAAGACAAATTTGTGACATTAGTACCACATCTGAAGAAGAAAATTTGATATTAAATGTTTTGTTTGCTTAAAAATAATAAAATCATATAAAATTATTTCATGTGATGCATTTTCCTAAACATTTTTGCATGCATATTTAGCTTGTCATGTAATTTCTATAATATAAATAAAAAATAAATAATTACTAATATATATATATATATATATATATATATATATATATATATATATATATATATATATATAATTTATATATATAGTGTATAGTGTAATGTTGTTGACTCTTGGATGCTAATGACAAAAAAAAGACTTGTTTCAAGAATGCTACTTGTGACATCTGAATTAAACAATTAGCATGTTATGTAAATTAAAAATCAATTAGCAAGCAATTAAAATGTTATTAGCAATTGAACCAAGGATCATTATGGCTTTACCACAAAAACTAGGACCTTAAAAAAAGCTTAATCCTCAATTCAGGAGGGCCACAGATATGCCTTCCTTATTGCCTCGGAGATCAACAATTTCCAGCTCAGCAGGTCAGTGAGGTGATTTTCAGACTTTCCCATGATTCACTCTGTTCCCGAGCTCCTAAAATGCAGTTCTGAACCAGACAAGCCTCGAGCATTGACGCAGTGTGCGCACACACATACACACACTCACACACTGTCCCTGACCGGCCAGGAAGGGAGCGTGAGAGATATTCAGGAGTTTTTAATCTCTGCCACAAGGGCGAACACTTGTGCTTTATGTTTGAAGAGAAATGATAAATGAGGAGCGATCGGATGACTCACTAAACCTGCCTGTAAAAAAAAAAAAAAAAAAAAAAAATGAGTCCGAGATGAATCCAAGCGGAGTTCTTTCTGCAGAATGTGACCCCTGCCTCACTGCTGAATATCACAACTGAATGAAGGTAAAAGTGAGGTTTTCCAGATTGTTCCACTATTGAATGAAACCCAGATATGCAAAGGTATTGAATTTGGTCTGATTGCCTTTTCTATAGACTTGATTTTCACTCTACCTGGAATTATGGGAAATAAAGAGTAGTAGCGCCTTATTCTGAAATGATTCCTGGACACCTTTCATTGAGGCAGTAATAGCATAAAATGTGCCAGTCAGAAGACTAAGGAGAATATGTGTGGTAAAATGAAATCTAACACTTTATTTCTTCTTATTTCTAGGTGAATCTAATGACCTCAAAGCCTGCAAATGTACTCAGGATGCACCGTTCTTACATTACAGGAATCATTCAGGCAAAAATGAAAACTGTGTCATTATTTACTCACCCTCATGTCATCCCAAACCCATATGGTGTTATTTTGTTGTTCTTAAAAGATTCAAGGTCTCATTATACAGAAAAGAGCTTCAAAATGCCCCTTATTCTGGTCTACATGCAGAAAACAAAAACAGCATATGGGTTTGGAACATCATGAGTTCATAAATAATGAATGAAATTTCATTTTTGGGCGCACTGTCCCTTTAAAAGGGTCATGGAGCGGAATTAGTCCTGTTATACCATTCACATTTCCATTCATTCCTTTTCTAACAATATTCTATTTTGGGGCTTTTTGATGTTTGTAGTATAGTAGAGAAAAGATAAAAAATGAGAGGGGGAATGGGGTCGGTTAACGTCATTTGCCAGATTTGATGTAGCACATGCGCTACTAGGCTAACTTAAGAACACTAGAAAAAAAGAATGTTGCACAGTACACTGTATACTAAAAAATATAGTAAGTGAAACAGTGGCGTGCAGTTATCATCTTAAAATAAAAATGGTTATTGATTCAACTTTAGGCTTTCCAGTCAAATAATGAGAGATGAAAAAATAGCTGTAGTTATTACTTTCAGTTCCTTCATCAATCTGGAATTGTGGAATAAAGTGTGCTCTGTTGTACACTTTGATTAATGTAGTATGGAGAGAACTAGCATACAATACACAGTAAACATACACTATATACTACATACAGGAGAAAAAATAGCATGCTAACACAACTATTCGCGAATCATGAGGCCAAAAGTTAGTACAAACAAAGTGAAGACATGCAAAAATCCACATTTGACTGGATGAAGTGCAAATAAAGTCAACCAAAAACACTTAGGCATAAATGTGTCATTGGCTTCAGAAAAAAAAAAAAAAATGAATGGGGTTCCCAGATGTAGAAGAGGCATCAGCCGATGATCAGTTGGGCAATTAAGCAGATTTATCTAGCCGTCCTCCCTGTGCTACCTTGCACGTTGATCCTAGCATGGTTGCCATAAATCAGAGTTCGCTCTCGGAGAGGTTGAAAAACGTCAAGTCTGTGATAAACAGCCCTCTCTAGCGCTCCTAATCTGCTCGCTAATTTGTGTTAAAACTGCCATTTCGTCACCAAGTCAGCCCCAGGGAGCATGCGAAAAACGTTGAGGAAGATAGCGGCTTAGCGAAGATCCCAATGCTAATCAGCGAGCGGGCATGGGCGTCTGGCACAGTGCCAGGCGTTAGCATACCGGCATAACTATATCTCATTGATATGAAGGTTGGCTGGGAAAGCTAATGGCACTTCTGAGCCTCGTCGCTATTGCCAGAAACAATCAGTCGATAAACACGCTCAACGACTCTGCCGTTCCGAAAGGAGTTCCATACATCATTTCAAATCATTCATAAAATCAATAAAAAACACCCTTGCACAAATGCAAGCCATCTGCAGTTTCTTTGAAGACATGCTTGAGGGAGTAGGAAATTATTCTTCGCAGAGTGTAAAGAAAAGGAATAAAGAACAACAGCATCCAAAGCAAATATAATTAAAAGGAACTGAAAGCGTACAACAAACAACAAGATACTAAAAATACTTGATGAAAAGAGCTGGCACAGAAAAAAAATGTATCTAATGCCACAGAAATGCTCTGGCACTTTGACCACCATCTGGTAATGGCAGCTGTAGTGAACACTGTACTTGAGCCAAAGTACAGGATTTTAATCACAGACATTTGGACAAAAGAGCAGTACAATTCTGACCCATAAAGATACAACATCACATCACACTAGACAGTCATCCACTTACAAAACAATGCCTGTAAATGCAATAATAAATTGCTGAACTTGTCACGTCAACTGCCTTTTGTGCAGTACACAACTTTCAAGCTCTAGTGTTATCTATAGAGGCAAAAAAAAAATAAAAAAATAAAAAAATTCATAATTTCCTTTGAAATTCAGTGTATTGCATTTCACCCGCTTTTCCTTCAGGAACAGGAACTGATGTCACTTTTTAAACAGGAAGTGATAATGCAAGGATTTGGAAAAGGAAACCTCTCCGGAAACTCCAGAAGAAGTTCTTCTGAGAAAAAGAGTCTCCTCCAGAGTTTCAACAATCTATGCTAAGATCAACCAAGATTCTAAAAGATATCAGTATGAACTCAAACGTTCTCATCAAAATATTCCTAGACCAAATTATGTAAGATTTACTACAGTTGACTTTGATTTTATGTCTTTGCACTCTGTTGTCAACTGTTGTCTCATTTGTGTCTCAACTATAAGGAACTTTAGGAAAAACACCTTAAAGTTGATACTTAAACATAACCTTAACATAACCTCACCTGTGAATGAACAACCTCTGATCAATAAAACTCCTCTTGGACCACAATTCCTTTGTAGAAAACAAATGAGATGAGACTCCATAATGTCCATTGATCGTGAGAATAAATATAGACTTTCCCCAGGCCTCCTGAACAAAACCTCAACAACTTTTATCTACAAATGTGGTCCCTACTCAAACTCCACAATCCCCTGCAGGTTGTAATGTTGTAATACCCCATATGGCTGCTTATTGATGGATATTTTGCATACATTAAACCCAAAGTGTTTCTGATAATCGGGGATCCCTAGGGGACCACATTTGAAGCAACAGACGGATGTCAAAACAATCACTTACTGATGGTGAGACTGCAGTCGTAAAAGCTGTAGCCTGGATAACACTGACATCCCCACTCTTCACATTGCCCGTTCCCATTACAGAAGTTCGGACAACGTAGGGCCGTTGCAATATCCGCCAATGGTCTGGAAGCTCCTTGAGAACGATGGGTCCGGTTCTCCAGCCACTTTTTCTCACATTCGTTCTCTAGGAAGGGCACGAGTGCGTCCTCCCAGGCCAAATCATCTTTCAACTGAAGATCCAGGATGCAGAGATCCACAGCTTCTTCCAGGCGTCGACCCAGCAGACTCTTGCATGCCGTGCCCACAGTTGAGTTCGCCAAAGCCAACTGGCAGACCTCCAAAGCTTTGGCAGAAGTGAGGCCACTAGGTGTCGGCCAGGAAGGGTAGGCAGCTGGACGACTGGAGGAGCGGTGGTCATCTGGAAAGAAGTAGGCGAAACTTTCGAGGTCGGTCTGGCTTAGGGCCTGGACAGTGTAAATGGGTAGAAAGTCAAAGGTTTCTCTCTTAGGCCTTCCACCCGAACTTAGTAAGGGCATCTTAAATTCATTCAAGTGAGGGGCGTCAACTTTAAATAATAAGTCCAATTCTAACTCCTCTACAGAAGGAGAGTTGTCTGCCTGACCTTGGGACACCTGAGACTCCAGTTTAGCACCTTTCATCTCGGCTAACTCTAACACCTCAGCCAACGTCTCCCGCTTCCGGACATTACGGGCAGAGATAGGTTTAATGGCGTACTCGGCAGTGGCATCTTTGAAGGGGAACAGGGATGTATAATCTGTGTCGTCGTGAGATAGGCAGCGAGAGACTTGAGGTTGGTTTAATAGGCCTTTGGAGGTGTGCATTGAATGGAGGGAAAGGCTGTATCCCTTTTGACAAGCACAGAAATTCCACTTTATCTCCTCATCCACGGCAGGTGGCGTGCTGTCAAACAGGCTCTCCCCAGGCGCGATCCTGACACGGAGAAATAAAACAAAAATATGACTGTCTCAAATCAGCCTTTGAATTTAGCCCTCAAGCACTGCGACAAGAGAGGATTTAGAGTTCGAGAAAGGTTAGCCCATTAGATTAGAGACTTTCCTCTACTTTAATTATATTTGACATTAAAACGAGCAAATCAAGGTTAAATGGTGATGCAAACTCTAATCTGCAACCGAACTGCTCTCCACGTCTCCTAAATACTCCTACTTGAACGGCATATTTTACAGAAGCTTTGAGCTTGGAAACTTACATATATCTGCATATATTTTTGTCTTTTAGGTCTTTTAGTTCTTACCAGAATATTTCAGACCAGGACCGGAGTTTCACCTTAAAGCAAGTCTAGTTCTGGAGGGCCAGTGACCTGCTGAGTTTAGCTCTAACTCTAAACAAACAAGCTAATTAAGGTTTCAGAATTACTTGCAGAATTACAGGTGGGTTAAATTGAGATTGGTACTAAAGTCTGCAGGACACCGGCCCTCCAGGACTGGAGTTGAAGAGTCCCGCCTTAGAGGACCTTAGTAGCCCAGTTCACGACGGCTCTGGTTCTGACTAGATTTATTACCTGTCTTAAACTCAAGAGATCAATTAAGTACTACATATTGTTTCTTGTGAAAATAGAGACTATACATTTGTTGTAAAAGCATCACTCACCTCCAGCCCTGAATGAATTCCACTAGGTCTTTGTCACGGTGGCTTGTGCCTGCAGGATGATGGAGGTCGTTGTGGCTGTTCCGGTCAAATAACCCACACAGGCCTCTGGTGGCGTTAAAGTCCTGACTTGGAGCCCTGACGGACAGACTCATTCCCCAATCACTGACGTCTGCTCGCACAAACGCCCCTGAGGCAAAGACGATCTGCAGGGGTCAAACAAAAATCCTTTAAATTCATACATATTTAACCCTAAACATTAAACCGAAATCATCTTCAAAATCAGGCCATGCTGACCCTTAAATATGTAAGGCTAGTGTTTAGGTTGTGTCAAGTACTGTATTTTATTCAAATATCATGCATTTTTCAAAAAAAAAAAACAAAAAAAAACAAAGAGAAAAAGAAAGCTGGAACCCAAATCTTCAAAGAGAAAAAAGTATTATATTTATTATTGATATATTTTGAATGGTCTATTTTTATATTTTATAAAAATTATGATTATGATTGATTCATTTATTGTTAATTTATTTATGCAAATATATATTTATATTTCACTGTCTGTCCATGCATATACTAGATTTAAAATCCAACATCATTACATAATCTAATCTAGAGTTTACCCCAACTTCAATCATAAACTAAATGCACATGTTAGTAAAAGATCCCATTTCCCTGCCAGCTGGTTGCGAGGAAATTAGTGGTGATTTGTCAAGAGTCTACATCAGAATATTACAAATCTAGATAAATGTAGCCCTCACAAAACACTTGCTCATGCAAACTGTGTCACAATGCAACAATGACAACATCTGCTGCACTGACTGAACTTCAAAATCCTTTTGCAGGGAAAAGGCCTCTTTTCAAAACAGATGAGATCTGTGTTTACTTCTCAGACAGTTTCGCCAAGAAATTGAAAATCTGCCTGTCCTGAACATGAACTGTATACATTTCACAGTGAGCATGACTGAGATTTCCTGAGTTTGCATGTCAATGAGGGATCATACGCTCTATCGTGCATTGAGTCAAATCTAAAATATTTAATGCTGCGAGTTGCAATAGTTTTGGTTCAGAAGTGAAACACAATCTTTCTTTGATTCGATTGTTTTGTCTGAATTTTCACTGCAGCATGAGTTTATATTTCTTATTTTTAAAACCTATCCATATCAATTCAACATTATCAGTTACCACAGCACTGGAATGTAACCGTACCGTGACTTTCTTCCCTTGATGCGTCTCGTGGATCTTAATCTGATTGGTCACGGATGGTCCCAAGGCCTTGACGGACAAGTGCGGGCGTGTTTCCTGCAGCTGCCCGTTGCACATGTCAAAGGTCACAACCTCGTTGCCCTCTCGAGCAGCCATGCCGCAGGTACACGCCATAGCGTAATGCCGGCTTCCACAATCCCACTGCCTTGTGTGGACTTCGAACACACGTTTTGTGCTTTTATAAAGCAAAAACGTGCCAGTTTCCTGGTTCTCATAGCGCCTGGGTGGAACAACAACTGATTAGTACTTACATTCAATTTCTTACTGTAGCTTGATTGTTGAAGTAAATATTGGGGATGTCAAACAAAAGGTACATCCAGCTGCATCCAGTATTGCTCCAAAGTTTGATAGTCATCATTCTTTTCTGTGTTCTGTTTTACTGTGCTAAAAAGTCTCGGTGATTAAAACAGATGACATTCAGAAACCTCAGTGTGCACTTAAAAAAAACTTTAAAGACAAGACAGTAGCTGAAACGAACATCTCAGAGGACTATTTGAACTTAATGGCAAAGTGGAGGAGAAGCAGGGAGAAAGAGTCTTTTTAAAAAGAACTGTAAGATAAAAAAGAGAGCAAGAAATCGAGGGAGCGAAACAGAGACAGTAATTTTCACAGGACAGTTTTAGTATCATTTACTTTAATGGTGACCGTGATACTTTGCTGTTATTGCTCTGTATGTTCGGCATCACTGTAAACACACATTGCTCAATACATCTAGCTATAGTGTGCGCTTAAATCCATTGTCCAATCGGGCCATATGCGCCTCTCTACTGGAGGAAATTGTGGCACAGGGCCGGTGTCTGTCAAGGACATATTCACTAATGAGGACAGTTCCCGTACACTTTCATAAAGATCCCTCCTTCTGGGCCAAATTCAAAGAGTACAAGTGCTAAATCTGTGCCTCACAAATCTGAAATCCAAAGTGACCTTTCCATTCCTGCCTCATTACCTGAAAATGTAGCATTTGAGCATCTGTCATGTAAAAGTCACACAGCTTACTGTATGTTGAAATAATCACAGGCTATCTAGAACAATTTAGAAAGTCTAGCGCAAATGTCAAAGAAAGAAATAAAAAGCCTTGGGTAACTTCAGTGTGTTTCTTGGGAATCGAACCCATGACCTTGGCATTGTTTGTTGTCTAAAAACTCATAAATATTTTACCTGCCATCAAATTTGAAGAAGTGAGGGTCGGTCAGGGAGTAACAGGTCGCTATTGGAACATCTTGAACTGTGATACACTTTCATAAAGATCCCTCTTTCCAAGCCAAATTCAAAGAGTGCAAGTGATACACACAAATCTGAAATCCAAAGTGACCTTTACATTCCTGCCTCATTACTTGAAAATGTACCATTTGAGCATCTGTCTTGTAAAAGTCACATGACTTGTGTAAAAATAATCATAGGCAATGTAGAATAATTGAAAACATCCAGCGCAAAAGCCAGTGAAGAAATAAAAAGCCTTCAGTAAATTCATTGTGTTTCTTGGGAATCGAACCCACGACCCTGGCGTTGTCAGCGCAATGCTTTACCAGTTGAGCTACAAGAAAAAAGGGAACTCATTGTCTAAAAACTCATAAATATTTTACCTGCCATCAAAAGTAATGATATGAGGGTCAGTGAGGGAGTAACAGGACGCTGTTGGAACATCTTGAACTGTGATCTGCATGCAGAACAAAGGAGGAAAAATGTTAATGATGCATTCATACTGGCAGCTTTTTGCAGTACAAATTCATCTACTGCTTACATAGAAAAATGACACTTGACTTTTACAAAAAGCAGCACAACCAACTTTAACTGAGTGTTGTTATGCTCTCAAAACATTCGCAATTTAGACTATGCCGGCTCGTGCTTAATTATAACGCAGAAGACCACAGTCTCTTCCCATTATTAAAGGGCACTGAGCGGCTTTCATGTTTACAGACAACACAGATGGTGGTCTGGGGCCGGTGGTGACACATTATTTAAGTAGACTGGCGGTCTATGTGTGTTTACGTTTCTTTCCTTCTGAATTACTGCATTCTTGTCTGTCCTTTCGGTGTCTGTCTGGCTTATTAGAGGCTTTTTCTTTCTTTCAGCAGGGGTCAATTACGAGAGCTGTAAGGCCGCACAGTATACTTCAAATCTGGAGGGTTACAAAAAAACTAACCATGGCTGGGCACTACACTACTACTACTACTTCTACACTGCAAAAATATATCATTTTTTACTCAGTATTTTTGTCTTGTTTCCTAGTACAAATATCTAAACTAATTTTTCACTTTGTGTCTTTTGTAAATCCTGACAGTAGTTTTTTAATGCCAAAAGATGGCCCTAAGTCTTGTTTTCGAAAGGAATTGTTCGAAAATAATAGCCTGGTTAAAACCAGACCATTCTCAGTAACTGAGTTATGGTCTGGCAAAGCTCCTTTAATAACTCATTTCCAAAGGGGCGTCACCAACGGACGTCGCTCAAATGCCTCTGGGTGCAGTTGGATAGACCTAAAACCAATCAGAGCGATCGGCATCGTGTAAAGCTGTGTCCCAATTCGCCTAAGTTACACTACGCCATAAAAGTATGTACTCTTTTTGTGAAGAAAAGGTATTTACTTTTGAATGTGTAGCAAAAAAGTAGGCAAGCTTTGGGACATACTACTTCGTCATCTTTATCGGACGGATCTGTCGCGTGCATCCTGTCACTTAAACTGCCCTGTCAATCATCGTGTCTTAAAATCCTCTATTAAATCTAATTTAATTTCCTACCGTTTCGGAGAGAAATGTAGTAGCACGTTCATCTGCCAGTGGGTCTTTCATGGAGACTGTCCTCATGTGTTTGCAATTTGAATATAATAATGCATTTAAAAGTTGAACGGACGTCGCTCAAATGCCTCTGGGTGCAATTGGATAGACCTAAAACCAATCAGAGCGATCGTCATTGTGTAAAGCCCGCCTCAACGTTTCTGATTGGTGCCGCGATTTCTAGGCCATGGAAATGGGCTTGAATGAGCTCTTTGCCAGACTACTTCTCGAGCAAATCTGAATTTGCCGGAAGTTGTCTGGGTTTTCCCAGGCTACGAAAATAAGCAAGTTTGTGCTTAAAACAAGACCACAGAAAATTGCCAATGGGGTCAGAAAAAAATAATCTTAATTATTTTTGATTAATTTGATCAATTTTGGTACAGAAAACAAAACTTAATATCTTCTTCTACTGTAAATGAATCTTGATTTAAGAATGTTTAGATGTTTGTATTGGAGAATGACACAAAACACTGAGGAAGGAAGTAATCGTTTTTTTTTTTTTTTTTTTTTGGGAGGTGAAAAGAAGCATCAAAATACTGGAGGTCATCATGGGTCAAGTTGTAAAAGAGCAAGAAAAGTATATGACAAGTCCCCTCAAAAAACATTACCAATGTAAATATATTGTAATCTCAAGCGCTTCATTGTCCTGAAGGGCATTCCAAAGAGAACTTTGTATTTGTCTTATTAAATTAAAGATATTAAGTACAAAACCACTCAAGCAACTAATATTACATTGTGAGATGCATGCTAAGGTTTCGCTAACCTTCAGTGCAGGAGGGTTGTAACCTCTCCAGAGGCGATGGCTGCCTTCGGTGGGCTGAGTGGAAAGGAAGCTGGCCCGGTTCCCGTCCCGGGTGAAATCAGTAACAGCGCTGAGAGTCACGGTACCCTGAGCACAGACGTTGTTTCGACAGGGCTGAGACATCAGCTCGACCGAGCAGGATGATAAGGCCACGTTTGAAACCTCTATGACTACATTGTCTGAGACATTCAGACAGATTATCAGTAGATACATCCTCAAATGAAAGGGAAAACTCAAAGATAAAATGTTCTTGGGAGAAAAAAGTATAATTCATGCGCATGGAGTCACTTTCAAAGCCTTTTACCTTCATACAGCTTAAACCATGACAAGACATGTTATTTTAATTTTAACTACATACTAATAATAATACATGCTAATATGCACACACCTGATTCATGTACGCTGAGAGCAAGAGACACTTTGCAAGGGCGGTTGTGCTCGAACCCATGGCAGGGAATGGGGACTGTGCTGTGTACGGTCAAAACGTGCTTTTTAGCGTCCTCGCGGATGTGGAGGACATCTGGAACAAACTGCAGAAAAAGTGTTGGACGGTTGGCCGAATCCAGTGTAAATCAAACATGATCACACAGCTCTGTTAGGCATGGATAGTTATGCAACATAATATTTGCAATGTTTCAATGAGTATTTAGCCAGTAATTATAGCTTGTGCATGATGCATGATCCATCATAATTATAAAGAATTAGATATAACCATATTTACCTTAATTCCCGCGAAAAACCCAGCGCTTTCTTTAGACGCCGACTGCGAGCTGGAGGAGTTTAACAGGAAGGTGGACACACTGCAGGAGAACTGTCAATCAAACCAGACTGTCACGAAGGTCATGCGCTGTAGCGTTACCAATATGGAAATCAATAATGATTCACTTTTATTGGATTTTTATTATTAAATCATTTTAATAATGGAATGAATAATTCAAATAATTCAAATGAATCAATGCATATATCTGCGAATGTAGCATAGCTGATATGGCATTAAATATATGTATAAAATAAAAATGATAAAAATTAATAATAATATGTAATGGCATTTATATTTATATTCATTTATTTTAATGCCAATTTGTAGCAAAAAATAAAAAATAAATGTTCTATTTATTAATACATTTTATAGAAATTATATATAAATATATTAGGGCTGTCAAACGATTAATCGCGATTAATCGCATCCAAAATAAAAGTTTGTTTTTACATAATATATGTGTGTGTATGGTGTATAATTATTTTCTATATATAAATACACACACATGCATGTATATATTTAAGAAATATTTGTTATTTATATATAAAATATTTATATATAATATAAATTATATATAATATAAATATATATACACAGTATATACATGCAAATATTTCTTAAATATATACATGCATGTATGTGTATTTATATATAGAAAATAATTATACACCGTACACACACATATATTATGTAAAAACAAACTTTTATTTTGGATGCGATTAATCGCGATTAATCGTTTGACAGCCCTAAAATATATATAAATTAAATATTATATATAAGTATTAAATATATATCTTATTAAGTATTTTCTATATATAAAATACTAAAAATAATACAAAAGATTAATAAAATGTAATGGCATATATATTCTTTTATTTTAATGTTAGCAAGGCTGTATTTGAAGTTAAAAAATAAATATCTATATCTATATCTATATCTATCTCTATCTATCTATCTATCTATCTATCTATCTATCTATCTATCTATCTATCTATCTATCTATCTATCTATCTATCTATCTATCTATCTATCTATCTATATCTATATATATATATATATATATATATATATAAATTCATTTAAATTTAAAAGGAACCATTATTTACAAAAAAACAAATAACAATAACAAAGTGGGGTCAAAATCTAAGATATTTTTGTTTCATAATGCATCAATGTATTTGATGCCATTAACATTTACATGCAATTTCATGCCATATATGGCACTGAAACGAACTGTTTGTTTGAATGTCCTTTTGTGTATGAATGAAGGATTTTCAGGTCTGTTTTGCCTGTATATGGGTATTATGGAGAGCTCAAGGTGTGTGTGTGTGTGTGTGTTTGACTAAACCCAGCTGTGACACATGTTTAAGAGAACCTCACAACCCAAACCAGAATGATGGTGTTTCTCGAACGGGGGCCTCTGTGATTTTTTTTTCTCTCACGTTTTTTTTTTTTATGACCACAGGTAGCGAAGCACATTTCAAACTCTGTCTTCAAACCTCCTTCGAACTTCACGTCAGAACAAACAAATCAGAATGAAATCAAAACGAACTTCTAGACAACGTTCCGCCTCAGTGTTATTTATGATTTGTATACACGTGGCCTAAATCTGACCTTTACTCTTTCATGACCCGATCTCACTTCCGCTGGAACACTTTCTGAACTCATACGAGAGGTCAAAGGGCATTATGACTAAAGACGGCCCTCACAAAAGACCCTTTCCTTTCTTGGTCTGGTGAGAAGCGAGTTTAACGGCTGTCTGGAGCGCATTACGTTACAGGGAAAAAAAATCAAAAGAAGACAATGATGGCGTTTTAAGACTATGGTGAACCAGACGTGCCCTAAATTCTGAATCTTACACAATTCACACATATTTCTACCACTGCTGAAAAATTTGTACATACAAAAAAACAAAAAAAAAAACACGTTTGTTTGATTTTAGTTCAGTTTACATATAAAACCTTGTTCTAGGTTTTCAGTACCTATGTTTCCATCCAAAGTTGCAAATTTAATTTATGTGTAAAATTGGAATATCGCAGAAAACATTTGCAAATTTCCATCCCATGCGTTTAAGAGAACAAAATCGTCATTTCCTGGGAAATTTGCACAAAACATCTGTAATAAAATGAAAGTTGCTGCAATCAAGGAAGCCAGTGTGGCTGTTTTCCCTACATAAATGACTTGAATCTCAAAGCGTGAAGATGAAACAAAACCAATGCTGTCATGTTCTCTTGCATATGGATGCTGGTGTTTGGGAACTCAATCATGCGAGACGCTTCTGGGAGGGAATTAAACCAAATCATTCTGATGACTTTGGCTCAGGCATTTCAGAATGATTAAACCAACATTTGATATGCTGTGCGATATTATTGGTCCGCTGGTTAGTCCAGTTATCCAATCACATGCATTGTTGAGGCAAAGTCACATGAGATTTTAGTTGTGAAACAAGGCATTTGCTCTGTAAATGTGTTTCCATCATAGTTTATACGCATGCCTTCTTATCAGATAAAAAAAATATTTGCCTCGTTCGAATATATTTTTTATGCGCATTTTTAGAATTAATGTGCATCTTGGTGTTTCCAAGCAGAGGTATTTTTATCCAATATTCCCAAATGCTCATAAAAATAGGATGAAAACAGCTAATGTCTAACGAATTTTTACAAATTGTGCATTAAAAATGTATACGCTTGCATTTACTATATGTGTGTCAAAAATGTCTTGAGACTGAATAATTCACCGATCGTTAGCAAACATGACGTTTATTAGAGCAATTCGTTTGTGGCTGTAATGCTGCCTAGGGAACATGAGATGTTATTCCAGTTTTTCTTTTTTAAATTCACAACATGAATGGAAACATAACTATTGTCGAAACTTAAAATGAAAAGGCAGTTTGAAGCAACAAAACCACAGCCAATCAGAACATATATTACGTTTAATATGCATACATGGATTTTGGACCAATGAGATTTGAATGTGGGCGGGGCTACCCAGCCTACAATATCTTTGTGTAACACTGGATTATTTTAGAGCACTTTACACTGAACACTGTTGCCCTTTTTAACTTTCTAGATATATACTAAGCAAATTTGACTTTCCAAACTAGTTTGTACATTAAAAATAGTTTCTTTTACCGTTTCTCCCAGTCTAAAGTGAACTCCGTCCATCTCAACCAGTGAGTACAGTCGAGTCGTTGTGTCTCGTCTGATCTCCACCTTCATGGTGTTGGAGGAGTATCTCGCCCACACCACCTGATACCCCACCGGCCACATGGACGTCACCCCAGTGAAGGAGCATCGGAGGTGGACGCTGCTGCCGACCAGCTCTGGGGCCACCAGGGGTTTTGAAGGTAGCGAGGGGACGTTTGCTTCACAGAGGAGAACAACAAGGTCATGAGATGAAATATAAATACAGATATGTAATAAATCATAATAAAATTGCTAACATTGAAAACAACTTACCCTTACATAGACCGTTAACTTCGGTTTCACCAGGTGGACAGGATTTAGGTGTGTATTGTGAAGCAACTAAAAAAAAAAAAAAAGCATTATTTAGTTATAACACTTCCTGTTTATACTTTCAAAATATACTTGCCTTGTCTTGTCTTTTGACATATAGGAGGTCTTTGTACCATCAAAACATCCTGCAAGTTCCTCCTCATTATAAACAAAGCATTTCTTTAACCCAAACAATTTCCTTCTTCTTGTAGCCATCATGGAACTGTCATAAATCCGTGAAATATCGCTACATGAATCCAGTAATCTGATTTGCTGATTCGTCAGTCACCAGAAATCGATCCCAAACTAAAAATGACCTGAATACTCTTGCACACGGTTGATGATACAGTCATTTATTTGGATCTAAGAGATGTTTGAGAAAGTGAGAAAGGACACATGGCCAGAGAAAGAGAAATATTGATCATCCATACTAGAAATGAGATGGTAGTTTCTCTCTGGGCTGTTGCACAAGGAAACATCTTGTACTCTTCTACTGGTGCAAGCATCGCTGCATGTTTTAAAGTCTATTACAGGTAAAATATGTCACTAAGACCGATTCAAATCAATAAGCAAACTACATTTAATTCTCACATTTAATTTCAAACATCAAATACGTGGTTTCACTTTGAAATCTAAAGAAGAAGAAAAAATATTATATTTTGCACAATCACCATGAATGCATTTTTAGGATCATTACTATTTTTCCAATTTTGACATTGTTTTCATGACTATATAACATATTTTCACCCCACATATTCATTGCAAAATGTTTTATTCTCATTGAAATGAGAGAAAAATGACTACATGATTGTATTTGTTGTAATGCCATAGTACTTTTAATTTATGATGATTTAGATAAAAAAAAAAAAAAAAAAGTGAAAAGAAATAATCAATATTAATTCAAATATTATTGAAAAAAAAAAAAAAAAAAAAACTGAAAAATAACCATGGGAAATAATGTTAATTAAAAAAGTAAACTAAAAAAAAGTAAAGAAAATTTCCTGGGAAATTTGTCATGAAAATAATTTCTTGATATTAAAATAATATTTAGTCTTAACACTTCCTATTTATTTTTACTTCCATTAGTATAAATAAATAAATAAAAAACATAAATAAAATAAAATAAACTACAAAATATAAAATATAAATTGTTTTTATTAAATAAATTAGATTTTCTTTTTCATTAAATACAACAAACAATTCCTGTTTATACTTTTAAATCTTATAAATAAATAAAAAAAATTAGAAAAAGATAATAAAACAATTATTTATTTGTTTGTTTGTTTGCTTTATTAAAAATGACAATACATCAATCAAATTTATTTTTTCTTTAGATTTTTGGGATGAAATGTGACCTGGACATGATTTCACAATAGTCACCATAGATAAAATAAAGTTATTCATTTTAGGTATTAGTTTTGAAATAGTGTTAGTAAAGTATTGAAAAACGAGTCACATAACTGTGTACCTTCTGCACAGTATCCCATGCAACCTTGTGTCGGCTGCAGGAAGTACAGCAGGAACTTGCCACAGTTCCGGACCGAGATTGGGATGCGGAAAAGGCAGCAGTCTTTGGTGCTTCCGTGAAAGAACTGCCATGTGGCACAGGCCGAGAGCTGCTTGACCTCTCCGGGCCTCGGAAGAGAGCTGTCCTTCAGAGACAACCACACCGGAGCCTGCGTACCACAGCGGTTCATCTACAAAAAGAGACGGAGATCAAAAAACTGCAGTTTGGAAACTGGTCAGAACTGATCTGAGACTCCTCACCTCAACGCAGCGGGTCGGCATCTCCGCAGGTTTGTTGTTTATGGAAAATCGGTACCATCCGGGCGGCAGAGAATGGTCACAGACCAGATCCTGTATCGCTGTGTTCTGAAGTTCAGTAGAGTCGAAGTCAACGCTTCGATATGCGTTCCTCAAGGTCCTGTATCCGCCGGGATAGCATTCTGGAGCTGGGAGAACCAAGGACACCATCAAACAAAGGCCTGTTTCCCTGAATTACAACCTTTTATATTCATAAAAGAGTTTAAAACAACCTTTCGGCAAAGACAAAGGTCAGCGCTCAGAAGACAGCGAAGGAGAAGGTCAAAAACTGTGTCATTCCAGTGGCTTGAAAACGTCACTCAGGTTCATTAAAACCCAAATGGGGGTTAACGTGACCTCCTCAGCGGCAGACGTTTAACCAGAGTAAAAATAACACACCTTTATCTGACCCCCTTTCCCTTGCTCATAACTTTACGCGGCAAAGGTCGGAGAAATCGGCGACGTGTGTCCGGGTCTCACGGCAAAACGGAAGGGCAAAAATAGACGTGTGACTTTCAGGCTAAAACCTTTTTAATCCCTTGCCATTTCTTCAGACAGCACATCTGTAACACCTTAACCCTTCTTCTTCCGGTATCTCAGAGCCGAAGCGGATCGGATGTCACCATCTCTGCTAATTACGCAAGGGAGGGAGAGCGACAACCACTGTCTCAGTTTTTGTATAAGGATGCCTGAGGTCACCATAACACTGGTAATCCTCTAATGCTCCTCCTGAACATGCTAATAGAAAGTTTGGACTGGCTGTCTTGTCATATCTGCTATTGTGTATAATGGAAGTTGAGACAGGGAAGATAGCAGCTGTTATAGACAAAACAGACTAGTGGGAAAATGTAGACTTTAGACAGTACAAAGGACTTTCACTTGGTTATAATGTCAGCAAAGTAACAAAACAAAGTTGTCAGAAAAGCACAGCAAAACAAAAGAAAGAAAAGAAACAAAAAAATGTCAGTGAAGCGAAACAAAAAACAAAGAAAAAAACAAAGCAACAAAACAAAAAGATAAAAGCAAAGCAACAAAACAAAAAAATAAATAAAAGCAAAGCAACATCAAAACAAATTATATATATATATATGTTTGGACAAAATATACCATCAGGAAAATTTTAACTTAGGAATAATAATTAAAAAAAATAAAATAAAATAAAATAAAATAAATACAATAAAATAAACACCAAATCACAATGGCTGGGCACCATTACACCTTAAAAATAGGTAACTAGCAATTACTATTGAACATAAAGTATCATATTCATACCATATAATATAAAAGGAGAAACTATTGTAGTATCATTTGCTGTGATTCCAGAGTTTACAATGTTTTTTTGTGGTCTTAAAAATGTAATTTATATATAAGAAAATAATAAACATACACTGTTGAAGGGGAGCAATAAAAAAAAAAAAAAAACTATTTTCATTTTAAAATATGAAGTTCTAGTTTAACTTGCATCTTCTCTCAGCATGGCGCCTCAAAGACAGACTTTGTTCAAAGGAACACATTTCCACCAGCCATTTGAAAGTCTTCATAAAGAATAAGGGCAGATGACCTTTGACCGGCGTGGAAAAGAGCAGAAAATCTCTCCACTAATCCTGTCTGCTTTACTGAGGGAAGACGAGGCCCGGTCTAGAGGGCTTTCTGCCCCACTGGAGCGCTGATGAGATCATGTCTCGGCTGGTTTAGAGTCCATAATGCCCTGCTCTTTCCAGCCTAATTCAAGGATCATTACTCTGCAATTACGTCCTAAGCTTTACTCTTAGAGGTGTAATGGGGCTGGAAGAAGATAAATATATTTTAGTGTTCATTTTATAAATTGTTAATAATGGTTTGGTGGGGAGATACTTGGATGATTTGAGAGGACGTTTCTTAAGGGGAGGTAATGGAGTTTCAAGGTGGCCGACTAAAAGATACAGATACCGATGAAAGTAAAAGCAACTACTGGGTGCTCACTTTACTTTCCAAGCAAACATACGTCATTCACCGATTCAGAAAGACATATGCTGGAAATCTTCACTGTACTAAAAATATGTTGAAAATAGACAAATAAAATATAAAGTGACCACAACAAAGTACAATCACAAACGTGAAATAAAATAAAAGTATTATACAACAGCAAATTGACAACACATCCTTAAAATAACTAAAAGTGACCAGCGACATCACAACTCTAAAATAATAAAAATAAATAAAATTAAATAAAATAAAAATAGTGACCGCAGCAGTGACATCACAAACATGTAATAAAATTAAAAAAAATATCATGCACCAGAAAATAAAATGAAACTATTTAATTGCGACAAAAGCAAAATGTAAACTGTAAAATAAAATAAAAATAAGATAAAATAAAAAATAATGACCACAGCAAAGTGTCAACACAAACATTATCTAAAAATTTAAAATATTATAGATTCGTATAAATAAAATTAGAATAAAAACTGCAATGCAAGAAAAAAAAAAGATTTTCATTCTATCATTTATTCAGCCTTAAATATATCACACCGAAAACTCAGAGAAGAGGTTCTGTGTATGTCTGAACAGAAAAGGTTATGTCAGTAGCTCATAATTAACCTATTTAAGACAGCAAGCCACATTTGGTATCTGTCTGGTCTTGCAAGGGTGACAACCACAGTCAGATCTTGCTACGTAAGGTCAAAGGTTCCACAAACACTCGTGTTTTCAGCCTTCAAAGAAAAGCTGGGACAAGCGCTGCTGGGTAAACACCTCAGACGGCCCAGTTAATTTGTTGACTTAAGGACTGGGTGGATTTCAGACACTTACACAACTTTTGTGACAAAAACAGTTTTTCCTCCCATTTCATATTATTTCCATCAAAGTTTTGTGTTCGTAAAAAATTTGAGACGTATAATTTTTGTGAGTTTCTCGCGGAAAACAAAACTTTTGAGTTTTGTGAACAAACACAAAGAATGCAAAACTTTTGCGAGCGAAATATCAGTTTTACGCTCGCTATATACGTTTCGAGAGAACGCAAACGTTTTGCCAGCAAATGTAACGTTTATTTAGGGAATGCAAAAATTTTGCTAGCGAAATATAGTTTTTCTTCCCATCTCATATTATTTCCATCACCGGTTTTGCGCTTGCTAGCATACGTTTCCAGAGAACGCAAACGTTTTGAGAGCAAACGTAAAGTTTCTCAGAGTGAACGCAAAATTTGTGTGACCAAAATACAGTTTTCCCTCCCATTTCATATTATTTCCATCACAGTTTTGCGTTCAGTCGAAAAGTTTCAAAACGTTTTGAGAGATTGTAAAAGTTTTGTGAGCAAACACAAAGAATGCAAAACTTTTGCGAGCGAAATATCAGTTTTACGCTCGCTATATACGTTTTCGAGAGAACGCAAACGTTTTGCCAGCAAATGTGACGTTTCTTTAGGGAATGCAAAACTTTTGCGAGCGAAATATAGTTTTTCTGCCCATCTCATATTATTTCCATCACCGGTTTTGCGCTTGCTAGCATACGTTTCCAGAGAACGCAAACGTTTTGAGAGCAAACGTAAAGTTTCTCGGAGGGAACGCAAAATTTGTGTGACCAAAATACAGTTTCTTTAGGGAACGCAAAACTTTTGCTAGCGAAATATAGTTTTTCTTCCCATCTCATATTATTTCCATCACCGGTTTTGCGCTTGCTAGCATATGTTTCCAGAGAACGCAAACGCTTTGAGAGGAAAACGTAAAGTTTCTCGGAGGGAACGCAAAATTTGTGTGACCAAAATACAGTTTTCCCTCCCATTTCATATTATTTCCATCAGTTTTGCGTTCACTCGAAAAGTTTCAAAACGTTTAGAGAGATTGTAAAATTTTTGTGAACAAACACAAAGAATGCAAAACTTTTGCGAGCGAAATATCAGTTTTACGCTCACTATATACGTTTCGAGAGAACGCAAACGTTTTGCCAGCAAACGTAACGTTTCTTTAGGGAACGCAAAACTTTTGCTAGCGAAATATAGTTTTTCTTCCCATCTCATATTATTTCCATCACCGGTTTTGCGCTTGCTAGCATATGTTTCCAGAGAACGCAAACGCTTTGAGAGGAAAACGTAAAGTTTCTCGGAGGGAACGCAAAATTTGTGTGACCAAAATACAGTTTTCCCTCCCATTTCATATTATTTCCATCAGTTTTGCGTTCACTCGAAAAGTTTCGAAACGTTTAGAGAGATTGTAAAATTTTTGTGAACAAACACAAAGAATGCAAAACTTTTGCGAGCGAAATATCAGTTTTACGCTCACTATATACGTTTCGAGAGAACGCAAACGTTTTGCCAGCAAACGTAACGTTTCTTTAGGGAACTAAAACTTTTGCTAGCGAAATATAGTTTTTCTTCCCATCTCATATTATTTCCATCACCGGTTTTGCGCTTGCTAGCATACGTTTCCAGAGAACGCAAACGTTTTGAGAGCAAACGTAAAGTTTCTCAGAGGGAACGCAAAATTTGTGTGACCAAAATACAGTTTTCCCTCCTATTTCATATTATTTCCATCACAGTTTTGCGTTCACTCAAAAAGTTTCGAAACGTGTTGAGAGATTGTAAAAGTTTTGTGAGCAAACACAAAGAATGCAAAACTTTTGCGAGCAAAATATCAGTTTTACGCTCGCTATATACGTTTCGAGAGAACGCAAGCGTTTTGCCAGCAAATGTAACGTTTCTTTAGGGAATGCAAAACTTTTGCGAGCGAAATATAGTTTTTCTTCCCATCTCATATTATTTCCATCACCGGTTTTGCACTTACTAAGCACACGTTTCGAGAGAACGCAAAAGTTTTGAGAGCAAACGTAAAGTTTTTGGGGAATGCAAAACTTTTACGAACAAATGCAAAAGCTTTTAAATATCATTTTCCCCTTCCCATCTCATATTTTTTACATCAACAGGTCACCTTAGGGACTAAAGTTACATAAAGATATAAAGTCATGATTTAATCTGCCAAACACTATATAGCCAACTCAAGACTCAAGACTCAACTCCTATAGAGCAAAAAATTCAATAAGAAGGGTCCTGCTGAACCCAACAAGCCGCAAAGAATCTTTATTTTAAGCATGTAGTGTTTAAGGATTGTTAAACCTGGAGAACTTTCACACAAGTTCAGTCAGTGTGTGTGTGTGTGTGTGTGTGTGTGTGTGTGTGTGTGTGTGAAAGGGGTGCAGGGCTGGTAAATGTGAGTTATCTGTTGTGACAGTCTGCCTCTCGGCTGAATGAAGAGCTGATTACACAGCAGGAGAGGAACAGCTCCAGATATTCACACTCTCCAGCCCCAGAGAGAGAAATTCTTATTCAAAAAATGGTTTGGCAAGTCTGGGTCTGTTACGTTTATGAAATACCAGTGACCACAGCAAACTGTCCTTGATATTAAAGCGAAAGTTTTTCACAGTTGCGCACAAACTCGTCCATTTCCTCCTCTCGCTCAGCCAGGACTTCACCCAAACCCTGAGGATTCAGAAACTTCTCTTTTTCACTCCATTGTGTTGATTGAGGCTTATGAGGGATGAGATCACATGACCCAAACGCACAGCTGTCAGACATTTAATAAAGACTGAAAAGTCAACGCTGATGATTCACAGGAAAAACATCACGGAGAAGGACTCGTTCACGGTCTGACGAGTGGACACCGTTGGGAGGACATTGTGTAAGAGATGATACCAAGAATTGAGACATTTAGTCAAATGTCTTGTGTACAGATTTGTTTATCCTCAAAACTCCAGACAAAATGAAGATGAAATAAGTACTGTTGTTCAGCACAAAATAATTAACATACAATCCTGTCAAAACCTTATAATGACATTTCTTACAATAATGTTGGTTCCAGTGACGTGTAATTAAAAAACCAAACCATTCCTGATATAGATGAACTGCTGAAATTTTTTACAATTTTGGCTGAATAATAATAAAAGAAAAATGGCACAAAATTTGAATCCTTATCTTCCCTCAAATCACACTTGTCAAAAAAATGTACCTCAACACGCAAGGCCCTGATACACTTCAAGCGAAACAAACAAACTGGTGTGACGTCATTTAGAACAAAATCAGACCGAAACGAATTTCGTCTGGAGTTTGTTTCGGGAGTTCGAAACTATGGAAGCTTGTTTCCGCCCACAGAATAAAAAATAAAAAAGGTAATTGCGAATTTTTATCTCACAATTATGACTTTTTTTCTCACAATTGCGAGTTTATATCTCGCAATTCTGACTTTTGATCAGAATTGCGTGATATAAAGTTGCAATTGCGAGTCATAAAGTCAGAATTGCGTGATATAAAGTCGCAATTGTGTGTTATAAAGTCAGAATTGTGAGAAATAAACTCGCAATTCTGACTTTTTTTCTCAGAATTACATGTACATATCTTGCAATTGTGAGTATATATCTCGCAACTGTGACTTTATAGCATGCAATTGTGACTTTATATCATGCAATTCTGACTTTATAACACGGAATTACGACTTTATATCTCGCAATTCTGAGAAATAAAATCAGAATTGCGAGATGTAAACTCTCAACTGTGAGGCTCTGCATTCTTTGACACGGAAAAGTTCTCCGGTTCATTTCTTCTGTTCAGCATGAACACTGGAGAGCTGCTTTATAGTAGAAACTGAAGTTTAATTGAAATAAAATTGAAAGAAATTAATTTTAATTTCATGTTTTACATTGTAAAGCTGCTTGACTTAAAGCAAGTGCTATACATAAACGTGACATGACTTGACTGGAGTGCCGCACTGCAGATGTTGTGCAAACATCCACATCGCTATGATCTGATGCTTTCTTTACCTCTGGTTTCTCAACTCTATATAATATTTTCTGTGTGTTCATTTTGTTATTGAGAAGAAAGCGCATATTTATATATTTTCATCAAAACCAATTCTAACAAGACAGTGTGTGGACAGCGTCGGGATGTTCGCTAAAAAGGTATTTTTATACTTCTTTTTTGCTAGTGAAGAACAAAAAAGAACTTCGCTGTGAGCATATCAGTGCCCCTGGTGGTCTGAGAAGGTATGGGATCTGGACAGAGATTTATTAACAATGTTATTAGAAAATGTTAATTAGAAAATATAGCTTTATGAGACTGAGGGTCTCTTGGTCTCTAGATCTATAAATACAAATTAAATACTTGTAATTACAATTTAAATAATTACAAATTAAATTGATATGCACATGATAATGGAGAAAAGGACAGTAAAGATATCACAATCTCACTAATCAGTTTGACCCCGCAATCTTGAGGCTCACATTCCCACAATTACTGCATCCCTGAGGCTTAATACTCACCTACTGACTGCTCTAATGACTGCTTAAAACATCTGCACAGACAGAGAGAGAGAGAGAGAGAGAGAGAGAGAGAGAGAGAGAGAGAGAGAGAGAGAGAGAGAGAGAGAGAGAGAGAGACCGTCGCTTTCTCCACAGAGCACGTTAATGCTATTTAAACTGCGCAGACAGACTCTCCATTTGGTGCGCAAATGGATGTCAGTGCGCAGAGTTAAGGCAAAGTTTCGATCAGATTTCAAACAGATGCTCAATCCCTCTGGAGAACCGGGATATTGCGCACTAATGAAAACAATGTCTTTGGATTGAAAGCACATTTATCTCAACACCATGTTCCTGACGCAGCCAGACAAAAATCTTGTGCAACAATGCTTTAAACATGTTAGGAAGTAAAATTAAAATAGCCTGCATATTAACATAAAACTAAACAACAACAACTATAATGATATCATATAAATTAACAAATTAACAAATGCAGTTAAAAATAAACAAAAAAGCTTTGAGGTTAGTCGAATAAAATTAGTATAAAAAACAGTTACATAGTTAATAACAAAACAAAAAATAAATAATAAAAAGCTCCATTTAACCCATTTCAGAGGTTACTTATAAATAAAATACTGTAAATAGCTACAATAATACAGTATAAACAAATCAATGCAAAAAATAAATAAACATAAATAGTTAAATAATAAATATAGTAGCATTTTGACATAAAATAATTGAAATTATAATAACAATACAAAAACATTTGGAGTTATATTTTTGTGCACAATGTTTGGGAATCTTTTTAAATGGGAATATGGTAAGTTCTTGAATAAACGAGCAAGCATTGCATTTCAACATTCAAAGCTTAAAAGTTGCACGTGCAACCGCTAAAACTCTAAATACAGTCACGTTATTTCCATCGATAGCGCAATTTGCTGCGCCACACAGAAACAATCATCTTAAACGTGCGCACATGCAAGGCATCGTATTGAATCAAAGCGTGTTTTTGACTTACCCAGCTGCGCAAGTAACCTCAGAGGAAGTAAACACAAGCACCAGATGCAGATGGATGACTTTAAAAATCCTTTTAAAACTTCCATGTCTGCGTCTCACAGTTGCGCGTTTTTCCACGGGGTTCCCATCGGAAAGTTTTGTCCAGTTTGAACACAGCTCCTGATGTTGGCATGTATTCCTCCCAAGACTAAGGAAGTTTCCTTGCGCACAACATATTGTCCTTAATTTATGGGCAGTAAGAGGAGTCTTGGACCATTTTTCCCTTGTGTGTGTGCGTGTAAACAGTCAGCTGTCTTGAAGGAGTGAAGGGGGCACTTCTAGTCAAAAACCCTCAATTAACCGAGAGTAGGAGGACACTTACAGGGTCTCTCTAGTGAAACAAACTTACAAAAAGCAATGAAAACCTCAGAGAAAGGTAATTTAATGAAGCTAAAATGGAGAAAAGATGATTATTTCCACATTAAATTGGGCGAAATAGCTTTTCCATGGGGCATGTTCTGCACAAGGATTCACACTGTTTAATACGCTTCCCATTAGAAGAGAAAAGGGTTTTTTACAGAAGAACTTTTTAAAGGTCCACAAAGAATTTGCTAATATCTAGTTTAATGCTTTTGACCTGATGGGTTACAACAGAAAAAAACAATGCTGAATGCAAATAATATACCACAATACGCTGAAAAAATGGTGCAAACACAATTTTCACTCAGAAATTGTTAAACTTCACAAATAATTACAAAGAAACAATAAGTAATTTTTTTATTTTATTAAAGGGATAGTTCACTTTGAAATTAAATTTTGGTATGTTTTAGCTTACCTCAAGGGCATCCAAGATGTAAGTGTCTTTGTTTCCGCAGTAGTTTCAATTTTGATATTTTTAGGTCAAACCGTTCTTGTCTGTCAGTCATATAATGCAGGTCTATGGTCACTATCTCAAAGAGCATGCACAGAGAAATCCAAATTAAACAGTTCCCCATCGTAAGTACACATTGATGGCCTAAGACACGAAACGAGCGGTTTGTGTGAGAAAACGAACAGTATTTATATCGTTTTTACCTCTACACAACCACGTCCAAGTGATCTGAGGGCGCGTGCGCTTCCTGGTGTGTGACGTGTGCGCGTGTTCTGGCTTAGTCTGCGCAAGCGCCAGAAAGTGTACAAGAGGTAAAAACGATATAAATACTGTTCGTTTTCTCACACAAACCGCTCGTTTCGTGTCTTAGGCCATCAATGTGTACTTACGATGGGAAATTGTTTAATTTGGACTTCTCTGTGCATGCTCTTTGAGATAGTGACCATAGACCTGCATTATATGACTGACAGACAAGAACGGTTTGACCTAAAAATATCAAAATTGAAACTACTGCGGAAACAAAGACACCTACATCTTGGATGCCCTTGAGGTAAGCTAAAACATACCAAAATTTTATTTCAAAGTGAACTATCCCTTTAAAGGCAGAACTTTTGAATTGAAAGTCTTAAATAGTATTTTCTTATCTTACAGTGTAAATCTGCATAGTTATAGCAAAATAAATAGTTTATTTCAGTAATAGTATAAAATCACTTTTATTTATTGTTTTAAAAGTTAATATTTATTGTATTGTATACAATATATGCTATCCTACACATACTTCTGCTGCTGATTCAACAAAAAGATCAAATTGCATTTTTATATTCAGCATGTAATCTTAGCATATTGTTGGGCCTATGCTTGAATATGAATATGAAAACTTTGTTGAATAGAAGTTAATATTGTACAATAAACTTAAAATAATATTTTGCTCAAAAAAGTGCTCACAAAGTCCAAATCCATCCTTCATCATGATCCCATTCCTCTCCTCTTTCCACATGTAAAGTACAGTTAGTCAGTCTCAAACAAACCACAATACAAATGTCCTGAATACAAAAACAAGTGTAACCAAACACCAGCATGAAACCACATCCATAGAAAATAATGGGATTACAAAACAACACCAGACAAAGAACAAGAACAAGCACAGGACCATTTGTACTACAGCTAAAAAGCTACATGACAACCAATTAGGGCAGAAAACAGCAAACAAAAATTATAAATAAATTATGTATGACAGCCTTCATAATAAGAGTCCTCAAACCATAAAACATTAATCTGCTGCTAAGTAGGCCTGTCTTTCTCCCACTGTCCTGTTACCCCAATGTAGCAAGAAAAAAGTTATAGAAATCATTAAAATGTGTAAATTTAGTACTTGAGAAAGTATTTTGATTATTAGCACAGCTGAAAATGTGCTGCTTAAACAGGTGTGAAAAAAAAAGAATGGACTAACATAAAACAATGGGCAGTAAATGCTTATTATGGACAGATAAATCTATATTTGAGGTGTCAAGCTGTTGTGGGAATTTTGTTTTTGAATGCTAACATGTACAATAGCTTCATACTGTAGATGTTTGATACCTAAAACCAATGCACTGAACCATAGAATAACTAAAAGACGATCTGAATAAACCATTTTTACAGTTAAAGGGTTCTTGAAGCTTACATGCGGCAAATAACCAGTGAGAAACCTTTATTTAAAATGTTTTAGATGTTAGTCCTTGACATTTTACCACACTTTCAGTGTGAGTTAGTATCTGAGAATATCTGGCACTTTTCAATATCAGCTGATTATCTTGGAAGCATCCAGCTTTTGGTCTCAAAGCTTCAGGCCACCACCTTGCCTCTTTGAGTTATTCCCCAAACAAATTCATGACTGGCCAAATGTGTCTATCCATCTCAATCCCTTGGCACAGAGCGACTCGGATGCCACCTGGAAGAGGGTAAGATGGTTGCGCTGCCTGAGGCTGAAGTTTTAGCCCTTATATCCGCTTCTAATGCCTACAGTGTGGCTGAGAGCAGAAGTCGAGGTCCCTGTCATGAACTGGCTTTAGTGAAGGTCTTTGGGTCTCATTCCCCCTCAAGCTGTTGGATTAAAGTTCAAACCACATGCCAAGGAGGAGCCTTTAGACTTGGGCTGAAAAAAAAAAAAAAACTTCACAATTGATGTGCATCTCTGAGAAGAGATTTTCCTTTGAGCTGCAGCTTTGAATAGAAGATCCCCAGAAGTTGTGATCAAGGACAAGTGGTATGTTCTGAAATCTTTTACCATCATGAGAGAAATAGAAATGTTTTCACAGATCATCTGCCTGGGATGGAAAAAGCTTCTAAACTTTACTTGAGAGGAGCCTTTGGCGGTCCATTTTTTTCTCAGCAACTGAGTCACTACCAGACAACTACCCTTTGACGCTTCATAAAGTCCATTAAGAGATCGTAAAACTGATACGAATTGAATGGTGAAGTCCAAATTTTCTTAAGAGACATGATTGCTTTATATGATGAACAGATTTAATTTAGGCTTTTACTTACATATGAACATTCCTCAGCACTGTAAACCCTAACACTCAAAATAATTAATTGGTTTGAGTAGGACAAACTTAAATTAAACTAAGTGGTTCAGTCAAATTGAGTATTTAGCACTTTCTTTTTCTTTCAAGTTCACATAACTGGTATATTTCAAGTAAACTGAACTGTTTCATTGTATTGAGCTTTATGAAATTATTTATTTTAATTTAGACAAACTTAAATGTACTGAAATGGCTGGGATGTCTTCTTCCCAGCATGCTTTGCCGATGGCACTCGAAAGGGAGAGTAAATGCCAAAATTAAGTGTAATATATAATATATATAATATGTAATATGTAATATATATATATATATATATATATTAGGGCTGTTAAATGATTAATCGCGATTAATCGTATCCAAAATAAAAGTTTGTTTTTACATAATACATGTGTGTGTACGGTGTATAATTATTTTCTATATATAAATACGCACACATGCATGTATATATTTAAGAAATATTTGCATGTATATACTGTGTATATATATTTATATTATATATAATTTATATTACATATAAATATTTTATATATAAATAACACATTTTCTTAAATATATATATGCATGCGTGTGTATTTATATATAGAAAATAATTATACTCCGTACACAGACATAAATTATGTAAACACAAACTTTTATTTTGGATGCGATTAATCGTGATTAATCGTTTGACAGCCCTAATATATATATATATATATATATATATATATATATATATATATATATATATATATATATATATATATATATATATATATTTATTTATTTATTTTTTTTGCAAGATTAATGTTAGTGATTAATGTTTTGTTATGCTAATTTAGAATAATTTCTGTTAATGTTGGTTTTAGGATAGTTACCATCATGGTGACAAGTGGTGCATGCTTGATTTGAGAGCAAATAAAACCTTTATATTACTGCACTCATACAGCAAGTGTGACTGTATAACATACTGTTGTTAACATGTTAGCAAACTAGCTTGTTAAAGCTAGCTAAGTTTATGTCAATAAAAGTGTTCACACTGAGATCACATGAAAGTTTTAAGTTAAATGTATGAATTAGTTTACTCAAACATTTAAAGTTAAGAACAATCTGCTAGTTCTGCTTACTTAAACTTTGAATTTCTTAACTTAAAAAATTTGAGGCAACTGATTGCATTACATTTTTTTGAGTTTTGCCAATTTATTCGGGTTTACACATCAGTTATCGTACTCATTCATGTTCACTTGACGTGTGAGAACCAATGAGATTCATTCTCGTGTTACGCAGCACGTTTGAGCTTCCGCAAGAACTAATGAGGCTTGTTCTTGCGCATCAAGCAAATACGGTTGAGCTTCTATGTTCGCTGATCATGTGAATAAAAGCTCAAATTCAGTCTGTTCATCATATAAAGTGATCGAATCTCTTCAGATAATTCGGACTAAACCGCTTGATTCATATGGATTAGACTTATTTATTTCAGTTAATTTTTCATCTCTAATGAACTTCTTAATAGTGCTCTTGAGTATCTGTTTTTTAATGATAATGATATTTTCTAAATATGTGACAATGAAGACCCTACTCACCTTATAAAATGAATTATCTAAAGGCATTCAATCAGAAAATGAACTACAAACTTCTTCAGCTTAAATGTGAAAAACATAAGTAGGACTTTTCAACAACAAGGTACTTTATTATAAAAAATGACAAACCCTTCTGGAATTATGCATGTCCTGAGATGCTAAATCAGGATCTTTCATGTTTTAAAAGATCATGCTGTCGCATAAAGGTGGCAGTTTAGGAAACCTGTCACTCTGAAAGCCCTCTTAGACCTTGAAATACAACTTCAAAGGTCTCTTATTAAAATGCTCATCCCTCCCATGCACAGTTTTTCCTTGGGAAGCAACTGACTGTCTGTGATAGCAGCATGAATTTCAGGTTTCTTTATTCTCAAAGCATAAAGGTATTGAAATTTGATTTAAAAAAGATGAAATTGAAATGACATTGACATACAATTAATTATTCTCTCAGTGCTATGAGAGACACTTTTCTGTCAGTTTAAGTTCAGATCTACAGAGGCCTATTTAATGCTAACTTCTCGAAAGCTATTTTAGGCAAAAACTATTCTTATCAATGTCTTTCATGCTGAGCTTTTGACTGAGATTGTCTCGCTATCACAAACACACACGTGTCCCCCCCCCCCCCCCCCCCCCCCCCCTCTGAAACTGGCTTTTGTCAGTATGTTGTGTTGACAAGGCTCCAGTCTTGCTTTCTTTGCTCTAGCGCTCATAAACAAACTTCACAGGGGGTTGAGTGTCAAATCAGCAGGTAACAAGCCAAGCCGTCTCAATTCTCTACGACACACTGCCTCGTTTAAGCGAGTGTTGGTCATTTATGAAATGTTGATGCGTACATTCAAGCCCAAATCCGTCAAAACTTTTGTAGGGTCCTGTTTAATCGACATGCCGTTAACTTCAACAAAACTGAGAGGGAAATGATTCACTTAAACTCTTGCTGTGCTGATATAGCACACATAGGTTATAGTGAAATCTTATTTGGACTGAGCTTTCTTTACCTTTTGCACCATTTGAAAATTTTAGGATTTTCTTTTTCAAGTTCTATTTAATTCATTCTGATTGTTAACCAAGTCATATTTTACCACTTCAGGCCTAAGGTACCAGGGCCATCAGGGGCATTTAAACGACGCCGTTTTCTACTAAAAACGGAAAACTTTTTATGCGTGTGGCCATTCACTTACATGACAACAGTGTTTTGTGGGCCTTAATAATAATAACAACAATATGTGTACCTCGAATCCACCCGCAATCTAACCATCCCCCCAAAAAAATCCCATCTGAGGCTGGATTTTACCACCAGCTCTCCAAACAGTGGGGTAAACAAGGAAAAATCTTTACGACCGTCTGTTAAAAAGCTCTTTAAAGCTGTGACTGTAAATGTTTTCAGGCCAAACCCGCAAAGACATCAGTGTCTGAGTATTATCAAGCTCAGGAAGGACTCTGATAGCTCGTCCTCTCCTAGAGCTTTCCCCTGACCGCTTCAAGCTACTTCACAAGAGAGAAAACATCATCCGGATGCTTTGATCCTAACCCTCTCCCAGGGAATCACAGACTACGGCGCTGAAACCTGTTCCAGATGTCACCCGTGATGTTTACGATGAGAAAACGCAAACTAAAACCACGTCAAAGGAGGAGCTGACTTCTCGCTACTGTTTGTCAGTCATTCGATGACTTGATGCTAATCCACTATTTAAATGGATATTCATACACTAATGGCCTCCATTTACTTTATTAATAAATATATATTTCTGTCATGACAACTCTCTGAGTGTTTGGCATGGTAATGGATATGATAATGTTGATTGGTCTTGGCAGAATAGATCTGTTATACTGCTGCTGTTGTTATTTCTGTTGCAGAGCAAGTACGGGACTTGCTACTGCCAAAACATACACAGACACACTGCTGTGAGCAAGACATGCTATAGCTATAGCATATGGCGTACATGAATTACCCGTAGCTATCTATACAGGTAGAGCTGGGGAAGGTGGAGGGTTTCATGCGCTGCAACTGCTAGCAAATGCTGACCAAGTATCAAGCTCATTGGCTACTGAGAAAGCAGGTACCAATCAGCTGTGCCCTATAGAGAATAATGCAATTGCAAGCAGATTGAGTTAAGGACCTGTCAGTCTACGTCATCTAGAGCTCCATGACAGATCTTTGTATTTCAAATTAAATCAAAATCAAATACTTTTCTCAAACTTATTATTTTTTGTAGTTACCAAGGCTGCATGAAAAATAACATTAACCAATAATATCACAAGCCACTTTTGATGAACCAATCAAATCGGAAGCATAAAATCAAATTCCGCCCTGCATTATATTTTCACTTAACACTGTTTCTGAGTATCACAGTTGATGTGTGTAATGTTTTTGCTTAAAATTCTCGATTTAATATGCAGAGAAAACTGAAAGTGAATTAATTTACATTGACCCCCTCTGTGGCAGTATCAAAACATTGCTTTGGTCTTAACCAATAGCGTGCATTTTGGGCGGGGCTATCGGTTTGGCCAACCAATGACAGAGAAGGGGGTGCAGAAATTACACATTTAATTTGTCATTAAATCTTTTTGGTGCAAAACATTCTTACAATTATTTAACACATTTTCTTCTGGTGTCCTATTTCAAAGCCAAATAAATTTTGAACAGGTAACATGTACCCTAGCCTAGAGCAATAGGCGTAGAACTCTGTTTTACAGAGCCAGCCTCTAATGTTGCAGTACTGATGTCCTCAATCTCAGAGGTGTCTGAGAAACACTATAATGAGGGTGTAAAGGGGTTTTACGGGCCCACATCATTCACAGAGCGAACAGCAGGACGTTTTGAGATTCGTTACTGTAGACCGCAGGAGTTCTTCTCCACACTGGTGTCCACCATATGTGATTTATTGTTAATTAAACATCATTACAGATGAGGCTGGACCCTTTTTATGAAACCATGTGCTCAAAAGTTAATTAATCATCCTCCTCTATCAAAAGGTTAAATGTATACTCATTAATGTTAAATAGCGTTTATATGATTTAAGATCCATTACAAAAGTGTGGTACCATGGTACAGCGATTTCATCAGAGAACCAAAGACACCCTGTGTCTCAATGCCCATACTATCCATCCTAAACAGTATGCGAGATTAAAATAAGTGTGTCCCAAAGCATATAAGAGTATGCCAGAAGTCCCCGGATGGTCTATTATTTCTGATGGATTTTCGAAGTGTGGATCCGTGCTCACTATAACAGCTAATATTCCCCACAACACACTGCGCTTTGGAGAAAGAACTACAAACATGAGTAAAAAGTGTTAAAAAACTACAAAACATGGCAGATATGCGTGACTGACGGTGAGAGGTTTAGATAAAGGTTTAAGTGACTAATCAAAGTTTAACGTGATACAAAAATATTTATTTAATGTTGTCCGTGTTATATTTCATCTGCAATAACAATGTGGACTTTTATAAAGATCCGTTTGGCCATTAACATTTAAAAATATCATTATGAATATGAGGAGAGTTCTTTGCATGAAAGACCCGCGACTGCAGATCAATGTGCTTCTGCATTTCTCTCCGATACGGTAGGAAATGAAATAAAATGAAATGTGGAGGATTTTATCTTTGACAAGATGATTGACAGGTCAGTTTACTGTGACAGGATGCGTGTAAATAAGCGACAGAGAGCAACTGTGAAAGACGCTTGTATGACGTGATAGTAGGCTATGTCCCAAAGCTTTTCTACTCTACTGCTACACACTCAAAAGTATGAGTTTCTCTTTTCACAAAAAGAGTACACACTTTTAGGACGTAGTAGCCTATAAGTAAGCGAAATGAGACGCAGCATTGGTTTGAAATCGCTGGTGTTTCTAACGTCAAAAACTACCTTGTAACCAGAGCCATGTAACCAATCATGTTAACGTGTGATCGTCAAAGAGTATGGCAAGCCGTTTTAACTTTTATTCATTTCCAGGATATGAATTCTGTATCAATAATTACATTTTCAATAGTTAAAATGATAATTATTGATATCTGGAATTGGATTTCTACTAGTAACAATAGCAATTTTTGATATCAGGACTTACATTTCCACAAGTAACAATGTTAATTCTTGATATCAACTAGGGCTGGATGATTAATCGAAAAGTAATCGAAACCGAAATTCAGAGGCTATAACCGACGTAATTTTACCAAGTCGGTTATTTCGTTTTTTTAATCCTATTAATATTTCCGCCTACTGTGTGTGTACTTTACTTTCCCCTTAAAACATATTACCGCGTGTGTAGTCACTTGACTCCGCCCCGTCCCTGAACGCGCGTCTATTTCGCTTCAAACGCTCGCTTACGCGCGTCCTATTCGCTTTGGACGCGCGAATGGATTCAAAATGTTTTAAGCGTAGAACTAGACGCGATAGACGCGAATTTGACGCTCTATTCGCGTTTGTTGTGAACGCAGCATAATGAACAGGCTGCGATGTCAAGATTGCAATGCTGTGTGTGTGTGTGGGAGAGAGAGAGGGGCACGGGCGCGATCGAACAGTGGAAACATAAAAATATCATTCGTCATTATAACATCAACGTCAATTTGTTCATACAGGACATCATTAAAACTGCAAAGTGTTTAGCCTACAATATTTGTGTAAAACATTGTGCTTTTGTCAAACTGTAAACTCTTGTCAAACTGAAACCTACAACTGTCACCCAACCAAAATCACACACACACACACACACACACACACACACACTGTTTTTAATCAAATTATCAAAAAGCAAAAATGATCTCATCTTTTGGACATTCATCATATTGCATTGGTTTTCATTTCTTGTCCTAAAACAGAGCACTAATATTTTTTATTTTTAAGTTACACATTCTACATTGATTAAAAAATAAAATCAAATGTGTTTTTAATGGTAGTATTATTTTATACAGAAATAAATTATTTATAATTCAGATGAGAAGTTAAAGTTAATTTAAATTTTAAGGAAACAAATATATTGATCTGAAATATTGCAAATTAATTTTAAATTCATTCAGGTTACCAAACATATCTCAAGGCCTTTAGAATAAAGGGTGGCAGTCTTTCATTATCAGCTGTTGTTGTGGATATACTGGAGAAGTATTTGTTCTCCATTTGAGTGAGATGTTTTTATGTGGCTAATTGAGGAAAGTGCTTCCATATATTTTATTATTAGTAGTATTAGTTCAAGAATAAAATAAAGATATCGGATTGATATCGGTATCGGCAAATAGCCAAAGCGGCATCGGTATCGTATCGGAAGTGAAAAAGTGGTATCGGGACATCTCTAACTCTTTCATTAGAAAAAATAACCGTGAACGTATTTACAGTATAAGCCTTGCCAGTGACATAGGATTTTTTTTTTTAAATAATCGTTTAATAATCGTAATCGAGGTAACTTGTTTGATTAATTGCGATTATGATTTTAGCCAAAATCGTCCAGCCCTAATATCAACAATTCAATTTTCACTAGTTAAAATGCTAATTCTTGATATCAACAACTGAATTTCAACTAGTAAATACTATATCTCTTGATATCTGTAATTGTATTTCACTATTGAAATGTCACAATAGGCTGCCATTCAAATTTTCTTACTAGTTGAAATTCCAATTTCACATTCGAGATGGTGGTGTCCGTTCCAGAGACGGTGGTGTCCGTGCCAGAGACGTTGGTGTCTGTACCGATGTCGTTGGTGTCCGTTCCGGAGACATTGTGTCAGTTCCGGAGACGGTGGTGTCCGTTTTGGAGATGGTGTTGTCCTCGCCGGATACGTTGGTGTCCGTGCTGGAGACGGTGGTGTCCGTGCAATTGTCCGTGCCAGAGACGGTGGTATCCTTTCCGGAGTCGTTGGTGTCCGTTACGGCGACCGTGGTGTCCATGCCGGAGACGTTGGTGTCCATGTCGGAGACGGTGGTGTCCGTGCCGGAGATGGTGGTATCCGTGCCGGAGTCATTGGTGTCCGTCCCGGAGACGTTGGTGTCCGTGCCGGAGATGTTGGTGTCTGTGTCGGAGACTTTGGTGCCCAATCCAGAGACGGTGGTATCCATGCCAGAGATGGTGGTGTCCGTGCCGGACACCAAACGGCGGTGTCCGTGCACTTATCCGTGCCGGAGACGGTAGTGTCCGTGCCTCGGCAACGGTGGTGTCCGTTCCGGAAACGCTGGTGTCCGTTCCGGAGACGGTGGTGTTCGTGCCGTGCCGGAGACATTGGCCGGAGACAAGAATTAGCATTGTTACTAGTGGAAGTTTAATTCCTGATATCAAGAATTATCATTTTAACTAGTGAAAATTGAATTGTTGATATCAAGAATTCATATCCTGCGAATTATTAAAAGTAAAAACGGCTTGTCTATAGCCATTCCCAGGATATACATTGTTGAATTGTTGAATAATAATTTTTACTAGTTGAAATTCAATTCTTGATATCAACAATTGTATTTCTGCGAGTGATGACGTCATTGTTGATATTAAGAATTAACATTTTTACTAGTTGAAATGTAATTCCTGATATCAAAAATTGCCATTGTTACAAGTAGAAATCGAATTCCTGATATCAAGAATTATCATTTTAACTAGTGAAAACTGAATTGTTGAAATCAAGAATTAATATCCTGGAAATGAATAAAAGTTAAACCGGCTTGCCATACTAGGAGTGCATCTCTGAGCTGCTGTGAGTGTGGGGGCGGGGCTCATTTGCATATTCATAGAACCACATATACTAAATGAGGCAAGGGTGTAGAGTTTTTCAAGCGATTTTAAGGCATCAAGAAAAAATAAATAAGGAAAAAACGTTTAAATATGTCATTTTGATGTTCAAAGATGAGTTTTAAGGGATGAAGTTATTGACCACAGGGGGACTTTAAGTAACTTCTGATCTTAGAGCTGTTTTGGTCACTGTAGTGGGTGAATCAGCGTCATCAGAAATATCCTGTCGCTTCACTAAGAAAACAGATCAAACAGACGTGGAGGTAGACGGTTTGAAGGCAAGTTCAGACGTGACGCTGCATGTAAGATATGGACTGGTGCAGAGAAACAGAATGAGAAATAGGGAAGCTGATGCAGGGGTCAGCAGGGGTCTGTCTGGTTGTTGGTTTGTTGAAAGTCAATGAAATTTTCGCTGCGGGGGTTACAGCATCTTGATAAGGAGAGCTTCAGACTGTTGTTTACTGATACAATGTAGCAAATAGGCCTAGTAATTAAAACTAATTCAGAAGCCTGAATGCACAAGCACTTATTTATTTTGCTGCTGATCGGGGTGGATAATTTGTAATTATGTCATTTTTCAAAGCAGTTAAAAAAAAAGTAAAAGAAAATTGCAAGCAAAAATAGAACAAGTCAGACTGCCAAATGAAAGTACAAAAATCCGGTATAACATATCTAAAAAATGCTTAGAACAAGATTTATTTACTTAATAAGAAAATGATGACAGAATTTTCATTTTTGAATGAACTCTCCCTTTAATTGTCATCACCTTCATTCAAACAACCTTATAAATACATTAATACAAATATTACTTCTCATAAAACCATGATTATACTACACAGAATAATACAACACGCGATGTCACAAGCTCAAGGTTGAGAACCTTTGCTTTAACCAGCCTACATGAAATATCTTTCTTTTGCTAGGCTATTTTTAAATCGATTTGGTCTGAACTGACCTGTGCAGATTTAGTTTATTGATTTGTGTCATGCTGTCAAAGTCTGGCAGGCTCATAAAATGCCATGTCTGCGCACACCTATGAACACAGACACACACAATATTCCCTTCAAAACTGTAAAAACAAATGAATGACAGAACTGCACAACACTGTTCATCTCTGGACCAGGTGCTTTCGCAGATAAGACCTGAGGAGGTGTGAGAACATGAAGGCCTAGATAAAAAAATAAATAAAACTATGATTTCTCAATCAAAGGTTCTGCAATGAGATTACTTATTAAAATAAAATCAGGACATGTCAGTATTGATAGATATTCTAACAGCCTAAAAAAAGAGAGATGATGAAAATGGCATCATGCACATTATATTGAAAATACAAAGGCAATTAAACGAGATGTACATTATGAGAAATAGTCACAATGCTTGATACATTTTTTTTAATTTTAGAGTACCAGAAACATTCCTCCCCCAAGTAACTACGTCCTAATTAGTTATGTCCTCAAACAGAAGGTGAAGTATCCCTGTTCTAATTTAATCAAAGCCTGTTTCTAAACAGTAATTACAGTGATTAAGAAAATGAACTGTGTTTGAGGGGAAAAGGAAGAGGTTTTCTTCACTACTCTCGGCTGATTACAAGCCACTTTGAGAGCTGACTGGCAGCCAAATGTTTCACAGTTATTCCTGCACTGTAATTACTCAGAGTTAGCGCTCAGCTTCAAACCTAATGCTTTTGAACTGCAGCCTCAAAATGGTGGGAATAATCACAGAGGTGAGCGTAATGACTTCTATTGGTCATATAGAAATTGTTAAATAATAGATTAAGGATCAGTATTGCCACCCCTGCTGGTGGCAGTCGTACCTACGCCATCTGACTGCAAAGAACATATTTCTCAATTGAAGGCCATTCAAAACTACACATTTTGGTAACAGTTTAGAATAACGTCATTAAAGTCGTCATGAAATCAAAATTGACCCTATTTACTTTGTTAGAGCACATCACTAGAGCACTACCATTACTACATATATATATAATGTTAATAAATGTTTGTCGTGGTAATCTTTAATCAAAATCTTAAAATTTGCTTAATAGATAACTATGCAAGAAACATTGCAGGACACATTAGTAGTACTAGATTAACACGTCAGCTACTACTATTAAAGGTAGGGTAGACGATTTGTTCCAGAAACATTTTTTGTTATGCTGGTTGAAACTCTCTTTACATCCTGATAGCAATCACTTAAGTTAAGTGTATCTAAATGTATTTATATGTGTATATATCATCAGTGGAAGGCGCAGAACCATAATGTTCATCCAATCATTGCATTCGGTTCGAAAATTCGGTTTCAAAGCTTTGAGAATTGAGAACTGAAAATACTATCTCAACAGCCATTTATGCAAGGCGCGATTACCAATTACATTATCCACAAATTATATTATATTTATAAAATCTTTATGACATATGCCATAATGGCTATAGTGGATGAATAGCCACTTACATTAAAGACATTAAACATTAAAGACATAAACGTATAAAAAACATTAAAGCTTTTACATTATGGCCCATAACAAGTTTCTATCCTGGCAGCTTCAAAGATTTGCAATAGCCTAGATATGCATTTTGTGGCCTATTTTATCTCCAAACAATGACACTGCCCAAATTAGTGCTTTTAACATCCATTCATAATTGTCTAAAACACTCAAAACAACATCGGAGATCATAAGTTTAACTGTAGGCTATACACTCAATTTCAAAATATTAAGAAGGAAAAAGTCTGCCTAGAGATTGAGCACTCTCTGGATAACGGAGCTATTTTTCATGCAAAGTAATTAATAAGCTATCGTTTGTTATTAATTTATCATTATTACTTGTAGAGCATTCAACGCTTTATGAATAGGCCTAATGTCTTTATTCATTAGAACGTTGATCTATCTCTCAGGATTTCATTTGCATAAAAAAATATTATTGTTTTCATTGTATTAATATTATTACCTGCATAGTCCCCAACAGTTTGTGAATTTGTTGGATATTGGGATGTTTTAACAGATCGGATACCAGACACAAGATCGTTTTTCTTCTTTTTCTTCTTGTCATCTTCATTTATTAAATCTCTTATGGTATAAAAAAGATGTCAGACATATTTTAGTATAACTCTTATAATCAATAGCACAGCGAGTGAGAGAGAAAAATAATATATTTGATTCATTCATTCATGAACGAATAAATGCTACATTACAGAAATATGAAACAAATAACACAGAAGACAGTCAGACTATGAGTGTAAAAAATAAAGACAGTAGTTATAGATATTTTCAGTCTATTTGTATTCATAAAGGACCAAATTAAACAAATAAAACAAATAATAATAATATAGGCTAGGTTAATCAAAACACTATGCCCTCGTTGCTTAAATAAAATTTAAATACTCTATAGAAAGAAGGAAAGAAACCAATTCCATGCATATGGTGTAAAGTTAAACAGTCTTAAAAAAACCTTTAGGACTTTAGGTTACTAATTAATGCACCTTATTTTTAAACAGTAAAAACTCACTTGTGCTGCAGACAGGTCTCTGCATATCATCATTTTTAAGGACCTTTGGTGAATAAATTGTGCTTCTAATCTCCTGCGTTCTAAGTAGCCTATAGTTTTTGTGTTCCCGTGTACACTGGCTGGTGTGTAACTGGGATTTAGTTTGACAGGAACTTTCAGTGCCCCCTGCTGCCTTTAAATACTCACAAAAGTTTTTGAAGAACTCCTGGGGACTTGAGTCGGACAACTCTTTCACTGGATTACCGGCTAGATTCATGCAGGTGACACAACGCGTAGATAAAACATACAAGACGTCTGGATTAGTGGATTCATATCATCATTTTGTTATCAAAGTACTTGAAATCTGCAGCGAAGAACTTTGAAACCCTACTGAAATGAGCTATAACCTACCTGCAGATATTAGCCGCTAATAAAATAATCTTCTTTGACTGTTTGACACACTAAAAAGTTCACAGAAATATGAAACTTCAGATAAACACTTAGGAAAACTTTGAATTTGTCATTTTAGCAATGATTATGCTAGATGAGCTATTTCACTTTAAAAATAAATAAAGTAATTGCCATTAAAGGTGCTCTATGTAACTTTTTTACTCTACTAAAGCATAAAAATACCATAATATGTTTGTAGATATTTAGTAAACATGCTAAGTTCACATTCTCGTTTCTCTGCAAATCACTTTACAGCCAGTTATTTTACTTAATATTTTTAAATAAATCTCAAATTATTTTTAACATACAATTTCATTCATATAAAAAATGTAGGACAAGCTGCAGTTTATAACACATAAATTTGACACCACTATAAAATTAAGAGTCTCATCTCATAGTTGAGTCTCTCTGTTTGCGTCCTCTCCAGTAGGTTTACACCATTTTGTTTGCAGCTCATCAACATAAATGTACACTCCATTTCATTCTGTTACGCTACAGGAAAAGTTCCGATAGTAGCTATTGCATTTCATGGACTTTTACATGTACATGAAAATTGTATATCAATCCATGCCTCTAATCCAAATAACAAAAGGCTCAATGGAAAAGTGGTGAAAACAACAGATAAAGACATTTCAAGTGCCAGACAACAAACATTTTTTGTTTTTTCCCTCGCTGCATTTATATATAGTCATTGAATAGGTATCTAGTGAAGCACATGACCAAGGAATCAATGAAATAGTCTTTAACTATAACTTCAAACACAAAAAACAGGAGAAACACAAACACACATACATCGAAGATACAGGACCAAGGACTGACTCAAACCGAGGGCTTAAATACACAGAGCAAAAAAAAAGGAGCTAACGAGATAATTAACAGGACTACAGGTGAACGGGATCAGTCAATGAAACACACTGGAAAACGGGGTCAAACAGAAACTGAACACAATGAAAACTGAAACAAAACAGAACATACTCATGACATTACTCTCCTCTCCCGGAAGGTAATGGGCAGGTGACCAGGGCGGTACCGGCAAGCTAGGAAGCCTCCAAGGTGACACCAGGAGCCAGGGAGGAGCTGGTAGTTCAGGGAGCCAGGGAGGCACCGGCAGTGCAGGGAGCCAGGGAAGAGCAGCCATGGCCTTGACGAGGGAGCTTGGCTTGGCCACTGTGGCCATGACGAGGTAGCTTGACTCGGCCACTGTGGCTGGGGATGGATAGCAAACAAGAAAATTTCTTGGGAGGAGCTACGGAAGCGTGTGCACACACACACACACACACACACACACACACACACACACACACACACACACACACACACACACACACACACACTATGGCTGTAGCCAGCAAGGACAGTGTTGCACACTCTGGGTACAGTTATGAGGCTTGATCAGCCTTCTGGTCGAGCTCTGGGACTGGAGCGGGCTCCGGGTTGGAAGACTGGAGGGATGCGTGTGTGGCCCAGACACACACATTAGTGACAAACAAGGAAATGACCATCTCTTCGACCACGCAAGGGCAGATAGGAAGAGCAGGCTCCAGAAATTCTCTCTCTGGAACAGACTCAGGGTTTTCACTCTCTGGAACAGACTGTGAACTTTGCTCAGGGGCTTGAGTTGACACCGGACTGTGTTCAGGGGCTGGAGCCAACACTGGACTGTGTTCATGGGCTGGAGCCAACACTGGACTGTGTTCATGGACTGGAGCCAACACTGGACTGTGTTCATGGACTGGAGCCAACACTGGACTGTTTTCATGGACTGGAGCCAACACTGGACTGTGTTCAGGGGCTGGAGCCAACACTGGACTGTGTTCATGGGCTGGAGCCAACACTGGACTGTGTTCATGGATTGGAGCCAACACTGGACTGTGTTCATGGGCTGGAGCCAACACTGGACTGTGTTCATGGGCTGGAGCCAACACTGGACTGTGTTCATGGGCTGGAGCCAACACTGGACTGTGTTCATGGATTGGAGCCAACACTGGACTGTGTTCATGGGCTGGAGCCAACACTGGACTGTGTTCATGGGCTGGAGCCAACACTGGACTGTGTTCATGGATTGGAGCCAACACTGGACTGTGTTCATGGACTGGAGCCAACACTGGACTGTGCTTAGGGGCTGGACATGCAGAGGACCGTTTTTTCTTCCTCAGCCTCTTCCTTTGGGCTGGGGTTAATGTGGATCTTTGACTGAGCTCAGAGGCTTGAAAAGATTTTTGACTGGTATCACTAATTGGAGTGGGCTCTGGAACTGCTTTCTCTGGATTGGGCTCAGGGATTTAACTCACTGGAGAGTACTCTGGGATTTTACTCACTGGAATGGACTCGGGAATTTCACTTTCTGGAGCAGACTTTGGAAATGTTCTCACTGGAACGGACTCGGGAATTTCACTCACTGGAACGGACTCTGGGATTTTACTCACTGGAATGGACTCGGGAATTTCACTTTCTGGAGCAGACTTTGGAAATGTTCTCACTGGAACGGACTCGGGAATTTCACTCACTGGAACGGACTCTGGGATTTTTCTCAACAACAAAATCTGAATTATTCACCCAGAGAACATAGTTAATATATTCCAACAATAATGAACTGCATCTACCGGGAGACAGGAACTGATACAGTTCATCATCCAGTCCTCCGGTCCTGTATTGTCACAGACTGGTTGGCTGTAGTGAAGCACATGGCAAAGGAATCAATGAAATAAGTTTTTAATTATGACTTCAAACTCAATTAACATGAGAATAACACAGAAAAAACAGACATACATCAATGATAAAGGACCAAAAACTAACTCACACTGAGGGCTTAAATACACAGAGCAATCAAAAGAGCTAATGAGATAATTAACAGGACAACAGGATCAGTCAATGAAACTCACTGAAAAACAGGGTCAAATAGGCAAACAGAAACTGAACACAATGAAAACTAAATCAAAACAGAACATACTTGTGACATATTGTCACTGGTTGTGACGGATAGACTAAACAAACCAATAACACGAAGATGATGAAGAAGGATTAACAGGCTTTAATTTAAAGGTATTTCCACAACGATAATCCAGACACAACTAGATGAGACCCGACAAAGACACACCAACTGAACTGAATTTAAGTAGGGGAGATAATGACATGCATGCACCTTAACACAATGACGAAATCAAATCAGTGACCATGATGACAAACAAGGCAGGGAGAAATGGTGAACGAAAACAAACAAACCGGGCAGGGAGTAACAGTGAACGAAAACAAACAGTCTTTGGTGGTGTGACACATATACAGTATATATATATATATATATATATATATATATATATATATATATATATATATATATATATGCCTTCATTTTACTTCTTACTTCAGGCATATGGTAAAAATTTATGGAAACTAAAAACTCTAAAAAGGTTTTTTACACCTAGTTAACAAATTGAATTTTTCAGTGTGAGTAACATTACTTATATATATAAGTCCATTTTAATTGAACATGTAGCCTATAGTTATTTCAGTAACACTTTGCAATAAGGTTCATATTACTTAACTACATTAGTTAGCATGAACTAATAATAAACTGCACTTATACAGCATTTATTAATCTCTGTAAATGTTAATTTCAACATTTACTAATACTTTATTAAAATATTGTAAACATTAGTTAATGCACTGTGAACTAACATGAACAAACAATGAACAGCTTTATTTTTATTAACTAACGTTGACGAAGATTAACAAATACAGAAACAAATGTATTGCTCATGGTTAGTTCATGTTAATCAATACATTAACTGATGTTAACTAAGGAACATTATTGTAATGTGAAGTGTTACTGTTATATCAAGACAGTACAGCAAATGAAAAATAAACCATAGAGATACATTCGCAAACAATTTATAAAGTACAAATACACAGTGAATCCAGACAATGTTGTCAAAAGAGCAGACGTCACCCTAGAAATGACCCACCGAGTTGTAACCTATTAATCTATGTGAATGTAGATCACCCTGATGAGTTCAGACAGGCCGCTGCAGTTCAACCTCTGAACCGTAGACGACGGATAACTCTGATAGTTGTTTTAGTTTATCCCGCTTCTCCTGATACTCCAGACATCTTGCTCTACAATCCCAACAGCTTACAGCAGCAATGACAACAACGCTGAGGGATGCGAGCAGAACTAAAGCTGAAAACTAATAAAACACACAAAAATGTATATAAATTAGTTGTATATGTAAATAAATATTAAACTATAAAGCTTTATAAAAACATTATATAATTATTATTTATATAAAACCAGTACACTCACCCTTGAGTAGAAAATGATTTTTTCGGTCAGTTCTAGCAGGTCTGTTGCGTTCACTCCAGTGGGTTTGCACCATTTTATCTGGAGTTCTTCATCCAAGACGTAATCTCCTTCCCAGTGTACCATGCCACAAGCGACATATTCCCCCTCAAACAACAACAGAAACATCCACAATGAAGGTGGAATCAGACAAAGTAAAAAGAGCCCAGCACAATGAGAAGATGACCGTCTGCAAGGCCTTTGAATGAACATCATCACAGCCAGAGCCAGAAGAGCTGGTGCAAGAAAGATGACGCTGATCAGTATCATGTTAAACCCAGGAGAACATGGGCAGGAAAATTCCCGATCCATCAACTTCTGCAGTCCAATTAACGCAAAGCAAAAATGCAATGCACTGAAAGATGTGCTTCTTTCTAGTTTTTCTGGATTGTTCGAAAACCACCCGAGAAACACCATTTTTCATGAACAATGTGAAACAACCCACTTTAAAGATCACTGGCTTACTTTAGACCCACTGAAGAACTGAGACCTTTTAAACAGAACAGATCATTAATATTTGTTCATCAAACTCTGTGTGACAGCAGAACTCATATCCTACAGCAATTTAGGATCTTTATTATTAACTGTTTGCAAGGTCATTTATCTTACTATGAGACAAAGGACAATGCAAAAGGACAGTAGAAACTAATTATGTGAATAGGACTCAACTCCTTTCTTTTAGTAATTCAGATATGCTCCATTGAACCAAATTCTATCAAATTCATCAGAAGTAAATGAAATCTTGTTTGGCCAACAAAATGAAAACAAACAGCAAGCATTGTCCCATATCATGGCACATGACAATGCCATACAGCAAATATTTACACTAAATCTAGAGGACATTAGATGAAGTGTTCCTGGCTTCTCATATTGAACAACTGCAAAGGTTGCATAAACATAAGATATAAAACTGAATAAAAAAAAATAAAAAAAAATAACAGTTTTACTATTAAAAAAGTATATATATATATATATATATATATATACATATATATGAAAACGCTCAGCAACTGGTTGTTTCCGCAGGTAAGCACGACTGTTTCATGTTTTTACCTCAATGTGAAATACTATTCTCTGGTTTACTTGAAAAGATTTGCAGTTACTAAAATGCTGTTTGAAAACGCTGTGTAAATACGTACTAAATCACATTATGCATTATTACTGTAATGAAATAATAAATTAACTACAAGGCAAACAGAATATTCATTTGTACAGGTTGTGGGTCAGGGGAAACATTTCATGGTCCACTAGCTCAAAATAAAAGTATCTCATTCACGAAAGACACGCAGCACCCCCAGTGGTGACCAGGGGAAGTTCAACAATAGCATACTAATAATATTTGGTTACTTTACATATTAGCTGGCTGTATTTAAGTGTGAATATTTTGTATTTAAAGCAGAATATGACAGCAGATATATTCTCAGACAAAACTTACTGAAAAGAAACAAGAACAACAACAGAAATCAGTCTACTTTCTTTATTTGTGAACTTGTGTCTTACACAACATATTCACAAATGCCATATATATTTTTATATATCATGTGGTTGACAGGAGAGACAAGTGCTTGTTGTAACACTGGGCTTTTGTCACACTGTCAATAAGGTTTTGACTCAAAAGTCCAATTACACAGGACAAGGGTTTTCAAAGTTTTTAAAAAGATTTACAAGTTATTTTTCATAATAGCCATCAGCCATATCACCCTGTAGCCCAAGACTGGTTGCCCACTCAAGCTAAGCAGGGTTGAGCCTGGTCAGTACCTGGATGGGAGACCTCCTGAGAAAACCAGGTTGCTGCTGGAAGAGGTGTTAGTGAGGCCAGCAGGGGGCGCTCACCCTGTGGTCTGTTTGGGTCCTAATGCCTCAGTAAAGTGATGTGGACACTATACTGTCAAAGAGCACCATCCTTCGGATGAGACATTAAACCAAGGTCCTAACTTTCTGTGGTCATTAAAAATCCCAGGATGTCCTTCGAAAAAGAGTAGGGGTGTAACCCCGGCATCCTGGCCAAATTTGCCCCTTGGCCTCAGTCCATCATGGCCTCCTAATCATCCCCATATACACTGATTGGCTTCGTGACTCTGTCTCCTCTCCACCAGTAAGCTGGTGTGTGGTGGGCGTTCTGGCGCAATATGGCTGCCGTCGCATCATCCAGGGTGGATGCAGCACATTGGTGGTGTTTGAGGAGATTCCCCCCTTCCATGTAAAGCGCTTTGAGTACCTAGAAAAGTGCTATATAAATGTAACAATTATAATCAACGGGTCCAGGCAAGTTTTCACCTGGCATTTGTTTTACATTTTTATTTAAAAAAATAGATGCAGTATACCGTATGTGAGAGTAGACAGTGTTAGTAGTCGTTCACAGAGAACAGGGTTTCTGTAGTGTGAAAAAAATTAAATAAATCAATATAGTACATAAGTTGGTGAATAATTTAGTAATAGTTCACTTCAGAATGAAAATTTCCTGATAATTTACTCCCACGTCATCCAAGAAGTTCATGTCTTTCTTTCTTCAGTAGAAAAGAAATTCTAGCGAAAGGATCTATTATTTTCTATAAAATAAAATAAAATAATAAAATACTATATATACATATATATATATATATATATATATATATATATATATATATACAGTGAGGAAAATAAGTATTTGAACACAAGCATTTGTGGTTAAAAAGTATATATATATATATATTAGGGGTGTAACGGTATGCAAAAATCACGGTTCGGTACGTACCTCGGTTTTAAAGTCACGGTTCGGTTTATTTTCGGTACAGTAAGGGAAAGAAATGCAAACATTAAACTGCAGGTTGTTTATTACTATAAACTTTTTTTTAACAATTTGTTTACACTTTTTTAAACACTTTTTAATAAAATATAATAAAATATATATAAAATAAAAAAAAGAATAAGAAATAAAATAATGCTGCAAAGTTCTCCACTAAATAAAATACTCTCAGTCTCAAACCAATATCACATAATAAATTTAATGAAAAATATAAATAAATAACTATGATTACAGTGCAGCATTACCAATCCCAGCTTGTAGGCCTGCTCATATTTAAAAATTAAGGCTGGGAATCGATTAAAAAAAATGAACTAATTAATTGCACAATTTGCTGTAATTAATTGCAATTCCTCCAAGCTTGTAATCATCAATAATTAAACTTAGAATCACCTAATTAAATGAAACACCGGGGAAAAAAAAGGAACAGAAAATAGCCCTATATTAAAATAATATTAAACATAAATATATCAATGTATTATTATTTTTCAGTAATCAATCAACATAATCAATTTAAGATTTTTTTTTTACATATTTTTTTCTAATTATCAAAATAAAATATAGTCCTACAAAGCTATTATTACCAGAGCATGTGATCAGAGCTTAAGTGTACCATTGTTGCCAGCATGACTATACCAGCTCAGCAAACAGAAGTCTACTACTGAGAAATTTCACATTATTTGAGCGGACTTTGCTTTTCCAGTGCGTGATCGGTACATGATTGGAGTGTTTGGGCCGTTAACGACAGAGCAGAATGCGCAGTGAAAACACGGAGTCGAACATTGAACATTGAACATTGACAGAGCCCGTCTACGGAGAGCCTTGGCACTTCCGCCCCCATTGTATCGATCTTGGTTGCAGTTCCATTAGAATTCCACTGGAGGTGATCGCGGGCGAGTGCAGAATGAATGGGAGTCAATGGGGCTAGACGGCTAAATTCGTCTCTTTCACCGGATTGCCGTTGAGAAATCTCAGAATTTATTGTAGGTTTTGCAAGTTCAACATGGGTTATAGGTCGAAAGTTGAATGAACGAGTACTTATGTCCTTTCGATTTCATACAGGTTGAGTTGTTGTATTAATAGAAAGCAAGTTAATATAAAGATTTTTAATTAAGTATTTTTTCAAAATTAAGTTTAAATAGTATTTTCATGTCGTGACCATGGGGGCTTGAACATAGCCATGCGCACTTACTAGACCGTCTCATTCTAGCACTTATGATTAGGAGGAATCTAGCCTACAAGCCTCAGAGGGACTGGACAAGGAAGTACGCAGCTTCACTAGGATGCAGCCTTCTGTATGAGAAGCACCCTAAAAGTGTGGCGCTCATCGCAACAGTCAAAGATGTCAGTCTAGCGCATGTTTACATAAAAAAAAAACAATGAACTGCAATGCAGTGGAAGGCAAAAAGATGTTCTGTGTGAACAGCCACTTCTTGTGTTACTGTACACTCTTAAAATAAAAGATCTTTATTTTCAACGCATTCTCATCCTAGGGCGTCATATACTGACACTTTTGACATTTCGTCAACATCCGACGCACATGGCACCCTTTAGCGTCAATATGAGACACAGATTATGGGTAGGTTTAGGTCTAGGGTAGGGTAGGGTTAGGGTTAGACCGCTAGGAGGCGCCTTCTGGCCCATATTTATCTGCGTCTCATATTGACGCTAAAGGATGCCATGTGCGTCGGATGTTGACGAAATGTCAAAAGCGTCAGTATATGACGGCTTGGGATGAGAACGGGCTGTTATTTTGCATATAGTGGAAAATTTCCATTGCACAAAAAGTTCCTTATAGTGGAAAAAAGGTTCTTTAGGCTATTAAAATGTTCTCCACACTAAGAAAAAATGGTTCTTGTAAGAACTGTTTACAGAGAGGTTCTTTAGAAAACCCAAAATGATTCACTGCAGCAAAAAAATATGTGGAATCATTATAAGAGTGACTAGCTTCTCATATCCTGCTAAATGTAAAATGTATTTCACAAATTACTTTGATTTTCTTCTGTGAAATACAAAAGAAGATAGTTTGTGTATCTGTGTTTTTGATGTTGTTGTTTCGGATCTTCTTCTTTTGTGTTCACCAAGAAAGTAAGTCATTATTTTTTTATTAATATATATTACACTATTTTCTGTACAACATTGTGGTCAACTTTTGTTGTGTTTATTTGTGATGTACAAATGAAAACTCTATCTTAAAGATTTTTTTAAGTAAATACCTCCACATAGCTCCTTTAAGTCGAGCGCACTATTTAATATCTCCCGTATACAGGCGTTGCCAAGCAACGTAGCCACAGCGACCCGACCGCAGCAGTTGATCAGTGAGTTTGAGCCAGCGCAATCATTTAGAACTGTCATCAGGCAAATTGACAGGACGCCTTTCCTAGGTGTACATTATCACTTTTTAATGGACACCCTGCAGCCAATCAGAATCGAGTATTCACCCAGACCATGGTATAATTCTTGATAACAGACCGCTGCGAAGTATAACAGACCGTTGCCATGAAAAACAGCGCGTTGCTATGGACGCGGAACGGACTATTTTCTTTGGCGGAAGCAATACAATCGTTTTTAAATCAATAAACTCCTTTTTAAATCAATAATTCGTGTCAAATTATTTATTTATTTTGTAGGTAGCCATGTAATAAGTGGGATAATGTATAGAGAGGCGGTCGTTATAGCAAATAACAACCCCTTCAGGCTGATTCAAGACCCCTCTGCTTCGCGTCGGGGTCCTGTTCAGCCTGTCGGGGTTGTTATTCGCTATAACGACCGCCTCTCTATACATTATCCCTTACATAGTTAACTTGTGGTCAGAGTCAATTGTTTAATTGTAATGAAACATGCCAAATTGTACAGACATATTTTTTAGCATACAAAGTGTAGATTTAAAAATCTCGCTTTCCCCTGTTGTTTGATTTCATGGAAACAGACACCAGTTATTCTGTCAAGAGATCTATTTATTTATTTATTTTATATAAGACAGGAAGAGACAATGGACCAAACGAAGGTCAGTCATCTTCTCTGCCCTAGACAAAGACTTTCAATTCTTTGAAATATTCTTTCATATTTCAATTCAATATGCTGAACAGAAAAACCGCATTACCAGAGAAACATGTGGTATCCATTAACATAGGAATGTATCCCCTTATGCCATCATATACATTTCAGTCTCTAACTTCAGCACACTCAAAGTCACCCAAAGTCTCCCCCACATTTGATTCACAAAATACAATGATTACAAATTATTATGAATGTATAAAAACGTATAAAACAGATACATAATACTACTGATTATGAATATTAATAAAAAGTAATAATAATACAAAAAAAATATTAAATGATGCGATTTGAGTCTTCACAAAGAAATTATGAACATAAAAAAAAAAAAACAACAACAGAGGACAATGAAATATTAATAACTGACTATGTTGCAGACAAACTTTCATAAAACATGCTGGTAAGATATTTTTTCTCAGTAAGAGGTTCAGACAATATTTGTCATTATTCTCTAGTGATTAAAGATGAAGTGCAAAGTAAATTATTTAACTATGAATTGGTCACATAGGCAACAGAAGAGACAACAAAGAGAGAGCATGTTTCAATTAACAGACATGTCATTTTATAACTAGTAAATCTCATAAGCTTGATGAAGTCATTCAAATCATTTGATATTTAGAAGGATAAATATTGATTAATAACTTGACTAACAACCACTCAAAGGATATACATTGAAGCGGCAGTGGATTCAAGAATCCATCCCGTCACCAAAAGGTTCTTTGGGGAACCAACAATTGTTCTTCTTTGGGTGTGTTCACACTTGTATTTTGGTTCAAATGGTTTGTTTGGTCCGGATCAACAAAAAAAAAAAAATTAGTCCTGGTCCTCTTAGCATTCACATTGGCATTTTAACACCGAACCTTAAGGCATGGGTATATGTTCACAATCTGATTGGTCAGCTTTTATTGCGTATATTTAAATTTTCGCGACAGAACTTACGGAACATCCAAAACAATGCTTTGTGCTGGGCTAAATGTGCTCGTTGTATGTGCGTAGCCTTCATATCATGAAATATTGACCAGCTGAGAACTCGAGAAGAGCTTGTAAAATGTGTAAAGGAATCAAAACAGCATCAGGAATCCCTCTGTCACACACAAATGAAGATCTGGCATGAGGAGACACGTTTCTGATGCCTGTACCGAACTGTGACAGGAAACATCGCGATTATGACGAGAAAAAAACATTAGGCTTGAGAGTCTTTTTAGGGTCGCATCTTGTGACATTATGTCCCTTTTTTGGTTTATGTAGATGTTTTTGGTGTTCATACCATTCAAACCGCACCAAAGTTCGCTTGGAAACGGATTGAGACCCATCTTTTAAGGGTTCTCGGTCCGCTTGTTTGGTGCGCATGAGGGTTCAGATGGCAGCGTTCACAAAATGAACCGCACAAACAGAGCAATCACGCCAGGGTTCGTTTGAATCGAACCAAACATACCCAGTGTGAACACACCTTAAGGCATTGCTGCGAAAACACCTTTTAACATTTATTTTTACATCCCTCCAAAATTCAGCTATTTATTCATTTTTAGAAAAAGCAAGAAGTGGGTGTGTAGTGATGGAGGCGGTGGGGCTGAGCTCCACATCATGGTGTCTGTGTCCTCCATCGCGTCTCATTTTTCGTCCGCAGAACAACAACAGTCGACTTGGGCACCAGTCACATTTCCCACTTATGCAGCTGTCATAAATACCCACAGTGGCAAGCGACAAGACACTGAAGAAAGTGATCAAGACAAAACCTGCATACTGAAAGAACAGAAAAAAAACATTACTTGAATTTGTATTCGTCCAATATAATTTGTCATTTTCCCTTTCTGACATATTGTGAGGTCAAGAAAGGATTAATTTAATATTTCCTTTATGATATTACAATAACAGAACAAGCTCATACAGTATAGGATATTTACCTGAGATTGATGAATATATTTGCGAGTTAATTCTCGTAGCTCCATCTCCTTTCCCATCCCTTCAGGGGGTTTACACCACCGCGTTTCTAGCTTATCATCAGAAACATAATCTCCGTTCCAGTCTGTCATGGCACAAGCAACATATTCACCAAGAAGTAACAAGAAGAAGATCCACATTACAGGTGGAATCAGACACCATATGATGGCTTTAGGATAGCTCCGAGGAGTATCATCTTCCACTCGTTCAGGGCACTGAAACCATCCGTATTTCAGAGGCCTTAGAATGTGGAACATTATGACAAAGAGAAAAAAAGCAGGCCCAATGAAGAAGAACACTGTTACCACTTCATTCTGATCATTTCTACATGGGCATTTGAATTCATGAACCAGTCCAAACAAAGCTGCAATCAACAAAATGGTCAATATAGCATAGCCTAAAACAGTACAACGTTTCAAGAGCGGGTCACTTTGTTTCTCTTGAAATGACATCTTCTGAGGGAAGTTTGATGATGCTTTTGATTGCTTCTTTCGCTTTTAGTCCAGTTCAAAAGCTCTTTGTAGTCTCAACAGATTCCCTTTAATGAAGAAGATGAGAATTATTATTCATAGCAGGAGAATGAAGCATATGGTTTTGAACATATCAATAGAACATTTCACTCTTAAAAATATAACCTTTCCATTGCACTAAAGGTTCTTTATGTTGGAAAAAGTTCTTTACACTAAGAAAAAATTATTATTTGACTGGTTAGGTTCTTTACCAAAAATGTTTCTATGGCACTGCTATGAAAACCCCTTTTAGAACTTTAGAATCTGTGTACAGTGTACAGAACAAAAATGAACAAGGTGAGTCTACAGTTGTATATCCTTGTTTTTAAAGCATCTGCATAGTTTGATGGACTTTAAAATGATTAATACTGCTGTTTTCTCTTCTCATCTCTTATTTTTGCACTCTCTTCACTTCTGCTGCTTTCAAGGTTGCCAGGTCTGTGTAACAAAACTAGCCCAATGGCCAATCAAAAATAGCCCAAAAGTAGCCGAATGACCTTAACATAACATCTATCACAGTTTTAGCATTAGTAGGATATAAAATATTTCAATACAATCACTTCAGTCAAATATTATTTATGCAATATGTCAAACCATTAACCCAACTTATTTGGGACTTATCTTGAAGTATTTGATGGTATTTTTGAATTTTAATGTAATTGTTCAATTGTTTGTTTAAACAAAATGTCAATTTTCAGTTAGTGGTACCCCAGAGAGCATAAGAAAAAGGTATAAAAGCATTTTCAAGACAAGTCAATTCCTGTGTCACATCACACAAAAAGACTAAATGACATTATGAATTTGACTTTTCCTGAATCACATAATAAAATCTCGAATAACAACCTACCTGCAACTAGTGTGAATTCACTTCGATGTATGCAACTTTCGGAGTCTGCTGCACAGTGCTCTTTACTGAATGTTTTCCACACTCTTTTCTCTTTGGAGAAAACACATTCTTTTCAAATTGCTCCTCCTTTACGCAGCAGACAGATGTCTCAGATTACACAAGCCCGCATGCGTACAAGTGTTTTGCAGCATTGGCACAAGCCTGATGTTGGATTGATTCTATGCCACTTTTCATGCAGGCATAAAAACTTCTTTACATCCATCTTGTTAATTTCTTTAACGAAACATATGACAATTTTTTTTCAATGACTAAGACGGGACAAAGACGAGGCGACAATAACTCTGTGGCTTAATCAACATGCAATATCGTTGACGAAAAAAACAAGACAAAAATATAGTGAAAAAATAAATAAAAACGAACCAAAAATTTCTTTATTTTGGTCAACATTTATTTTTGTTGTAATCCGCTGTTCATTCATTAGATGGCATGAGCGTCAGTTGTTGTTCCTTTTTTTCAAGTTCAGATCGCGATATAGTACTAGGCTAGGCTAGATTTTTTTGCGGGGGAGTCGCGACACAGCATGTTTACATGATACTTGGCTTCAGAGGTTAAATTGGGCCGGAGCGCACCGAAGCGCAGCTCCGCCTCCTCAGGTCCACAACACACCCTGCCGGAGTTCAGCTCCGTCTCCTTCAGCACCAAATATTGTTATTCCATTTGAATTATTTTTCGTCTCCTGGCAAATATATGGCATATGAGACTGAATAATTTAGAAAGTCTACACAGAGACAGCCAGGCTACATTGAATTATCAGACGTCATAATGCATTAATCTCTGCGTTCTCTGGTTCAGCATCCCACCCACAGCCATCAAGAGAAAACTGTCACAATTGTAAGCGTAAAGTTTTTTTTTTTGGGCCGAATCCATAGGCGTCGATGAGAAAAGCCCATGAGAACCGTCCGCTGCCCTGCTGAAAATGTGAAGCAGAAACGCTTAATGTCAGATAATGTCCATAATAATTTGTCTTTTGGTTCGATTTTTTTACCGTTTTCAGTGGTTATGAGGAGCAATATGAGAGAGAAATTTGGTAATCATTGTTTAGGGACCATTCGGTATTTATGGAATGGACCACCGGAGAAAAACAGGGGAGGGTCATGTCTTTTTATTCTTTGTTGAGGGGTGGTCATCCAACTTTTTTAAACACTGTGAAATTATACCTTTATTACAGTGTAATAATACATTGTGTTATTATACCTTTATTACAATGTAATAATAAATGTGTAATTATACCTTTATTACAGTGTAATATACACGGTGCAATTATACCGTTCTTACAGCGTAATAATACATTGTGTAATTACACCTTTATTACATTATAATAATGCACTGTGTAATTATACCTTTATTACAGTGTAATAATATATTGTAAAATTACACCTTTATTACAGTGTAATAATGTGTAATTATACCTTTATTACGGTGCAATAATATACTGTGTAACTATACCTTTATTACAATGTAATAATAAATGTGTAATTATACCTTTATTACAGTGTAATAATACATTGTGAAATTATACCTTTATTACAGTGCAATAATACATTGTGTTATTAAACCTTTATTACAATTTAATAATAAATGTGTAATTATACCGTTATTACAGTGTAATTGTACATTTATCATAGTGTAATAATACATTGCGAAATTATACCTTTGTTACAGTATAATAAATTGTGAAATTATACCTTTATTACAGTGTAATAATACATTGTGAAATTATACTTTTATTACAGTGTAATACATGTAATAATACATTGTGGGAATTATATAATTTTATTACAGTATAATAATACATTGTGAAATTATACCTTTATTACAGTGTAATATGCACTGTGTAATTATACCTTTATTACAGTGTAATAATACATTGTATTATTATACCTTTATTACAATGTAATAATAAATGTGTAATTATACCGTTATTACAGTGTAATTGTACATTTATTACAGTGTAATAATACATTGTGTAATTATACCTTTATATCAATGTAATAACAAATGTGTAATTATACCCTTATTACAGTGTAATACAAAATTTGTAATTGTACCTGTATTACAATGTAATAAACCAAGGCAGCCAGCTATGAGATCAATCTTGACCATAAAACATTTAATTCAGCCTCCCAAAACACTTTTGGAAAAAAATAAAATTATCAAAGATTAGAATTGTGACAGTTTTATCTTGATGGCTGTGGGTGGGGTGCTGAACCAGAGAACACAGAGATTAATGCATTATGATGTCTGATAATTCCATGTTGCCTGGTTGTCTCTGTGTAGTCTTGTTAATTATGCAGTCTCATATGCCATGTATTTGCCAGGAGATGAAAAATAATTCAAGTGGAATAACAATATTTGGTGCTGAAGGAGATGGAGCTGAGCTGCAGCACGGTGTGTTGTGGACCTGAGGAGGCGGAGCTGTGCTCTGGCCCAATTCAACCTCTGATTACAATGTAATTATACCTTTATTGCAGAGTAATAATACATTATGTAATTATACCTTTAATAAAATGATACCTTTATTACAGTGTAATTATACCTTTATTAAAGTGTGATATTACCTTTATTACAGTATTACAATTATACATTGATCACCACATTTCTCAACCCATTAAGTCATTTTATGGTGTGATTATGAATGATGACCATTATGCGTAAATAAGGGCTCCCCCTCCCTACAAAAGCCAGTTTAACCACTGCCTTGCATACTTAAAAATTTTGGTCATTCTTACTTCATTATGAAAGCCACAGGACTAGGGCGAAAGAGAACACCTGATATTTAGCTCCATTTTCTGTATATTGAAGCGGATAAAAAGCAAATGTCTGATTCTAACAGAAGGGAAGGGACATGGATTCAAAATTGCAGTTTAATTATTTTGTAAGTATAATACCACATAGATATGATTGTTTGTTGTTGTCATTTTCTGTCATTTAAGTCTGACTAATTGACATATATGGCTCCTTATTGTTACAGAGCGGGCTCCCGCACCGCCTCCTCTCCACCACCAGAGGCAGCCTTCACCGGAATACTAGTTCTCTCGGGAACTCCAATCCCCATAATGCTTCATACCTGGGACTGATTGCGCACACACCTGCACCTCATTCAGACTCTCTATTTAAACCACACTCAAATAGAAGATCAGTGTGAAGTATTGCATTGCCACGGCCTGTAATTTCTGAGCGTTTACCCTATTCTTCTGATCTAGTTGCCGACCTCGGACTGTTATCTCACTTCTGCCTGCTTGCTGCCTGTCTTGACTTGGATTGCCTTTGGATTATTGTCTCTTGCTGCCTGCCCCGATCCTCTGCCTGTTACCTGACTACTCTCTCTGTGTTGACCTCTGATTTCCCTGTTTGCTGTTCTCTGACCCTTGCCTGTTTGACATTCCCTCAATAAAGCTGCAAATGGATCCTTCTCAATCTCCTGTATCATTACACTTATAGCTGAAATTAAGTTATTTCATAATGCATTAACTTTACACAGTAATCTTATTGCAAAAATGTCAAGCTTTCTTTGACAAAAATTAGACTAAAATGCAGAGACTTTTAGTTGTCTAAAACTTGACTGAAACAAATTGTTTAAGGGTGACTAAATATGATAATTATCAAGGACATTTGAATTGGGACTAAGACTAAGAATTGAAAATAGCTGTCAAAATTAACCATCAATGCTACAATACATTTAGGAAATCATTATAATTAATGCATTAACTAATATTTAACAATGAGCAATATATTTGTTACAATTATAATATGCTTTTTATTATTCTTTGTTAGAGTCAATTAATAAACGCACAACTGCTCATTGTCAGTTCATGGTATCTCAGGTCCATTAATTAATTTTAACAGATACAAGTAGCAGACATTACGAAATACAATGTTACTCTCTCAATCTTTACGCTGAGGAGAAAATCCAATGCAAATTTTATGGGATCAAGCAAAACATGATTATGTATCTATTTCTGCTCAGCTAGCGACATTGGGCATCAACCACATGGCAAAACCTACAATTTTTCATATTCTAATTTTTTATATTTAGTTTTTTTGTCTAACAGTTCATTCGAATAACATATAAGACAAAACTGTTGTAACGCTTAAGTTCAATAAAGATGAAGATGAGGAATATACCACAAGGTTTATTAGAATAATCCAAACAGCCAACATGCGAAACAGCGTGCAGACACAAACAATACCGGACAAGGAGTGCAGGTGAAGGAGCAACTTAAAGGCCCACTGAAGTGCCTTGGAACGCGCAGCTTTGTATGACGCGTTGACATAATTTCCACTGAAACAGGAAGCTAAGGCGGGACATATTGAGCCCCTTTTCAAATAGCTAATAGCGTTTAGTTTACCTCACAGACTGCACATCGTACTTGACAGCACCATGAAAGCGAATCTGAGCACTGATGATATGTTGGATTCAATAGTTGATGTGTGAATAAATTCTAGCCATTTCATTCTTAACCAACGTACATTTGGAGACAGAATAAAACTCTAGCGTTTGAGCAACCGAACACGCACATCTCCAACCCATATTGCTCCGTGACGTGTCAACAAAACATGTCCGGTTCGTGAACCATATAGCCTAGTTGTATATCTCTCCGTTTAAAACATCTGCGTAGTTTGATGGACTTCAAAATGTCCATTAACACAGTTTTCTGTTTTATTTTTTATTTCTCTCTCCATCACTGCTGCTTTCACCAACATCATCACATCCTTCCTCCAACATTCCCTTCATAACTTCCTTCCTTCATTTTATAATTATGTTAGCTTGAAATATTTGAAGTGATTTAAATAGCTTGTAATGTAATTGTTAGTTTAAACAAATGTAAACTTTTCAAACTGTTCCTCCTTACTTTTTATCAACAGATGTCTCAGGTTACACAAGCCCTCATGCACACCAGTGTATTACAGCAGCATTGGCACAAGACTGGTGTTGGATTGATTCTATTCCACTTTCATTGGGTATGAAAATTTTACATCCATCAATGCCTACAATACATACATTTATAGGATATCTCAGTGGAACAGACATTATAATATTTTTAGTGACACAAGGTCCCATTTGTTAATGTCAGTTGATGAATTAACTAACATAAACTGCTAAAGATTATTAAATATTGTAACAAATGTATTATGCATTGTTAGTGTTGAGTAATACATTTAAGTTACTTATGACATCTGTGCAGCACACAGTGATTTTTGATGATGTTTTGGCAGCTTCTTTCTCTAATGTGGAAATGCATCCATGAGATGCATGTGAAATTATGGTGGACAGAACTGCTTCAATGAAAATAATAATAATAATGTCAAGTTTTTCTTAGTCTTGATTTCTCACAATTTGTTTACATTTTCTGGGCGAGTTGGAGTGAATTGTGGCACTAAATTCGTTCACACCGTTCACACGTCGCATCTAAAAACATGTGGAAAATGCCTACCACGCCACTTTCTCCTTTACAAAGCACTCCAGTGGTGTCTACCATTGCTAAACATGGAGAAGAGAAAAGAAAAAGAAAAAAACGACTGTGTTTGGGAATTCTTCCATCTTTGCTGAGATTTCAATGTTTGTGATTGGTTGGTTCTTGTCACATGACCTGCTGTGCACTTGCGAAATTCTAAAAATGTGAGATTTTTTCATCTCGCTGCGGCGTAATCGTGCCTGGAAAAAAATTGAGCATGCAATTAAGACTAGAATAAAACATTTAAGAGAAAAAAGGGGGCAAAAGCATTACATTGGTTTTATAACAGCTGTGTATGTTTGTCTTTCTTGGTGAAACCATCTGATTTAGAAAGCCAGGTTTAATCAGGTATTAATTGAGGTAAAGATGCCTTTTAAATAGTTAATTAACTCTTAAGTTGTTAAACTTCTTATCCTTTTAAGACAAAATCAACATTCATTCCTTTTGCTTTGACGTCCCTGTGAGTTTCAAATAAGTTAATGTAATGAATGAACCTGCTATTGGTCACTTGTACCAATATTGCACATTATCAAAATAGTCACATTGATATATACCTAAATAAAACGTTTTCTCATTATATACAATGCAAAAATGTGTATTTTGTGTTGGTTATTATGCAGTTATTATACAATTGAAAAGCTGCTCAATCAGCCAAAATACCCCCAACGATGTCTAACTAGTGCAGACGGTGCAGAACTCACAGCAAAAAATTAATGGATAATTGTGAACTCTGAAGACCTGAAATGGACTAGGCAACAAAATAATTGGGACAAGTGAGGGAAAAGGCGAAGTTCACATTTCATCAGTTCATATTTCCTGGGAATTTACCCAGTGACAACAGATGTAAAGCAAATCAGTAATATCAAATGTCCATGCTATATGAATTCTACGATTATTGTAAAAACAAACAAGCACAGAAAGAGAAGAGACATGAACAATACTTTTTAAAGCCCACTATTTTACTTTAACACTACAATTTAGATATTTATTCTTTGTGAGGAGAACAACAAACTGATTTATATTAGAATATTAACAGTCAAGAAGAGAAAGTATGTAAACCTCAAATGAATCTCAACTGGGCTAGAACATGAAACAGATGAACCTGAATCTATATTTAAAAAGTTTTTTTTTTTTCTTTTTTCAGGTATTCAGGTAAGGTATTCAAGTTATTCAGATGAGTCTGTTTTCCTTTATTTTTCAGTGTGGGAAGGGGTTTTGTTCTTGGTAGTATCCGGTCGTGTTCTATCATGGCCAGTTTTGGATCAGCATGTGAATTTTCCAAGTACAGCTCGCTGCATCCTGCGGTGAACATCCAACCCGGCCCACATGCAAGTGTGACGTCACTTTTGGGTGGAGTGACACGTGCCGCCCCGCCCACCTTGAAGTTTATTGGTTTATTCGTTCGGGTCACATGACGCCACTGTAGCTTTGCGCCGTCATCTTTACGACCGACGGTCTCAGTAATGCCTGCAATATGTTGTGCAGTTGGCTGCAACAACAGCCGAAAGTGGAACCCCGAACTGGTATTTTATTCTATACTAAAAGAAAATGATAGAAGAGAGAATCATTTATTTAAAAGACTTGAAGTCTCATGTTGGTTTGTGGTTAATTATATTTCCATTATACTCTCAATGCCCAACATTATACAGACACATATCTACAGATAATGTTTTTACTTCATTTTATTTGTTGGATCTGTTTAAATGTTAAAGCACTTTATCATGGTAAGTAAGTTAGTAAGATTTGGGGTTGTTTTGAATATAACTGTCATGATTCTGCACTCGTGTCCGTGATTTTCTTTAGTCTTGAGGCAGAATCATGACAGACCCATGTTTTGTGTACAAGCACATGGCCATTTGTTTGGGCCATGTGCTTGTGTTGTCTCGTTCTCTGCCCCGCCCCCTTGTTATCCTCGTTTTGTCTTGATTGCTTTACCCATTATCACCTGTGTTCCTGATTAGTTTGCTCCCTATTTAATCCCCTCATGTTTTCTGTCCTGTGTCGGTACATTGTCTAACATTGTCTGTTATCCCCTGTGGTACATTGCTTGTTCTACACTGTGAGTACTTTGTCAGAGACCTGTTATATCAGTATTGTGAGTTTGTTTCCCGTCATTGTCAAGTCAGAGTTTAGTCTTTATTTGTTATCTAGTCTTAGTCAAAGTTACCTGTCTTCAGTCCTGTTTTGCCCCCTCGTGGGTTTTGTTTTCTGTTTTTGTGTATTAATAAACCTTGAGTGTCTGCACCTCGTCTGCTTCTGGGTTCATCTCCTCCACATCCCATGACAGAATGTACCGACCAACACCGAACCCAGCAGACATTATGTCCTCTTGTGTCAAACATAACCCTGATGATCTGAAGGATTGGTGGCACAGGACCATCGTTGACTCTAAGAGGGGCAAACTCCCGATTCCCTCCCAGGGAGAGCTTTCATTGAGTGAGTATGCTCGGGTTGCGAACGAGAGGAGGTTTTTCCTGCCTGATGTCCTCCTAAACCGCTACCTCATTGCGGGTCTCAATGCTCCTCCACCCCTGGCTGAACGGGAGAAGCTGGTTGGCCATTCGTTCGCTGATATGGTGGATTGTTTATCAAGGAGGGAGTCGCGGGGGTCCATCTTGTCTTCACCACCAGTCAAGCTGCCAGTGATTTCAGAGGGTTGTGTCCTAGGTGTTGTTACCCTGGGGAATCAAGCTGGTTCCTCTTCCACCCCTGAGGCCTCAGTCGTCCCAGAAAGTCTCCTTGGTAAACGAGGGAGACGAGTTTCCTGGGATTCCCCGTCTGAGTCTTCCTCGACCGAGTCAGCGCTGCCCGAGAACGCCATCCCTGCTCCTGTTGCGGTTCCAGCTGAACATCTCCAACTGGTCGCTAGTCCAGCTACAGATTCGGCTTCGCGTTCAAAGAGAAAGAAGAGGAGAAAGGGAGCCTCTCGCTCTTCATCTCTAGCTGTCCCAGGCGCTGTTCCAGAGCCCGCTACTGCAAGCGCTGTTCCAGAGCCCGCTACAGCAAGCGCTGTTCAAGAGCCCGCCACTGCAAGCGCTGTTCCAGAGCCAGCTTCTGCAAGCGCTGTTCCAGAGCCAGCTTCTGCAAGCGCAAGCGCTGTTCCAGAGCCAGCTTCTGCAAGCGCTGTTCCAGAGCCAGCTTCTGCAAGCGCTGTTCCAAAACCAGCTTCTGCAAGCGCTGTTCCAGAGCCAGCTTCTGCAAGCGCTGTTCCAGAGTCTGCAGTCATGAGGGCTGCAGAGCGAGCAGCGGCTGATTCAGCTGCTAAGGCTGTTTTGCGGTCGGTTTCGGCGAGCCACGAGATGCCGATTGTCTTCGCTGCAAGAGCCTTGTCCGAGTATCTGTCCAGTCTAGCCAAGATTCTGGAGATGCCTGTCCCAGCTATTGTGTCCAGTCCTGTCCCAGCTGATGTGTCCAGCCCTGTCCCAGCTGATGTGTCCAGCCCTGTCCCAGCTGATGTGTCCAGCCCTGTCCCAGCTGATGTGTCCAGCCCTGTCCCAGCTGATGTGTCCAGCCCTGTCCCAGCTGATGTGTCCAGCCCTGTCCCAGCAGATGTGTCCAGTCCTGTCCCAGCAGATGTGTCCAGTCCTGTCCCAGCTGACAGGGGGATGTCTGTGTCCAGCCCTGTCCCAACTAATGTGTCCAGCCCTGTCCCAGCTAATGTGTCCAGCCCCGTACCAGCTGTCACCCGACCTCTGTTTGTCTCCCCGGACGCCCCTGTCTCCACTTCACCCCGGACTGTTTCCCCCAAGACTGTTCCTTGTGTGTCCCCATCCAAGTCTACCCGGACCCCTCGCCCTCAACCATCGTCCTGTCCACCCAAGACCCCTAGTCCACCTGTTCACCCTGGACTGCCCCTTAAGAACTGTGTGTTTCCTCCACCTCCTCTGCCTTGTTTGTTGTTTTTGATTTTTCACCCCAACCCTGTTATTGTTTATTCATGTATGCCATTATTGTTATTTGTCATGTTTTGTTGGTTCGTGTCTATGTCTCAGTCCGTCTTGTCCCGCGTTTGATGTTCCCTTGAGGAGCGTCTGGAAGCCGCTCCTTGAGGGAGGGGTTCTGTCATGATTCTGCACTCGTGTCCGTGATTTTCTTTAGTCTTGAGGCAGAATCATGACAGACCCATGTTTTGTGTACAAGCACATGGCCATTTGTTTGGGCCATGTGCTTGTGTTGTCTCGTTCTCTGCCCCGCCCCCTTGTTATCCTCGTTTTGTCTTGATTGCTTTACCCATTATCACCTGTGTTCCTGATTAGTTTGCTCCCTATTTAATCCCCTCATGTTTTCTGTCCTGTGTCGGTACATTGTCTAACATTGTCTGTTATCCCCTGTGGTACATTGCTTGTTCTACACTGTGAGTACTTTGTCAGAGACCTGTTATATCAGTATTGTGAGTTTGTTTCCCGTCATTGTCAAGTCAGAGTTTAGTCTTTATTTGTTATCTAGTCTTAGTCAAAGTTACCTGTCTTCAGTCCTGTTTTGCCCCCTCGTGGGTTTTGTTTTCTGTTTTTGTGTATTAATAAACCTTGAGTGTCTGCACCTCGTCTGCTTCTGGGTTCATCTCCTCCACATCCCATGACAATAACTGTCTGTCTGTCTGTTAGTTAATACCTAAGTCTAATAAATAGTTTTCTGAAGTTAATAAAGATATTGGCTGCTTTCACCAACATCATAACATCCTTCCTCCAACATTCCCTTTTCTTTCATAACTTCTTTCATTAATTTTATAATTATGTTAGCTTGAAATATTTGAAGTGATTTAAATAGCGTGTAATGTAATTGTTAGTTTAAACAAATGTAAACTTTTCAAACTGTTCCTGCTTACTTTTTATCAACAGATGTCTCAGGTTACACAAGCCCTCATGCACACCAGTGTATTACAGCAGCATTGGCACAAGACTGATGTTGGATTGATTCTATTCCACTTTCATTGGTATGAAAATTTTACATCCATCAATGCCTACAATACATACATTTATATGATATCTCAGTGGAACAGACATTATAATATTTTTAGTGACACAAGGTCCCATTTGTTAATGTCAGTTGATGCATTAACTAACATAAACTGCTAAAGATTATTACATATTGTAACAAATGCATTGTTAGTGTTGAGTAATACATTGACATACAAAAAACATGTTTTGGCTTCTTTCTCTAATGTGGAAATGCATCCATGAGATGCATGTGGAATTATGGTTGACAGAACTTCTTCAATGAAAATGATAATAATGTCAAGTTTTTCTTAGTCTTGATTTCTCACAACTTGTTTGCTTTTTCTGGGCGAGTCGGAGTGAACTGCGGCACTAAGTTTGTTCACACCGTGCACGTCGCATCTAAAAACATGTGGAAAACGCTGACCACGCCACTTTCTCCTTCTTTACAAAGCACTCCAGTGGTGTCTACCATTGCTAAACATGAAGAAAAAAAAAAAAAAAACGACTGTGTTTGGGAGTTCATCCATCTTTGCTGAGATTTCAATGTTTGTGATTGGTTGGTTCTTGTCACATGACCTGCTGTGCACTTGCGAAATTCTAAAAATGTGAGATTTTTTTCATCTCGCTGCGGCGTAATCATGCCTAGAAATAAATTTAGCGTGCAATTAAGACTAGAATAAAACATATAAGAGAAAAAGGGGGCAAAAGCATTACATTGGTTTTATAACAGCTGTGTATGTTTGTCTTTCTTGGTGAAACCATCTGATTCAGAAACCATCAGGTATTAATTGAGGTAAAGATGCCTTTTAAATGGTTAATAAACTCTTAACTCAAAAAAAAAAAAAAGGATAAGCATTTTATTGCATTTAACAGGAAACACATTGTCATTTAACTACACACCGCATTTTTCCAATGTATCATGGCCTTGAAAATCTAACTCAGAACTCTGGAGTTTGGTCTCATTTTCTCAGTTTTAGAAGTCACTATGATCCCGTTAAACCTACAACAGCATCATCATCAGAACATGCAAGAATCAAAGAATCATAGGAGGAAGAGACAATGGACCAAACGAAGGTCAGTCATCTTCTCTGCCCTAGACAAAGACTTTCAGTTCTTATATATGCTGAACAGAAAAACTGCATTACCAGAGAAACATGTGGTTCCCATTAACATAGGAATGCATCCCCTTATGCATCATATACATTTCAGTCTCTAACTTCAGCACACTCAAAGTCACCCAAAGTCTCCCCCACATATGATTCACAAAATACAATGATTACAAATGATTATGAATGTATAAAACGTATAAAACAGATACATAATACTACTGATTATGAATATTAATAAAAAGTAATAATAATACTAAAAAAAATATTAAATGATGTGATTTGAGTCTTCACAAAGAAATTATGAACATATAAAAACAAAAAAACAAAAACAAAAACAAGAGAGGACAATGAAATATTAATAACAGACTATGTTGCAGATAAACTTTCATAAAACATGCTGGTAAGATATTTTTTCTCAGTAAGAGGATCAGACAATATTTGTCATTATTCTCTAGTGATTAAAGATGAAGTGCAAAGTAAATTATTTAACTATGAATTGGTCACATAGGCAACAGAAGAGACAACAAAGAGAGAGCATGTTTCAATTAACAGACATGTCATTTTATAACTAGTAAATCTCATAAGCTTGATGAAGTCATTCAAATCATTTGATATTTAGAAGGATAAATATTGATTAATAACTTGACTAACAACCACTCAAAGGATATACATTGAAGCGGCAGTGGATTCAAGAATCCATCCCGTCACCAAAACGTTCTTTGGGGAACCAACAATTGTTCTTCTTTGGGTGTGTTCACACTTGTATTTTGGTTCAAATGGTTCGTTTCGTCCGGATCAATAAAAATTAGCCCTGGTCCTCTTAGCATTCACATTGGCATTTTAACACCAAACCTTAAGGCATGGGTATATGTTCACAATCTGATTGGTCGGCTTTTATTGCGTATGTTTAAATTCTCTCAACAGAACTTTTAGGGTCGCATCTTGTGACATTATGTCCCTTTTTTGGTTTATGTAGATGTTTTTGGTGTGTGTTGCGTTCATACCATTCAAACCGCACCAAAGTTCGTTTGGAAACGGATTGAGACCCATCTGTTAAGTGTTCTCAGTCCGCTTGTTTGGTGCGCATGAGGGTTCAGATGGCAGCGTTCACACTTATTCAAATGAACCGCACTAACAGAGCAATCACGCCAGGGTTCGTTTGAATCGAACCAAACATACCCAGTGTGAACACACCTTAAGGCATTGCTGCGAAAACACCTTTTAACATTTATTTTTACATCCCTCCAAAATTCAGCTGTTTATTCATTTTTAGAAAAAGCAAGAAGTGGATGTGTAGTGATGGAGGCGGTGGGGCTGAGCTCCACATCATGGTGTCTGTGTCCTCCATCGTGTCTCATTTTTCGTCCGCAGAACAACAACAGTCGACTTGGGCACCAGTCACATTTCCCACTTATGCAGCTGTCATAAATACCCACAGCGGCAAGCGACAAGACACTGAAGAAAGTGATCAAGATAAAACCTGCATACTGAAAGAACAGAAAAAAACATTACTTGAATTATATAATTTGTCATTTTCCCTTTCTGACATATTGTGAGGTCAAGAAAGGATTAATTTAATATTTCCTTTATGATATTACAATAACAGAACAAGCTCATACAGTATAGGATATTTACCTGAGATTGATGAATATATTTGCGAGTTAATTCTCGTAGCTCCATCTGCTTTTCTGTCCCTTCAGGGGGTTTACACCACCGCGTATCTAGCTTATCATCAAAATCAAAAACTCCGTTCCAGTCTGTCATGGCACAAGCAACATATTCACCAAGAAGTAACAAGAAGAATATCCACATTACAGGTGGAATCAGACAACATATGAAAGCTTTAGGACAGCTCCGAGGAGTATCATCTTCCACTCGTTCAGGGCACTGAAACCATCCGTATTTCAGAGGCCTTAGAATGTGGAACATTATGACAAAGAGAAAAAAAGCAGGTCCAGTGAAGAAGAACACTGTTATCACTTCATTCTGATCATTTCTACATGGGCATTTGAATTCATGAACCAGTCCAAACAAAGCTGCAATCAACAAAATGGCCAATATAGCATAGCCTAAAACAGTACAACGTTTCAAGAGCGGGTAACTTTGTTTCTCTTGAAGTGACATCTTCTGAGGGAAGTTTGATGATGCTTTTGATTGCTTCTTTCACTTTTAGTCTGGTTCAAAAGCTCTTTGTAGTCTCGACAGATTCCCTTTAATGAAGAAGATGAGAATTATTATTCATAGCAGGAGAATGAAGCATATGGTTTTGAACATATCAATAGAACATTTCACTCTTAAAAATAGAACCTTTCCATTGCACTAAAGGTTCTTTATGTTGGAAAAAGTTCTTTACACTAAGAAAAAATTATTATTTGATTGGTTAGGTTCTTTACCAAAAATGTTTCTATGGCACTGCTATGAAAACCCCCTTTTAGAACTTTAGAATCTGTGTACAGTGTACAGAACCAATATGAATAAGGTGAGTCTGAATGTACAGTTGTATATCCTTGTTTTTAAAGCATCTGCATAGTTTGATGGACTTTAAAATGATTAATACTGCTGTTTTCTCTTCTTATCTCTTATTTTTGCACTCTCTTCACTTCTGCTGCTTTCAAGGTTGCCAGGTCTGTGTAACAAATCTAGCCAAATGGCCAGTCAAAAATAGCCCAAAAGTAGCCGAATGACCTTAACATAACATCTATCACAGTTTTAGCATTAGTAGGATATAAAATATTTCAATACAATCACTTCAGTCAAATATTATTTATGCAATATGTCAAACCATTAACCCAACTTATTTGGGACTTATCTTGAAGTATTTGATGGTATTTTTGAATTTTAATGTAATTGTTCAATTGTTTGTTTAAACAAAATGTAAATTTTCAGTTAGTGGTACCCCAGAGAGCATAAGAAAAAGGTATAAAAGCATTTTCAAGGCAAGTCACTACCTGTGTCACATCACACAAAAAGACTAAATGACATTATGAATTTGACTTTTCCTGAATCACATAATAAAATCTCGAATAACAACCTACCTGCAACTAGTGTGAATTCACTTCGATGTATGCAACTTTCGGAGTCTGCTGCACAGTGCTCTTTACTGAATGTTTTCCACACTCTTTTCTCTTTGGAGAAAACACACATTCTTTTCAAATTGCTCCTCCTTTACGCAGCAGACAGATGTCTCAGATTACACAAGCCCGCATGCGTACAAGTGTTTTGCAGCATTGGCACAAGCCTGATGTTGGATTGATTCTATGCCACTTTTCATGCAGGCATAAAAACTTCTTTACATCCATCTTGTTAATTTCGTTAACAAAACATATGACAATCTTTTTTTCAATGACTAAGACGAGACAAAGACGAGGCGACAATAACTCAGTGGCTTAATCAACATGCAATATCGTTGACGAAAAAAACAAGACAAAAATATAGTGAAAAAATAAATAAAAACGAACCAAAAATTTCTTTATTTTGGTCAACATTTATTTTTGTTGCAATCCGCTGTTCATTCATTAGATGGCATGAGTGTCAGTTGTTGTTCCTTTTTTTTAAGTTCAGATCGCGATATAGTACTAGGCTAGGCTAGATTTTTTTGCTGGGGAGTCGCGACACAGCATGTTTACATGATACTTGGCTTCAGAGGTTAAATTGGGCCGGAGCGCACCGAAGCGCAGCCCCGCCTCGTCAGGTTCACAACACACCCTGCTGGAGCTCAGCTCCGTCTCCTTCAGCACCAAATATTGTTATTCCACTTGAATTATTTTTTGTCTCCTGGCAAATATATGGCATATGAGACTGAATAATTTAGAAAGTCTACACAGAGACAGCCAGGCTACATTGAATTATCAGACGTCATAATGCATTAATCTCTGCGTTCTCTGGTTCAGCATCCCACCCACAGCCATCAAGAGAAAACTGTCACAATTGTAAGCGTAAAGTTTTTTTTTTTTGGGCCGAATCCATAGGCGTCGATGAGAAAAGCCCATGAGAACCGTCCGCTGCCCTGCTGAAAATGTGAAGCAGAAACGCTTAATGTCAGATAATGTCCATAATAATTTGTCTTTTGGTTCGATTTTTTGACCGTTTTCAGTGGTTATGAGGAGCAATATGAGAGAGAAATTTGGTAATCATTGTTTAGGGACCATTCGGTATTTATGGAATGGACCACCGGAGAAAAACAGGGGAGGGTCATGTCTTTTTATTCTTTGTTGAGGGGTGGTCATCCAACTTTTTTAAACACTGTGAAATTATACCTTTATTACAGTGTAATAATACATTGTGTTATTATACCTTTATTACAATGTAATAATAAATGTGTAATTATACCTTTATTACAGTGTAATATACACGGTGCAATTATACCTTTCTTACAGCGTAATAATACATTGTGTAATTACACCTTTATTACAGTATAATAATGCACTGTGTAATTATACCTTTATTACAGTGTAATAATATATTGTAAAATTACACCTTTATTACAGTGTAATAATGTGTAATTATACCTTTATTACGGTGCAATAATATACTGTGTAACTATACCTTTATTACAATGTAATAATAAATGTGTAATTATACCTTTATTACAGTGTAATAATACATTGTGAAATTATACCTTTATTACAGTGCAATAATACATTGTGTTATTAAACCTTTATTACAATGCAATAATAAATGTGTAATTATACCGTTATTACAGTGTAATTGTACATTTATCATAGTGTAATAATACATTGCGAAATTATACCTTTGTTACAGTATAATAAATTGTGAAATTATACCTTTATTACAGTGTAATACATGTAATAATACATTGTGGAATTATACTTTTATTACAGTATAATAATACATTGTGAAATTATACCTTTATTACAGTGTAATATGCACTGTGTAATTATACCTTTATTACAGTGTAATAATACATTGTGTTATTATACCTTTATTACAATGTAATAATAAATGTGTAATTATACCGTTATTACAGTGTAATTGTACATTTATTACAGTGTAATAATACATTGTGTAATTATACCTTTATATCAATGTAATAACAAATGTGTAATTATACCCTTATTACAGTGTAATAAAACATTTGTAATTGTACCTGTATTACAATGTAATAAACCAAGGCAGCCAGCTATGAGATCAATCTTGACCATAAAACATTTAATTCAGCCTCCCAAAAAACTTTTGGAAAAAAATAAAATTATGAAAGATTAGAATTGTGACAGTTTTCCTTTGATGGCTGTGGGTGGGGTGCTGAACCAGAGAACGCAGAGATTAATGCATTATGATGTCTGATAATTCCATGTAGCCTGGTTGTCTCTGTGTAGTCTTGCTAATTATGCAGTCTCATATGCCATGTATTTGCCAGGAGATGAAAAATAATTCAAGTTGAATAACAATATTTGGTGCTGAAGGAGATGGAGCTGAGCTGCAGCACGGTGTGTTGTGGACCTGAGGAGGCGGAGCTGTGCTCTGGCCCAATTCAACCTCTGATTACAATGTAATTATACCTTTATTACAGAGTAATAATACATTATGTAATTATACCTTTAATAAAATGATACCTTTATTACAGTGTAATTATACCTTTATTAAAGTGTGATATTACCTTTATTACAGTGTAATTATACATTGATCACCACATTTCTCAACACATTAAGTCATTTTATGGTGTGATTATGAATGATGACCATTATGCGTAAATAAGGGCTCCCCCTCCCTACAAAAGCCAGTTTAACCACTGCCTTGCATACTTAAAAATTTTGGTCATTCTTACTTCGTTATGAAAGCCACAGGACTAGGGCGAAAGAGAACACCTGATTCTTACCCTATTCTTCTGATCTAGTTGCCGACCTCGGACTGTTATCTCACTTCTGCCTGCTTGCTGCCTGTCTTGACTTGGATTGCCTTTGGATTATTGTCTCTTGCTGCCTGCCCCGATCCTCTGCCTGTTACCTGACTACTCTCTCTGTGTTGACCTCTGATTTCCCTGTTTGCTGTTCTCTGACCCTTGCCTGTTTGATGTTCCCTCAATAAAGCTGCAAATGGATCCTTCTCAATCTCCTGTATCATTACACTTATAGCTGAAATTAAGTTATTTCATAATGCTTTAACTTTACACAGTAATCTTATTGCAAAAATGTCAAGTTTTCTTTGACAAAAATTAGACTAAAATGCAGAGACTTTTAGTTGTCTAAAACTTGACTGAAACAAATTGTTTAAGGGTGAATAAATAAGATAATTAACAAGGACATTTGAATTGGGACTAAGACTAAGAATTGAAAATAGCTGTCAAAATTAGCCATCAATGCTACAATACATTTAGGAAATCATTATAATTAATGCATTAACTAATATTTAACAATGAGCAATATATTTGTTACAATTATAATATGCTTTTTATTATTCTTTGTTAGAGTCAATTAATAAACGCACAACTGCTCATTGTTAGTTCATGGTATCTCAGGTCCATTAATTAATTTTAACAGATACAATAGCAGACATTACGAAATACAATGTTACTCTCTCAATCTTTACGCTGAGGAGAAAATCCAATGCAACTTTTATGGGATCAAGCAAAACATGATTCTGTACCTATTTCTGCTCAGCTAGCGACATTGGGCATCAACCACATGGCAAAACCTAAAATTTTTCATATTCTAATTTTTTATATTTAGTTTCTTTGTCTAACAGTTCATTCGAATAACATATTAGACAAAACTGTTGTAACGCTTAAGTTCAATAAAGATGAAGATGAGGAATATACCACAAGGTTTATTAGAATAATCCAAACAGCCAACATGCGAAACAGCGTGTAGACACAAACAATGCCAGACAAGGAGTGCAGGTGAAGGAGCAACTTAAAGGCCCACTGAAGTGCCTTGGAACGCGCAGCTTTGTATGATGCGTTGACGTAATTTCCACTGAAACAGGAAGCTAAGGCGGGACATATTGAGCCCCTTTTCAAATAGCTAATAGCGTTTAGTTTACCTCACAGACTGCACATCGTACTTGACAGCACCATGAAAGCGAATCTGAGCACTGATGATATGTTGGATTCAATAGTTGATGTGTGAATAAATTCTAGCCATTTCATTCTTAACCAATATACATTTGGAGACAGAATAAAACTCTAGCGTTTGAGCAACCGAACACGCACATCTCCAACCCATATTGCTCCGTGACGTGTCAACAAAACATGTCCGGTTCGTGAACCATATAGTTGTATATCTCTCTGTTTAAAACATCTGCGTAGTTTGATGGACTTCAAAATGTCCATTAACACAGTTTTCTGTTTTCTTTTTATTTCTCTCTCTCCATCTCTGCTGCTTTCACCGACATCATCACATCCTTCCTCCAACATTCCCTTTTCTTTCATAACTTCCCTCATTCATTTTATAATTATGTTAGCTCGAAATATTTGAAGTGATTTAAATAACTTGTAATGTAATTGTTAGTTTAAACAAATGTAAACTTTTCAAACTGTTCCTCCTTACTTTTTATCAACAGATGTCTCAGGTTACACAAGCCCGCATGCACACCAGTGTATTACAGCAGCATTGGCACAAGACTGATGTTGGATTGATTCTATTCCACTTTCATTGGTATGAAAATTTGACATCCATCAATGCCTACAATACGTACATTTATAGGATATCTCAGTGGAACAGACATTATAATATTTTTAGTGACACAAGGTCCCATTTGCTAATGTCAGTTGATGCATTAACTAACATAAACTGCTAAAGATTATTAAATATTGTAACAAATGTATTATGCATTGTTAGTGTTGAGTAATACATTTAAGTTACTTATGACATCTGTGCAGCACACAGTGATTTTTGATGATGTTTTGGCAGCTTCTTTCTCTAATGTGGAAATGCATCCATGAGATGCATGTGAAATTATGGTGGACAGAACTGCTTCAATAAAAATAATAATAATGTCAAGTTTTTCTTAGTCTTGATTTCTCACAACTTGTTTGCTTTTTCTGGGCGAGTCGGAGTGAACTGCGGCACTAAGTTCGTTCACACCGTTCACACGTCGCATCTAAAAACGGGGAAAATGCCGACCACGCCACTTTCTCCTTTACAAAACGCTCCAGTGGTGTCTACGATTGCTAAACATGTCTACCATTGCTAAACATGAAGAAGAGAGCGAGAAAAAAAAAAAACTACTGTGTTTGGGAGTTCCTCCATCTTTGCCGAGATTTCAATGTTTGTGATTGGTTGGTTCTTGTCACATGACCTGCTGTGCACTTGTGAAATTCTAAAAATGTGAGATTTTTTCATCTCACCGTGGCGTAGTCGTGCCTGGAAAAAAATTGAGCGTGCAATTAAGACTAGAATAAAACATATAAGAGAAATAGGGGGCAAAAGCATTACATTGGTTTTATAACAGCTGTGTATGTTTGTCTTTCTTGGTGAAACCATCTGATTCAGAAAGCCAGGTTTAATCAGGTATTAATTGAGGCAAAGATGCCTTTTAAATGGTTAATGAGCTCTTAACTCAAAAAAAAAAAAAAAAGGATAAGCATTTGATTACATTTAACAGGAAACACATTGTCATTTAAATATACACCGCATTTTTCCAATGTATCATGGCCTTTAACCTTTAAAAATCTAACTCAGAACTTGGGATTTTGGTCTCATTTTCTCAGTTTTAGAAGTCACTATGATCCTGTTAAACCTACAACAGCATCATCATCAGAACATGCAAGAATCAAATGAATAATAAATGAAAGGAATCGAAGTGCTTTACAAAGTGGTGACTTAAATATAAATTGGTTTCACTTCATGAACACTTCATGATTTCAATGTCAGCATTTTTGTAAAGTATGTATGCATCTTGGTTTATGATTCTAACATCTTGTTTCATTTCTCATTGGTTCATTTCTCACACAAAAAAGTTTCTCAACTACCACAAAGTTTTAAAAAAAAGTTGTTAAACTTCTTAACCTTCAAAATCAACATTCATTCCTTTTGCTTTGAAGTCCCTGTGAGTTTCAAATAAGTTAATGTAATGAATGAACCTGCTATTGGTCACTTGTACCAATATTGCACATTATCACAATAGTCACAATGTGATACCTACATAAAACGTTTTCTCATTATATAGCCTACAGTGTAACAAATTGTCTTTTGGTATTTTTTAAGCAAGTTTGGACATTATCTCAGACCAGTTTCACATCTTCTTAGAAAATTGCACTTTCTGTTGTGTGTTACTAGCTCAGCAGATATCAGTATGATGCCAACATGCCACATGCATTTAGGAACATGGCTTTTTACTTTAATTGTCTGTTTTGAATGCAAGAATCTTGAATGGGAGAAATTTGTGTGGAATATTTATGTAATTGATGTACTTAATTTTCATCTCAGTTTGGAATATATTATAATGCAGTTATTATACAATTAAAAAGCTGCTTAATCGGCCAAAATACCCCCAACAATGTCTAACTAGTGCCGACGATGCAGAACTCACAGCAAAAACTGGGCTCAGTGTGTATCAATATAAAAATATAATGGGCAGATTAATGGATCACAGTAATTTATTCAAAAAATGCCCAAAAAATGCAAAAAAAAAAAAAAAAAAAAAAAACTATTTAATTTAAAAATAATCATATTTGATTTGTAAACACTGAAGACCTGAAATGGACTACAGGGCAACAAAATAATTGGGACAAGTGAAGGAAAAGGCGAAGTTCATATTTCATCAGTTCATATTTCCTGGGAATTTACCCAGTGACAATGTAAAGCAAATCAGTAATATCAAATATCCATGCTATATGAATTCTACGATTATTGTAATAACAAACAAGCACAGAAAGAGAAGAGACATGAACAATACTTTTTAAAGCCCTATTTAATAATTTTACTTTAACACTACAATTTAGCTATTTATTCTCTGTGATGCAGGAGAACAACAAACTGATTTATATTAGAATATTAACAGTCAAGAAGAGAAAGTATGTAACGTGCAAATTAATCTCTACTGGGCTTGAACATGAAACAGATGAACCTGAATCTATATTTAAAAAGATATCTTTTTTTGTCCAGGTATTCAGGTAAGGTATTCAAGTTATTCAGATAAGTCTGTGTTCCTTTATTTTTCAGTGTGGGAAGGGGTTTTGTTCTTGGTTGTATCTGGTCGTGTTCCATCATGGCCAGTTCTGGATCAGCCTGCGAATTTTCCACAGCAGTCACAAATTCCAACATAGATAATTGGCAAGACAATGAAGACAGAGCTCACAGCATAACCATATATCTGGAGGAAAAGAAAAATGTTAAAGAGAAATCACTATTAGTTGAATGAATGTTGTTTTTTATAGACATAACTGTTAGATCCGTAAAGCTGCGAGTTCATGATAAGCTGATTGAGGTTTGTAGGTTTAAATGCATTAGCACAATAAAAAATATACATTTTTCGTGACGTAACGCTGCTTTGACTGTCATGAAGAAGTCTGCTGTGGAGTTTGCTTCAGTGCAGGCTTTCTATTATGATATTACAATAACAGGAGAAACTCATACAGTATATGGTATTTACCTGAGATTGATGAATATATTTTAGAGTCAAATTTCGTAGAACTGTCTCCTTTCGGAAACTTTCCACAGGTTTACACCAAGACCTGTTTAGCTGATTATCGAAAACAGGATCTCCCTTCCAGTCTGTCATGGCACAAGCAACATAATCTCCATCAAGTAACAAGATGATGACCCACATTACAGGTGGAATCAGACAAGATGCAAAAGCTTTAGGACAGCTCGGCTGAGTTTCATCATTTGCTCCTCCACAACAACGACTGCATCTTTCTTTAAAAGGCCTTAAAAACAGGAACAATAATTCAAAAATAAAAAGAGCAGGTCCGATGAAGATGCACGCTGTTAGTTGTACATTGAGATCACGTCTACACGGGCATACAAAAACATGTATTTCCATGAACTCCTCCACTCCGATCAACAAAAGACTCAATAGAAAAATGATTATAAAGGAAAAACGTTTCAGAAATGCATGCATTTTCTTAAAGAAGTCTTGGAGTGAAGACAAACAGTTGGATGATTCGTTTGGTGGCATCTCTGTCTCCTGGACTGTGGTAACGTCTGTAGACTGTGCCATAAGATCTTTATATGGTGCACAGATCCCCTTCAACTGAGAATATCATTTTATTAATTTCAGTATCATTCAGTTTTCACTTCTGAGTACACAAACTGCAGCAAACACTTAGCGGGGTAAAAAAAAAACCGAATAAAGTAAATCTAAATACTTTTTTTTTTTTTTTTTTACTTACTCTTGTGTTCGCCCTTCTTGTCTGTTGTGGTGTGTTTTGTCTGTGTATCTTTAATTCCTGTTTCTGCATTAACACTTAAAGGCAGCTGTGCCATACATTCTGACAGAAAAAAAAAGAAGTGGTTTCAGCAAGAACTGAGGAAAACCCAACTCGCTGGAAAAAAACACGTGACACTACACTTCTGCTCCAAAACTAGTAACCACATACAGTTTGCTGTTCAAACACTTTCGGCTATGGTATGTTTGTGTCACATCGCTTAATTACAATGGAATACTCGCTAGCTAACTATTATCTTAAAATAATCTATTAATATGCTAAATGCTAAGTATATTAAATGCTCCTTGAGTAAAACAGAATCCAATATGAAACCCTCTTAAATTTGAATTATGAATTCTGTCCAATGGATAAATATCCATAAGAATGTAAGTTTAATGAAATATTCTTTTTTGTAGAAACTTAAAGGTATGTGTCTATATAGAAATTTCTAAAATAAACTTAGAAATATTCAATGGAGCAAAAAGTGAGCACTAAAAAAATAATGTGTTGTCTAAAAAAACAGTTTGCATCAATCTTTTTGCGTTATAACAACTTCAAATTGAAGTATTTTCAACCAACTAACTACAACTGGCAGTGAATTCTGAGAAACAGCCCTATACACTAATGAGGGGGGAGGTGCCTGTGTTGCATATGTTCATGAAGTTGGGGGCGGAGCTAATGATAAAGGTATTATCCTTTTGAGTAGGAGCGTGTTTGTTTTGCCGATTTCAAATGTCAACATTTTTCAGAAATCACTTATTTCTCCTTTAATTTGCAACAAACACACTTTTTTAAGTTGATCACTCAAAATAATTAAGTTGCTCTTGCTCTTGCTCTAGCTGGGACCCTGGGACCAATTAATCTAGTCTATTTCTATTAACCCTCTGGGGTCTGAGGTGTTTTCTGGGCCCTGGAGATGTTTTGACATGCCTTTACATTTGTGATTATTTCGGTTACATTGGTTATTATTTTTCATGGCTAAAATCTGCTTACCACCAACCCCAGGGGGTTAAAAGCTAGTATAGCACATGCTGTAACTGATTTAACATGTACATTTTAATGAACACGTATGAGATGTTACTTACCACTGGCATTTGCACAGTCATTGCTTATAGAGTCAATATAGTGTTTACCTTCATGTATTTACTCTTCAGCACAATGGTAACCACAAAAATTCAATATGACAGAAATTATTTTAACTGTCAAATGCTACATCATTAAAGGTAGGGTAGTTATAGGTACAATCTGTAATTTTGTTCACCGCCAGAGGTCGCATTTTCAACACAATAACAAAGATGAAGCTTGATGATGCTATGAAGGAGAGTGGAACGATGGGAGATGTCATTTTCACCATCCAGAGATATATAGAATTCACGAATCATATAATATCAGCTAATAAATTAGTTTCTGAATTACCTGTACGACGTTTGATCATACTATTTTATGTCATTGTAATGAATTAGCTGCAAGGACCGTGACATGTAAGCCTGTTACTAATATGTGACTAATTGTCAAATTATTTGGTGGGTTAATGCTGTGCAGTTTTACATGTTTAAAACAATCGTAAATACATATGAACACTGTATTTGCAAGTAATGGCTAAATATTTTTAGTTTAACACATACTGTATTTAATTTCACTGCCATAGACTTGGTCACCAAACCAAACGTTACTGAGGTACAATAACCGTATGTGTACAATAAATAATAAATATTGGCTTACCTGTGGATAATCAATACAATAATCATGAATGTAAACAACTTACAGAGCTCTTACTTGTACCATTTGACTGATTCATTTTGATGGTGATAGTGTGGAGAAACGCATAAATCCGAGTCTGAGAACATGAACAGCTCTGTGTAGAACATGCATTCTGACCGAATGCAAGGATTGGACAAACATTTTTTCATTCTGAGACTTTCACAGAAGATATATGTATATTATTATCAGCAAACATGAGTGTAACATGTTTGTAAAACAATTATATATATAAAAAAAATCCATGAGACTTAAATATTGTCCCTTTCAATTCTGGTAAATATAATATCTGTGCATTGCAGAAGTTAATGTATCTGTCACAAGTGAACAAAGTGTCAATGGAGGGATTTCATCAAAAAGATCTTCATTTGTGTTCTGAAGATGAAGACAACATTCTTACTGGTTTGGAACGACATGAGGGTGAGTAATGTCAGAATTTTCATTTTAAAGCCTTAACACTAGGGCTGTTTGTTTTACTAATTCAGTATCAGTATCAACAAAATCCATCTAACCATTTATCAAAATCCATTTAAACAATTGCATAAATAATGTTTATGAGATTAATGTTCTGAATACAACATTTTAAAACACAGAAACATGAATGGGAGAAATTAAATGACACTTAACACACCAGTAGCAAGTCTTAATAAAGGAATCGTAGAATAATTCATTCAATTTGTTTATTTGACACATTTTCGACTTGCAATTGCAGTATTTAAAAACAATCAGTGTAATTCAAATCTAATTTAAAATAAGCTTACCATACAAAGGTTGTGTAGGCTAAAATGAAAAACAGAACAAAGACTAGATGTCTCAAACAATATTTCAGTAAATACTATAAACTCTCTCTTAAATTTAAATACTTTTATGAATTATTTGTTTGTGAAAAAGTTCGACTTTCTGTCGTGAAAGAAAGAAATTGACTGAATTAAATCCTGAGAAATATGTATAGGTTAAAAAAAGTGAAAACTGTTCCAACCTAAATGAAAAACACACTGTAATACACTAGACATTTGTGAATATTAAAATTACATGTCATGTAGTATAAACATGGTCATGTAATTACAATCTTACTCTTTTATGAAATTATAGCTGACAGGCACATATAAAGCCCAATATTATTGGCGCTCAGAAATAGAATATAAATGTATTACCACCAGCAAGCAGAGGGATAACATATTTGTAAAGGAAATCAGTAAAATAAAAAGTTCATGCCATGAGACTTAAATATTTATCATATATTACAGTATGCAACTTGCAGAGGGAAAGGGTAAGATGTAGGATTCACTCAGAAATTACTTGTGTCCCAGCAGGTTTAAGTTTAAGACAATTCGTTCATTTTCATGTTTTCTTAATCTTTTTTTCTTCTTATTTGTAGAATAGGCTATCCTGCTGTGTGTTAATGACTCTCTTTCAAACACTGGGTTCCTCTTGAGGAGGAGAGGGAGCACCTTGTGACGGAGACTGGTTTGGTGCAGTGTTGGAGGGGATATTGTGGGGAGCATCAGCCCTTACATCAACTGTTTCAACACTCTCTTGTCTCTCATTCTGTGTCCCTTCTGTTGGTGTGCAGCATTGACATGGGCAGCAGGAACATTTTTTACTTTTGTAGCAGTCATAAAGAACCAGGATAATCACCAAGCAACTGAAGATGCCGATCAAGAAATAACCTGCTATCTGGGAAATAAATAAATAAATAAATAAACTAACAAACTCAGGTGACACATGCAACAGACCTCATCGATTCTCGCACATCAAACAAGCACATTTGAGCTTCCGTTTACCATTGATGTGCTCAATGTGTGTGTTGATCAATGATTATACATAAATAAAAGCCTAAATTAAAGACTCGGATTACAGTTTTTTTCAGTCGCTAACAAGCGTTTGTCCAACCAGTGTTCACATTTTCAAAACTCTAAACACAATTAGCACAGCATCAGTCTTTTGTGGCCATACCATTCACATATTTCTTGTATTTTTCACACAATATGCAGTCAGTGAACACATTTCCATAATGCTTAAATTTTCTTAACAGACAAGCTATACCTCCCAACAAAATTATAGAGTGTTTTTGTAGTATTTACAAATGTTAACACACAACATCCCACAATAGCAAAAACAATATTCCAAACCTTAGATACAGTATGGACTGCATTTATTTACCATTTACATGAAACTTTTACCATTTTTGTAAATTTCATGATTTTAGCAAAATGTGATTTTGTTTGCTAGCAAAATGTGTTGCTTTTGAACAATGTCATGAAGAAACAAGCTTTTCGAGTCCATATGCATCTTCCTGTAATGATGCTGAAAATCCAGCTTTTCATCACAGGAATACTGTAAATTACATTTTACACATGACATACATATTTTTAAAAAGAAATCAGTTATTTCAAATTGTACTAATATTTTACAATATGAAAGTTTTTTTTAAAAAAAACTCTGCTTCTGCAATGATATCAGTTCAAAAACAATATATCAGTGAGAGAGTCAAGGAGCTACAACGACAATATGTCCAGATATAGTGTACTGTATATTCAATTCAATGTCCAGTTCTATAAGCTTTGCACTTTGCAAGTAGGTAACCTACACAGTACAGTATAGTATACAGTGATGATATGATTTACATAAACTTTGTTTTGAGAGTTATGGAATTGGAGGCCAACCAGGCCCCTCATGAATTCATATACATAGATGAGGCAGGATTCAATCCGGCCAAAAGGCGTCGACCTGGACAAAATGTAATGTTTTTGCTGTTGTTTTTTTGTTCAGAATGCTCTTGTGTGTTTCATGGATATTTTTCTACTGTACCTCCTGTAGTAAACAGTAAAGGAATAAAAACTGATTTGCTTTTTACTGGAATGCTTATGAATGTGAACAGTACTGTACATGTGGACATACAGTTCCCAACCAAGAAATTTAGTGTAAAACGGTGGATTGCATGTTTTGCATGCAGATACCTGTAAAACTGAAACATAAAAGTCTATGCAGTTTTAGTAATGTCAACAATAGCCAGTATTTTGAAACCTGGTGTACTTTGATTGACTGCATGTACCTTGTGAAGTGAAAACAAGTGTTATTCTTTGACAGAATAATTTCATTTTGAGTCAGATTTCCAGTGTTTTGGTAAAGTTAGTGTGTGCACAGAGAAACATGTGTTCTGTTTTGAAATGAAGAGTTAGTGTATATTTAACAAAATGTGTTTTTGAGAAGACAATTAACCATTTGGCCAATTGTGTTTTGTAGGTGTGAGTCTGTGTTAAGAGTTTAGAAAAATTATCTGAAGTATGGGTAAGTGCTTGTTAGCGATTGAAAAAAACTGTAAACCACTCAATTCCTATGGGTTGCTTTTACAGCGTGGCTACTTTTACAGGGCCCATTTTCAGCCCGGGAGCATTTTAAATCACAGATTCATTGCCAAGTGCAAGGAGGAAGGCACAATCCCGTCTACAAAAAATACAGGAATACAAACAGTTTTCTGAAACGTTTTAGTTGGACATTCGTCTAATATTTTTAAATGTTACTAATGCTTCAGATTGTAAAAAGAACATTCAAAAGTAACATTTCCAAAATGTTTGCAAAATTAAATGTTTCATCAATGTTCGCATAACCAAGAAAACGCGTTTTTAAAACATTTTTGTTTTGAACGTTTTGTACGTTCAGATGACATTCAGAAATAACGTTTTGATAAGGTTAGCAAAACCTTCTTATTATATTTAAGAACATTTTTGTTAGCTGGGGATTGCGCCTGCTCAACTTGACTGAATGCTTCATTGAGCAAATTGACAAGGTCAGGTCACTTCAACAAACGATAGTTCTGTTATGATAGTTTCTGTTCTGATATTATAGATAGAAGTATATTAACATATTTAACTATTTCAATAATGATAGGATATCAGTAAAAGTTCATACAGTATAATATATTTACCTGAGACTGATGAATATATTTGTTTGCCAAATCTCGTAGGTCTCATTTCTTGTCCCTTCTGTAGGTTTACACCAAGAAATGTCAAGCTCCTCATCAGAAACATAAACTCCATTCCAGTGTGTCAGGCCGCAAGCAATATATTCACCATTAAGTAACAAGATGATAACCCATACGACAGGTGGAATCAGACAAGCTGCATAAAATGCAAGCTGATTATTAGGCTGATTATTAGCATTTGCTCCTCCACGGCAATAACTGCATGCATGTTTAAAAGCCCTAAAAATTATATACATTAAAGCAAAAATGAAAAGAGCAGGTCCAATGAAGATAGATGCCATTAGCAGTGCATTATCCACAACTTTGCATGGGCATGAAAATATTTCTTTTTCAATCAGCTTCTCCACCCCAATTAACAAAAGACTCACTGGAAAAGTCTTAACACCAAATCCTGACAGAATGCGTTTTACGGGAATGCCATCCCTTAAAATATCATCTAGCAATGGCATCTTCCGAGAGAGAGTTCAATGTGTACAGAGTCCTTCAACAAAAAATAAAACAATTATTCACATCATCATCATCAAGAAAAAAAAAAGTATAGGCTCTAATCAATATAAAGACAAAAGAGGATTTAATTGAGTTTATATGAGCACAGAAAAAAGTTACCTCAGGTTTTTAAACCGCTTGAAGGTATATGGTGTTGCGTGCCAGAATGTGTCGGTTTCTCTTTATCCCATTTTTAGTTTCAGGTTTGACTTTTTGCCATTGATCCCCTCTGTTAATTTAAATAGTGTTTCCTCATCTCAAAGCAGATAGTTAAGGATGATATGTGGAATCAACAGGTTTCACATTTCCATCTAAACAAATTAGGCTATGGCCAACTGCCACCAAGTGTAGCTTGAAATTCTCATAATTTAATAAAATACTTCCTTTTTTAGTGCTGTTATAATAACATGTTACTATGTTCAAAAACATTTACATTTTTTAAATATGATAGGGTATAACTGAATAAATAAATACAAAATAAATACATGTGCACAATTTTTGCCTAAATGCTGTATGTTTTCTATTAGTGCTATAACTGGCGAGGGTGATTCTGCCAAGACAGACAACTTATATTGACCTGACACTATATTCCTGTCAAAGAAAAAAAAAAAAAAAAAAACAGGTCCTGATTTGTTAGGGTAAACTTGACATTAAAGGAATAGTTCACCCCAAATTAAAATTCTGTCATCATTTACTCATTTACATGTTCCAAACCTGTATGAATTTCTTTCTTCTGCTGAAAACAAAAGAATATATTCTGAAGAATGTTGGTAACCAAACTATTTTTATTTTATTTTATTTTTTTCCATATAATGGAAGTCAATGGGGTCAATATCTTCTTTTGTGTTCAGTAGAAGAAAAAAAATCATACAGGTTTGGAACTTGAGATGACAGATTTTAAATTTTTTGGTGAACTATCCCTTTAACAGTAAACATTTTCCTCAAATCTAATTGGTTTATCTGAATGTTGTTCCATGTCCAACAGGGATGCTGAACCAGGAACAGCTTGAAGCTACTATGTGGAAATATCTGCTTCGAGGAAACACAGGCAAATCATTTCATAAAAGAGTTTCAAAAAGTGAAAAATGTAAATTATTTCCCTTAAAAGAGAGACTTTTAGAAATGTGCAAATGCAAAATATTAACTTGCACCCTTTTCTTCAAAAAGAATTTATAAGAATTTAAAGAATTTATAATTTTCAATAAAAGAAATAGAAAAGTTTTAATTTAGTTTCTTTACATACTCTTTTCAATTTTTTTCTTTAGTTGAGTCAAAAATGAAAGTCATTCATGATTAGAATGACACAGGAGCAAAAAGAAAGACAAATGGTGAATCAAAGATTATCTTTTACACAATCTAAGGTAAATACCAATATGTGACCCTGGACCACAAAACCAGTCACATGGGTCAATTTTTTTAAATTGAGATGTATACATCATATGATAACAGAATACATAATATTCACATTGATGTATGGTTTGTTAGGATAGGACAATATTTGGCCGAGATTCAACTATTTGAAAATCTGGAATCTGAGGGAGCAAAAAAATCGAAACATTGAGAAAATCGCCTTTAAAGTTGTGCGATTGTGCTGCATTCACTCACAAAAAGAAATGTTTTATATATTTATGGTTGGAAATTTACAAAATATCTTCATGGAACATGTGCTTTACTTAATAAACGAATGATTTTTAGCATAAAAGAAAATGTATAATTTTGACCCATACAATGTATTTGTAACGATCACCAGCTGGAGCTGCCCTTGTGAGCCACCAGAGGGCAGTCCACATCAGACTATCATATTCACTCACTAACTACATTTCCCATAACTCACTGCCCGGACTCATCATCACTTATCACTGATCACATTCACCTGTACCTCATTCACTGATTGCATTCACCTGTCTCATCCTGTTAGTCTGTCTATATATACCTTGTTCATTCATTCACTCACCGCGAAGTCTTGTTAAGTGTTACACTGCATTTCTGAGCGTTTCCCTGGTTTTCTTGTTTCTTGGTTTTTGATATCTTGCCCTGTTCCCTGGATTACTCTCTTGCCTCTGGTCCCTGGATTACTCTCTTGCCTCTGGTCCCTGCCTGTTTTGTTTGTTTCTTTGTTTTGACTACCTGCCTGTGTATGACCCTAGCCTGTACTTTGGATTACGCCTCTGGATTGCCCCAGCCAATAAAGCTGCATTTGGATCTCCTACTTTGTGTCTCTGAGCAGTTCGTAACAGTATTGTTGGCTATACTGCCACAAATATACCCGTGCGACATGTGACTGGTTTTGTGATCCAGGGTCACATATATAGATGGCGCCAGCCTCGTCTCATTGTTAATACGCATAATCAATACATAACATTTTCAGGTGCAAAATGTAAATTTTTGTACATTGGATAGATGGTGAAATGTACACTATGGACATATTGACAACATTTAAATGTAAACATTATTACGTATTTACAGCTAAAGAAACGTAAAAATGTTTATATATTTTATATCAAAAAGATATTTGTATAATTGCCCTTATACCATTTTATAGATAAATTGAATATAGAAAGAATATATAAAACGTAACGGACAGATGTGTAGGGAAATTACACTTTAAGTAAAAAGATATTTTGAGCCGTTAATACCACTCCTACCTCCAATTATTTATATTATTATAATTATTATTATTTTTAATCTACTTCCCATAAATATCAGAAAGGAAAAGGATAGTTCAGTTCCCTTACTGTATGTATTCCTGTGCTCATAAATCATATAATGTGTTAGCTCACCCAAAATGAAAATTAAGTAACAAGATGATCAGACAAGCTGCATTGTAGGCTGATTATCATAATTTGCTCCTCCACAACAACAATTGTGTCCATATTTAAAAGTCCTAAAAACGAGATGCATTAAAGTAAAAATGAAAACAGCAGGTCCAATGAAGAGAGATGATATTAGCAGATTCTGTAAAAATGTCCACTTCAATCAACTTCTCCAATTCAATTAACAAAAGACTTGCTGGAAAAGTCTGAACAGCATTACCTTTCAGAAATTCTTGTACATTTTTTAAAATATCTTCTTGCAAAGACATCTTTTAAGAGAGTTTACAATGTGTACAGATTCCTTAAAAAAAGAAAACAATTATTATTCATATCATCAAAAATAAAATTCTTGTCTCTAATTAATATAAAGATGAGTTTATATGAACACATATGATCGAAGACGAACAGTTAAGGAATCCTTGAGGTATAGTCAACGGAAGGTATGTGTGTAGAGTCTGTAAGTGTACGTAAGGATGAGACCAGACAAGGAAGTGAAGGAGAAGTGCCTCTTTATAGTGTGTTGATGATGATGTGCAGTGAATCTGAAGACTAACGTAAAGGCCAGATGAGAATGACATTCCTTTCTTTTTTCTCTCTCTGTGAATAAACCTATGCATTTATTTGGGATTAACTATCCCTTTAAGAATCATATGTGAAGAAAGCCAGAGTTCTCATCTTTTCTTTTTTATGTATATTTTTTTGTGTTTTTTTTTTTTTACTGTAACTTCCTAAAGACTTATTGTACCCTTTTCAAACCTTATATTTTACATTAAACCTTATTTCAGCTACATCCAGTTCATTCTCGCTGTTCTTCCTTTCTCAGAAGAGCCGACAGATATTGTTTTGGTGTTTAGATATTGTTTGATTAATAACTTTTTGTTTTAACAGAGCTCAGACATTGTGTGGGGAAAATTGTAAACATTTGTAAAAGTAAAAACCTGCTGCTCCTGTTTCTTATAATATCTGCATATCATCAGCGATGTTCCCTTTCATTTATACTATAAAAGAAGACAGAACGAGGGAATGTCATTTCAAAAGTTCAAGAGACTAACAAGAGGCACTAACTTGGTGTCACAAAACAGAAGGATGCTTGGGTGGGTTGGAGGACAAATTCAGAGTATGAGTTTCTGTGGTTAAGGATTAATGCAAGGTCAAACAATAGTGGAAAAACTAAATAAAAAATAATTAATAATCAAATTAATTTAGAAATAATGCATGTCCCTTATTTGGTATTATTAATGTAAAAAACAAAAAAAACAAAAAAAAAAACAAACCTACAACACAAATAGTTGTGAAAAGGTACTTTGAAAGTAATACATTTAAAGAGATTCACAAATTCATATAAATTCACCTGTTCATCACAATCTCTTATGCAAATATGCATCAAGCATGTTTCACTTTCAGTTTTATTCAAGTGAGTTTCTTCAATCTCCTCATCTCACGGAATGGAAACACTGCCAGACATATTTCGCTGTGGGCAGAAGAACTTATTTACCTTATAATTACATTTATCTATCTAATCATGTACCAACATGATTTCAAAGAATATCTGCATGCTGGTTGTGAATAGTTTTTCTCTGGAAATATATTCAATAGTTTGAAGCTACACCTCTATTTATTTCCCAATTCAAACATAGAACAGTCTTTCAGTGAAACAGAAACTTGAGCAAATTTCACAAAAAGAGTTATTTTCCCCTTAAAAGAGAGTTTAACATTCTTTAAAAAATGTGCACGTGAAATATTTAATTTTTATTTTTGACGAGCATTTGTGGTTAAAAAGTATATAAATGTTTATTTTTTATTTTTAGAAATTGGCAGATGGTTTCATAGATTAGACTCTTATTCCTCAGCTGCAGTGGCGTAGCCACGGGTGTGCCAGGGTGTGCCGGTGCCACCCACAGTGGCAGCTGGCACACCTAAAAATGGATGCAGAATTAATTTTTATAGTCTCAATAAAAAATGTTTTACTAAACTTGGGCTGTTGTTGTTTATGTAGAATATAATTTTTTTATTAAATCAACCCTTTCACGGCACGCGTAAGTTAAAAATATTTTCACTGACACCTTGTTGCCATGGCGTGATGTCACGTGACACACCGCAGCCACAATAACTACAGACGTATCGCTATTCGTTTTATTTCGTTTTTCCTTTTTTATTAAAAATATTCACAAACTTGCTTACCATGTCAACTATCTGATATTCCGATTCTTCGTTTAAAAAACTTTATAAATTATCTTGATCTATAACGAGATGAGCGCTGCAGTTCAGAGAGTCCTGTCAGCCGGATTTACAGCACCTGAATTCAGTTTCTCCCGAAATACATGAAAGTAAGTGGCTTATTGCCGCTTCCATAGACATCAGTGTGTATTTTACAAACTGCAAATGTATTGTTTTACTAGTACTTATGTGTATTTCAATGTCTGAAACATAAAATAAACATGTGGTTGAAAACACTGCATATTAGTTGTGATATGACCAGCGCTGAGCGCGTCCGTCTCTGGCTCAGCGCCAGCCAACGCGCGAAAGAAGTTTGGATCAGGTTTGAATCTGGCAGTTCTGTGACGTCACTGAACATTCTAAATCATACTCAGGGACAGGGGCACAGAAATAAGAATCCAATATATGGTGCCATAACGCTGGTGTCCGGGACACGTGACGTGCGTGTGTTTTTTTTTAAAGGACAAGTGAAAGAGAATTGTAATTGCCCAAACCGGATAAATGCCCTGATTAAAACAATTTTCAATATCAAAAAAATAAAATAAGAAATAACGTAGCCTACTCGGTTACTAACGTAACCTCAGTTCCCTGAGTAGGGAAATAGTATAGAGAGTAAAAATTAGGGAAAGAAATGCCCTTTATAAAGCTAAAAAAAATTATTCTGATCAAAATTAAATTGTCAATGTTTCATTACATCACTGTTGGAAAACACTCTTATCAGATTCTGATAAGAGTGTTTTCCAACAGTGATGTAATGAAACATTGACAATTTAATTTTGAAGGGAGTAAAGCCTGTTTAGGCTGGAAATGTAATTTTGACAAAAGAAGAACTTTTATTTTAAGTAAATCTTAATTTTAAATCAGCCTACTTCAGTGTGATATTTTATCATATTATCATGCTTAATCAGATGCAGATATCTAAATCAGAGAATATCATAGGTTCGGGAGGTTGGCGGGTGGATTATTTATTTTTAACCCTTTATAGGGCACTCATTGAAATACTTGGAAATTCTAAATTTCAACCATAGAGTGTTATTGGAGGATATTATAAGACTTCTAAACATTTGTGAGTTTTTTAAAAAATATATTTTTTTAGGTTGGAAATCAAGGGCAATGAAGTTACCATATATGGTTCCTCGCCAGTCTAGGGTAATGTTTTTCCCTTAAAAAGTGTATATATAAAAATATAATAAAAACACATAAACTTGTTACAAACATAAAAATATTTATTTAGTAACATTTTAAATTATTATTAGGAACATTTTAAATTAAATTATTATTAGGAACATTCATTAAATTAATGAATAGGGTATTCATTTATGGTTTGTGCTCCTAAGAACATCTAATATGATTCATATTTTATAAATGCACATTTGTGCATTTATAAATGTTATAAATAAATGTATACATTTATAAAAGATCTGTACTACTGATCTTTGGTATGGTCAAGTACTGGTGGTACCACTTATTTTAGCAGTAATAAGTCTCACAGTAAAAAAAAAAAACACCAATACATGGCATTTAACTATGATAAAAACTGTTTCAAGGGCATAAAACTTACACATAAAGGGTAAGTATATAATAAGAAGTGCAAAATATCATTATAAGTATTAAAAACTGTTATAAAGGTCATAAAACTGACCAAAACCACACATATTTCAATATCTATGGCAATATAAAATGTCTATAAATGTGTTACGTTTCCCACTGGATCACTTTATAATGTTATTCAAACCTGTGATAACATCCAATGCACTAGTAAATACTATTGTCCTACGTTATAATCATAGACTGTGGTTATAATGCATTATTTGTAGAAAAAATACCCTAGTACGGCTTTTCTATACGCATAGGGCGTATGTCTAAATATGGACATTCTCTAATCTTACCTGAACAGGGCGTATGATCAAATATGGTCTCAGCATTTTTCATGCCACAAATGTCAATACTTTCAAGAAATCTATGCAAACAACACCTATCTCAACATGTTGCACAACTATTCAACCATAGAATGTGTGAGTTTCATCAACTCACAATTTTTTGTTTTGAAGTTATTAGCGCTGATGTGGGAGTAGGTAGTAGCGCATAACCTCACTTTCCAATATCCGGAACGACACTGAAGTTTGAAATGGTCCGCGCAACTTCTGATTGGTCAGATGCCATCATGTGACTATCAGTGACGTAGCCTGATCTTCGCTGATTGGCTAGGAGAAATCTATGCGCTCATATGACAACGCAAACAGGCAGGGGAGACTCAGTTTGAATGCGCAATTAAGTTACCAAATATGGTTCCTCGCCCGATAAAGGGTTAACAGCAGATTCGGGTGACTCAGGCCACGTCCACACGAAGCCGGTGCGTTCCCGATCCGATTTTTTTTTTTCCTCGTTCTAAAAAAAAAATTCCGTAAACACGGCGTCGTCTCAAGAAATATCTGCGTACACACGAAACCACTGAAACCGACTGAAAACGGTGTAGTATATATGCCAGACCAGTTTGGGGCGCTGTAATTCTGCCACAGAGATACACTATACACGGAGAAGAAGACTTTGAGCATGCGCATAACCTTGCGCGCTGTATACGAACCAAGAAGAAGACGACAAAGATTATCGCTTTTTGCTCACCACAGTTGCAGAGAAGCAATAGATTTTGCTGTAATAAAGCTAGTAGGCTTAGTTGCTTCTGCAGCACGAATACAATCATAAGTCCGCCATTATTGTTGTTGCTGTTACTCGTGACACAGACGACACATGATGTGATGACATCATCGTTTCACAAAATATACGGATTGACTGTACACACGAAACCGCAAGGGTGTCGTTTTCAGATTTATCCACTTTGGGACCCGGTTTCAAAAAATAGCGGTTTCAGTCTCCCAAAACGCCGGATCCGTGTGGACGAAACGCCAATACGATAAAAAATGTATACGTATACAGCGAAACGCGTCTCCGTGTGGACGGGCCCTCAAAGTGCACCAGATTAAAGAATTTATCTTTAAAATGTACAAAATTTTCTTTCCGGGGGGGCATGCCCCCGGACCCCCCTAGAGGTACCGAGCTCAACCCACAAAAAAAACAGACCTCTTAAAACTAGAATTTCTTTGGATTTACAAATCCTTGGGAACTTTTTGGATAATGTAAGTACACAACTGCATGAAATATGTCACACTGTGCAAGTGGTTTTTGAATAATTTATCAGAAAATTCTTACATATTGTAAGACTTTAATTTCAGGGAGGCTAGCAATAGCAAGCTAGCTTTGAAATCATAAGATCCCACTCTCCCTTCAGAGCGTCTTCAATGCCACGCCTCCTTCAAAACACATGAACAGCACAGCCAAAGCAGATTCTGCAAAGCGCCATGAGAGACAATGTTAAACCCCCTCATGTCTCAAAGCACATTACATTACGAACATAAACAACTTACAGAGCTCTTACTTGTACCATTTGACTGCTGCAGATTCATTTGGATGGTGTTAGTGTGGAGAAACGCATAAATCCGAGTCTGAGAACATGAACAGCTCTGTGTAGAACATGCATTCTGACCGAATGCAAGGATTGGACAAACATTTTTTTTTTTTTGTCCTGATACTTCCACAGAAGATATATGCATATTATTATCAGCAAACATTAGTGTAATATGTTTGTAAAACAATTATATCAAAAGGTTTTTTTTTTTTTTTTTAAACCATGAGACTTAAAGGGATAGTTAACTTTAAAATGAAAATTCTGTCATCATTTACTCACCCTCATGTTGTTTCAAACCTGTATGAATTTCTTTCTTCTGCTGAACACAAAGGAAGATATTTAGAAGATTGTTAGTAACCAGGCAGTTTCTGGGTCCCATTGACTTCCATACTAGGAAAAAAATACTATGGAAGTCAGTGGGACCCAGAAACTGTCTGGTTACTGACATTCTTCTAAATATCTTCCTTTTGTGTTCAGCAGAAGAAAGAAATTCATACAGGTTTGAAACAACATGAGGTTAAATATATGATGACAGAATTTTCATTTTAAAGTGAACTATCCCTTTAAATATTGTCCCTTTCATTTCTGATAAATATAATATCTGTGCATTGCAGAAGTTAATGTATCAGGTACTGGATCTCTTACAAGTGAACAAAGTGTCAATGGAGGAACAGAAAGCTAAACACTTTAGGGCTGACTGTTATACTAATTAAATTAAATCAGTATCAACAAAATCCATCTAACCACTTATCAAAACCCCATTTACATTGCAATTACAATTGCATAAATAATGTTTAATGAGATTAATGTTCTGAATATAACATTTTAAAACACAGAAACATGAATGGGAGAAATTAAATGACACTTAACAGACCAGCAAGTCTAAATAAATGAATCGTAGAATCATTCATTAAATTTGTTTATTTGACACATTTTCCACTTGCAATTGCAGTATTTAAAAAAAAAATACAATCGTGTCATTCAAATTAAATTTAAAATAAGCTTAACATTCAAAGGTTGTGTATAGGCTAAAATGAAAAACAGGAGAAGATGTCTAGAGACTAGATGTCTCAAACAACATTTCAGTAAATACTATAAACTCTCTCTTAAATTTAAGTCATTTTATGAATTATTTGTGTTTGTGAAAAAGTAAAAAAAAAAAAATAATAATTAGTAAAAGTTACGTGTCTACAGGAATTGACTGAATTAAATCCTGAGAAATATTCAGTAGGTTAAAAAAAGTGAAAACTGTTCTACCCTATATGAAAAACACACTAATATTTGTGAATATTAACATAAACATGTCCATATAAGTAATTACAATGTTACTATTTTATGAAATTATAGCTGACAGGCACATATACATTTAAAAAGATAGAAAGCACAATATTATTGGCACTCAGAAATAGAATATAAATGTATTCCCACCAGCAATCAGAAGGATCATATATTTGTAAAGCAAATCAGCAAAAAAAAAAAAAAAGAAATCATGCCATGAGATTTAAATATTTATCATATATTATTACAGTATGCACCTTGCAGAGGGAAAGGGTTTAAGATGTAGGATTCACTCAGAAATTGCTTCTGTGCCAGCTTCTGTAGATAAAAATTTAAGACATTTAGTTAATTTTCAGGTTTTCTTAATCTTTTTTTTTTTTTTTCTTCTTCTTCTTATTTGTAGAATAGGCTATTCTTACCAACATTCTTTTGGCTGCGTGTTAATGACTCTCTTTCAAACACTGGGTTCCTCTTGAGGAGGAGAGGGAGCACCTTGTGACGGAGACTGGTTTGGTGCAGTGTTGGAGGGGATATTGCGGGCAGCATCAACCCTTAGATCAACTGTTACATGAACACTCTCTTGTCTCTGACTCGGTGTCTCTGCTGTTGGTGTGCAGCATTGACATGGGCAGCAGGAACATTTGCCACTTTTGATGCAGTCATTAATAACCAAGATAAACACGAAGACACTGAAGATGGTGATTAAGATAAAACCTGTCACCTGGGAAATAAAATATATAAATAAATAAACAAACAAATCAACAAACTCAGGTGACACTTGCAACAGACCTCATTGATTCTCGCTCATCAAACAAGCACATTTGAGCTTCCGTTTACCATTGATGTGCTCAATGTGAGTGTGTTGATCAATGATTATATGTAAATAAAAGCCTAAATTAAAGACTCGGATTAAACCGCTCAATTCGCATGGGTTACTTTTACAGCGTGGCTACTTTTACAGGGCCCATTTTGTATTCAAAAATACGGAATACAAACATTTGAGGATTAGCAATTGCATTTTGATTTTACTTTTTTGACTGACCTGAGTAAAATGCTGAACAAGCTAAATTTCGAGCTACAAGGTAAAGAGAAGATTGTAAAGTTATGAACAAATATTACTCCAGTAATGTTAACAGAATTTTCATTTCAAAGTTATCTGGTCTTCAACAATGTTCTTAAAACATTAGCTCCCAAATGTTGTATGCATGCTATAGAGAGAGACGCATGTCATGGGATCAGGCTGGTTATGTACATTGTTCATGGAATGTTTTCTTTTTCTGAAATGTTTTAGTTGAACATTTGTCTAACATTTTTAAATTTGTACATTCAGATGACATTCAGAAATAATGTTTTGATAAGGTTAGCAAAACGTTCTTATTATATTTCAGAACATATTTTTGTTAGCTGGGGATTGAGCTTGCTCAACTTGACTGAATGCTTCATTGAGCAAATTGAAAAGGTCAGGTCACTTCAACAAATGATAGTTCTGTTATAGTTTCTGTTCTGATATTAGAGATAGAAGTATATTAACATATTTAACTATTTCAATAATGATAGGATATCAGTAAAGGTTCATACAGTATAATATATTTACCTGAGACTGATGAATATATTTGTTTGTCAAATCTTGTAGCTCTGTCTCATTTCTTGTCCCTTCTGTAGGTTTACACCAAGACCTGTTGAGCTTCTCATCAAACACATAATCTCCAGTCTGTCAGGCCGCAAGCAACATATTCACCATTAAGTAACAAGATGATAATCCATACGACAGGTGGAATCAGACAAGATGCATAAAATATAGGCTGATTCTTATTATTTCTTATTCCAGAGCAATAACTGCATGCACGTTTAAAAGCCCTAAAAATGATATACATGAAAGCAAAAATTGCAAGAGCAGGTCCAATGAAGATAGATGCTATTAGCAGTGCATTATCCCCAACTCTGCATGGGCATAAAAAATATTCTTTTTCAATCAGCTTCTCCACCCCAATTAACAAAAGACTAAAAGCCTTAGCAAAAATTGGTGCCGCTATGGCTTGTAAAGTATCCAAAGATATGACACATGGCATCTTCTGAGAGAGAGAGTTCATTGTGTCCAGAGTCCTTCAACAAAAAAGAAAACAATTATTATTCACGTCATCATCATCGAGAAAAAACAAACAAACATATAGGCTCTAATCAATATAAAGACAAAAGAGGATTTAATTGAGTTTATATGAACACAGAAAAAAGTTACCTCAGGTTTTTAAACCTCTTGAAGGTATATGGTGTTGCGTGCCAGAATCAACCCTGTATCACATGAAATACGTTCTGAGGAAACTATTTTGCAAATCGCAATTACGTTACATGCCAACATATAAGCAGTGCTATTACGTTGGTCCTGAACCTAATATAAGCAGTGCTATTACGTTGGTCCTTAGCCAATCTATTGCAGTGCTATTACGTTTGTCCTGAACATAATACATCCAAAGCAGGTTTCTTTTCACACGTAGCAGCTAATGCTGTTCATTTTGTTTAAATTATTTACTCCCTTTTTCTCATTGGGCTACAAAATATTATCTATGCCAGGGCGAGTCAAATGGCGGCACCCAGATAATTTTTATCTGGCCCTCCAACTGGTTTTTGATGTTTAAAACCCCTCGCAATCTGATATCAAAGTCAGGTTTAGCGCGTTCAGCGGTGAGTTTAACAACGCACGTGATCATTCAGCGGTGAATTTAACAACACTCAACTGCAGGTAAAACGGCATTCAGAGGTGAGTTTGACCAAAGCAACCCTCAACTGCAGGCAAACCAACATTAAAAGGTGAGTTTAACAACGCTCTAAGATGCTTGCAATTGCAGTTTTAGCGTTTTCTTCATAGGTAGGACAGGTAGGTTTGATTAAAAACTGTTGAGTCAGGACAATAAGTTGTGTTTAGAAACTTTAGATTTATGACGATAAATGATAGAAGAAATTATAAAAAATATAGCTTTCTGCACATTTGGTGCAGAAAGCTATATTTTTATCATTTCTTCTATCATTTTTCGAGAAGAGAATTGTTTAATTAACATTTATTCACGAGATCATATGTATTTTATATATATATATATTTTTAATGTTATTATTTCGGTCTTATTGCCAGGGAAGATGGATTGCTTTGCTGTTTATTGATATTTTTAAAATTATATTTTATCAGTAGGAAATCGCACTGAAGAAGTCTCGTTCCGAACACCTCGCGATATTTGGCATCAGTTTACGTGTGTCAGATGTTGGTAAGTAAATACCTAAATACGCTGTCCTAATAATGTGTGATATAATGTCTTTTCTGTTTGTCGATATTAATCTGCCATCATATCTGCCATCTCCACGGAGACTTTGCGTTTCATTGCTTTCTAATTCAAAACAGGGTGATTAACACTGCCTGTCACGTGACGTGCAATAGGCCTAGATAAAATATCAGATTAAAAATAGTACAATTAGTTCCAAAGTTGTATTTGTAGTAGAAGCACAGTAAAAACAACACTTACCATGCTTTTACCACAGTACCATTAGTTTTACTGTGATAAGTGTAGTAAAAAGACAGTAATCACAAAACTTGCCATGCTTTTACCACACTATTTGTAGTTTTAATGTGGTACTTATTGTAAATGCACAGTAACCACAACACTTACCATGCTTTTACCACAGTAACCATAGTTTTACTGTGATTGGTTTAGTAAAGGACAGTAATCACAAAACTTACCATGCTTTTACCTCAGTATTGACTGATAGTTTTAAAGTGATATTTGTTGTAAATGCATATTTACCACAACACTTGCCATGTTTGTATGGCTTTATAAGCCTTTATACATAATGATATTTTCTTTTCTCTTTTTTCAGCTGAAAAGAGCAAAAGGGCCTTTCGGACTCAGTCAGCCCATTATTGTTGGAGAAGTAAACGGAGGAGACGGAAAGCTGCAAAGGCAAATATTCGCAATGGTGTGTATGTGTTGATTTTAACCCTAAATCAAACATTTTATCAAGCATTTGTTGTTTCTTAAAACTTTTCTCACAAAACCCATAGCCCAATCAGTACAAACATAGACTGAAAGTCTTTATAATTCACAAGATTTAACAAGTTGTCAAATTCGTACGATACTCGTACATATTTGTACACTCGTACACAATCCTGCAGCTTTTACTCCTAGTGCTGTCATTGGCTACTGCCTCAATTCCTGTACATATTTATTGCGATATTTGTAAATCAGTTGCGCCCCTTCTTGGAAAGTAGTCGCACTGTAATATAAACAGATAGTTTATATTAATTGCAAATTGGTCCCCGTCTGTTTATGTTCCAGTGATACATGATGTCTCTCCACACCTCATAACCTACCTGTTTGCAAGAGTGGAAAAGCTTATCTGACTTGTCACATGACATCAGATACTCGATTATTTTGTCATAATCAGATCAGTTACACTGCTGATAACTGTCCCGTTTGCATGTAAATCATTTTCATGATTATTGCTTGCTATTAAAGACATACTTTTATTCATAGAAATGCCCACATATCAGTGAACTTAATACATAAAAATGCTTTTAACATTTAATTGTGCAACACTCTTTACAGAAAACATATCCTACAGTTATAAACTGACTATTTGCAAGTAATGTATTAAAATTACCTTTCTTTCTGTTTTGCAGGATTACTTAGTCCTTTTTTTTAAAGCTCTACCAATATCAAACTCAACCCTCACAAGAGCTACTAGTGAGTCGCAGCGAATCTTGCCGTGATCAGCTCTTCCCAGGTGAAGTTTCTTAATATATCAGTATTTACTCATCAAATGTTCTCTCCCTAATCATATGGTAAATTAACTTATTTATAACTGTCTTAATTTGTGTTTCAAGAACAACAGTAATTGCACATAGAGTAAGTCGAGACTTTCTTGTTTTACAGCCGAGAAGGAAGACCAGTCCTTATATCAACGCAAGCTAATCGAATAAGTCCTTTGTTTCGGGTGAGGAAGGAACATCTGGTGCCCAAAGACAGAAAGCTGCGCGAGTCCATTGGTATGTATTGTATTGAAACAATGCTGTAATATGTAGTACATAATTTGATGTTGACAATTTTACATTGTACAGGTTATCACTTGGTTTTTGACCAAGTGAAGCTCTTGAAACAATTGACAGAAGAGTATGTTGTCTGGAAAGATATCAAGCATCACTGGTAAAGGCTCAAAAGAGACCATGCCTTTCTAAAAAATCTTTTAAAATATGTTGCTGTTGATATGGGTAAAACTGTTTTTGTTCAGTACAGCTTATATTATGTGCTGCAATATATATATATATATATATATATATATATATATATATATATATATATATATATATATATATATATATATATATATAAAAGTTTGTGTTTAAATAATATATGTGTGTGTACTGTGTGTAATTAAATTTGTATATATAAATACACACACATGCTTGTATATTTAAGAAAAATTTGTAATTTATATATAAAAAAAATATATTTATATATAATATAAATTATATATAAACATATACAGTATATGTATGCAAATATTTCTTAAATATATACATGCATGTGTGTGTATTTATATATACAAAATAATTATACACAGAATACACACATATATTATGTAAAAACAAACTTTTATTTTGGAAGCGATTAATCGCGATTAATCTTTTGACAGCCCTAATATATATATATATATATATATATATATATATATATATATATATACATACATTAAGCTATATATATATATATATATATATATATATATATATATAATATATGTATATTATATAATGTACTGACTGCTGCTTTGTAAATTTCTGTAAGGAACAGGCAACTCTGGCACTTTGCATTCTACTTTTTGAGGTTAGTTAAGAGTTAACCTCCAACCCTAATCAAGCACATCTGAAAATTTTAACCAAAGTCTTCAAGTTTACTTCTAGACAATAGGCAGGAGGGTTTGAGGTCGGAGCTAAATGTGCAGGACAGTGGACGCTGAGGGCCAGAGTAAACCATCACTGCTTTAAATAACGCAGAACATAAGCTGACCTGACTGTCCATTAAACAACTTGGTTTCTGTTTTTTGTTTTACTTTCAGACCAGGACTGGAGAACGCCTGACAATGGGATGTTGAGACTTCTTCTTCTGGTTGAGAAAAAGCTACACCACATCAGTGATCACATCTTCTGTTCTTCAACTGAACAAACTGTTTAGACGAGGAAGAAGAACACGATAGAGACATACAGGGAAGAGCAAGAAACCAGTTTATCACAGCTAAACTGGTTTCTTGCTCTTCCCTGTATGTCTCTATCGTGTTCTTCTAATGAATCATTATTTTCCAACACAATATCAAATCTGTTTTCTGTAGGTGACTGAATATGATTATCTGGCACTCGTTTTGTGGCTTCAGCAGCTGTGAATGGATTCATATGATGTTAATGTATTTTTGAAGACACATTTTTATTTATCTTGAATCTCATTTGTCTTTATGCTACTTTATCAACTTTATGCTTTGTTCTCCAATAAAGTGTTGTTTAATAAAGTATGGTGACTTGTGTTTTGAAAGTGGTGTTTGGTACAGTAAATAGAAATTTTTATTTGAGAAATTTTAATTTCTTATTTCTTTAAAAATAACTACATATAATTAATAACATATAAATAATTACATATAATTAATGACCATGATTCTTTTTCTTGGGACATAAAAATTTAGATCTGGTTAATGATATATGGGACAACAATGCAACAAAAGTTGCACATACTTGCATGTATGCCAGTTTGCAGTGAAATAAAAGGAAGCTATGTGAATAACAAGAGGCTGCAGTGGGCTATCTTGCTATAAATACTTAAAGCTTAATTGAAAATGATCCATGTTGATCTAGTATACTCTATATAGTATACTCTATATATCACTGATGTCAAGAATATAAGCAGCAAGAGGGGGTGAAAAGGAAATGTTTTTTTGTTGTTTTACTGAATGGTGCATTATCCTTGTGTAATAGTAATAGTATGTGTAGATTATCATTATACTGTCCTTCCACCCCCCAGGGCCCCAGCAATGGCCCCCAGAAGAGCAAACAAATGCACATTTCAAATGGCTGTAACTCAAAGTCCGGTTAGTGTATCAAAGAGAAAATTGGCTGGACAACTGCTTATGCTATGTTTAATAAATAATGTTGCCCACAGTTTTCAGACATATATGGAAAGCTGGCATAAAGGTTATTTTTAAAGTGCTCACAGTAAAATATCAAATTTCAGCCTGTCCCTTATATATGTCATAAAGGTTTGCACAATGAACAAATTTAGATATCCAGTTGTCCGTTAAATATATTATTTATTTAACATTTATTGTTTTATTACTAAACGTTTTAAACTACATTACCCACATCTCTCTGTCATTCTATCAGTGGAGCAGGATGCATTGCACTGTAGTTCATTGAAATGTGCAGACATGCTTAGGGTTAGGGTTAGGATCTCGGTAAAGGAGTAATTTCTCACAACATAGAGACACTTTATAGTTAGCTTAATGTATAACTAACGTAATAATAACACCAAAACATACTTTGTAACATGAAGCGCCGTTTTATATGGGTTAAACGATTGTCCAATCACAGCGAGCTCTGCGATAAAGTCACAGCCAATACAAACCCAGCTGAACAGATGCGTCACACATACATGCCCATTTATGGTAAACGATGACAGATCTCTTCTGGTTCCGGCTGCAGGGATAGATACCTTAAATTTTTTATATTTAGGCTGTTAAACATGCATTCCTTCTAATTAATTATAAAACTCATATTTAAAAACAAAAGACTCCTTTGTGTGGTTACCATCCAAAAACGAGTTCACATGATCAATGACACAAATTTGCTTAGACTGATGCATAAATACATTTGAAAGAGAAACTTTTTTTCTAAGCAATGTCCTACAGCAAGGTAGTTTTGCAGTATTTTAATTTAAAATAATTACATGTACTAAAGTGCTTCTAACATTTACAATGTATGTATAGTATATTAAAGGTATATCAATTATATTCAAATAAATGTAACAAAAGCACAATGAATGTACACCATTTTGAAAGCTTATTCCAATTTTTAATGTCAAACTGTTTAAAGACAAATGTAGCGCCAAAACTACTGCACAACAGTATAAAAAAAAAAGTTAATTAAATATCCAGATACAATCTATTATAGTGACACATACATTAACGTTAAAAATTGCTATGATGAAGTTATATATTTACAAACCAAGAGATGAGATTCAACTTTGATATGTGAACATACATTTGTTTCTTCGCTTTAAAGAACAAATAGGCAAAAACATAAGCACATTATTTTACATTCTCAACTTTCACTCTATATCCTTGTGATTATTGGTCACTTTTATTGTAACTATGCAATGAATATGTCCTTTAGCAAAACACCTGATGAGCACTGACACTTTTTTGAAAAAGGCATTAGGCAGACATCAAGTACAGTTTATGAAGCTGAAAGAGAAAACAAAATGCTTTACCAATATGGAAAAAGATAAATCACTATTTTTAATATGGGTTCTGCATATATCAAAGAGATCCTGAGGAGGAGTGGGACTTCACATGAAGACTTTCAGAAACTGAGACAGAGCAAAGTGTGCACCTCGCTGGACACATCCTACGCATGCCCAAACAACAACACCCAAACACAGTGATGAAGAGGACACCACTAGGAGGATGCAGGAGACAGGGAAGACCAAGGCAGACACGGAGACAGATGTTTCACAAAGACCTGAAGAATGTCAGTGTCCCATGGGAAGATGTGGAGAACTTGGCCACGGATCGAATACGTTGGAGGACACTTGTTGCCCAATGTGCCCAGCACAGGACTTGATGATGACGTTGTGAGTTTATCCATAACTGTGGGATATTTTTCTGTGAAGAGTGTTGCACAATTAAATGTTAAAAGCATTTTTATGTATTAAGTTCACTGATATGTGGGCATTTCTATGAATAAAAGTATGTCTTTAATAGCAAGCAATAATCATGAAAATGATTTACATGCAAACGGGACAGTTATCAGCAGTGTAACTGATCTGATTATGACAAAATAATCGAGTATCTGATGTCATGTGACAAGTCAGATAAGCTTTTCCACTCTTGCAAACAGGTAGGTTATGAGGTGTGGAGAGACATCATGTATCACTGGAACATAAACAGACGGGGACCAATTTGCAATTAATATAAACTATCTGTTTATATTACAGTGCGACTACTTTCCAAGAAGGGGCGCAACTGATTTACAAATATCGCAATAAATATGTACAGGAATTGAGGCAGTAGCCAATGACAGCACTAGGAGTAAAAGCTGCAGGATTGTGTACGAGTGTACAAATATGTACGAGTATCGTACGAATTTGACAACTTGTTAAATCTTGTGAATTATAAAGACTTTCAGTCTATGTTTGTACTGATTGGGCTATGGGTTTTGTGAGAAAAGTTTTAAGAAACAACAAATGCTTGATAAAATGTTTGATTTAGGGTTAAAATCAACACATACACACCATTGCGAATATTTGCCTTTGCAGCTTTCCGTCTCCTCCGTTTACTTCTCCAACAATAATGGGCTGACTGAGTCCGAAAGGCCCTTTTGCTCTTTTCAGCTGAAAAAAGAGAAAAGAAAATATCATTATGTATAATATATAGGATTATTTAAAGGAAAAAGTACTGATATACCTTACAAATATTGGATGTTACATTATAAAGCCTTACAAACATGGCAAGTGTTGTGGTAAATATGCATTTACAACAAATATCACTTTAAAACTATCAATCAATACTGAGGTAAAAGCATGGTAAGTTTTGTGATTACTGTCCTTTACTAAACCAATCACAGTAAAACTATGGTTACTGTGGTAAAAGCATGGTAAGTGTTGTGGTTACTGTGCATTTACAATAAGTACCACATTAAAACTACAAATAGTGTGGTAAAAGCATGGCAAGTTTTGTGATTACTGTCTTTTTACTACACTTATCACAGTAAAACTAATGGTACTGTGGTAAAAGCATGGTAAGTGTTGTTTTTACTGTGCTTCTACTACAAATACAACTTTGGAACTAATTGTACTATTTTTAATCTGATATGAATATCTAGGCCTATTGCACGTCACGTGACAGGCAGTGTTAATCACCCTGTTTTGAATTAGAAAGCAATGAAACGCAAAGTCTCCGTGGAGATGGCAGATATAATGGCAGATTAATATCGACAAACAGAAAAGACATTATATCACACATTATTAGGACAGCGTATTTAGGTATTTACTTACCAACATCTGACACACGTAAACTGATGCCAAATATCGCGATGTGTTCGGAACGAGACTTCTTCAGCGCGATTTCCTACTGATAAAATATAATTTTAAAAATATCAATAAACAGCAAAGCAATCCATCTTCCCTGGCAATAAGACCGAAATAATAACATTAAAAAATATATATATAAAAATACATATGATCTCGTGAATAAATTGTTAATTAAACAGCTTCTCTTCTCGAAAAATGATAGAAGAAATTATAAAAATATAGCTTTCTGCACCAAATGTGCAGAAAGCTATATTTTTATAATTTCTTCTATCATTTATCGTCATAAAACTAAAGTTTCTAAACACAACTTATTGTCCTGACTCAACAGTTTTTAATCAAACCTACCTGTCCTACCTATGAAGAAAACGCTAAAACTGCAATTACTTGCAAGCATCGCGTTGTTAAACTCACCTTTTAATGTCGTTTTGCCTGCAGTTGAGGGTTGCTTTGGTCAAACTCACCTCTGAATGCCGTTTTACCTGCAGTTGAGTGTTGTTAAATTCACCGCTGAATGATCACGTGCGTTGTTAAACTCACCGCTGAACGCGCTAAACCTGACTTTGATATCAGATCGCGAGGGGTTTTAAACATCAAAAACCAGTTGGAGGGCCAGATAAAAATTATCTGGGTGCCGCCATTTGACTCGCCCTGGCATAGATAATATTTTGTATCCCAATGAGAAAAAGGGAGTAAATAATTTAAACAAAATGAACAGCATTAGCTGCTACGTGTGAAAAGAAACCTGCTTTGGATGTATTATGTTCAGGACAAACGTAATAGCACTGCAATAGATTGGCTATATTAGGTTAAGGACCAACGTAATAGCACTGCTTATATTAGGTTCAGGACCAACGTAATAGCACTGCTTATATGTTGGCATGTAACGTAATTGCGATTTGCAAAATAGTTTCCTCAGAACGTATTTCATGTGATACAGGGTTGGCCAGAATGTGTCTTTTTCTCTTTATCCCATTTTTAGTTTCAGGTGTGACTTTTTGCCATTGCAAATAGTCACACCTTTTAGTCACATAAAGTATCTGCGCTGTTAATTTAAATAGTGTTTCCTCAACTCAAAGCAGATTGTTAAAGATTATATGGAAACAACAGGTCAATATTTAATTAAATATTTCCTTTTTTAGTGCTGTTATAATAACATATTACTATGTTCAAAAATATTTACATTTTTAACATCTAATAGGGTATAACTGAATAAATAAATGCATGTGCACAATTTTAAATGTTGTATGTTTTCTATTAGTGCTGGAACTGGCGAGGGTGATTCTGCCAAGACAACTTATGTTGACCTGACACTATTCCTGTAAAAAAAAACAGGTCCTGACTTGTTAGGGTAAACTTGACATTAAAGGGATAGTTCACCCCAAATTAAAATTCTTTCATCATTTACTCATTTACTTGTTCCAAACCTGTATGAATTTCTTTCTTCTGCTGAAAACAAAAGAAGATCTTTTGAAGAATGTTGGTAACCAAACAGTTGATGGGCCCCGTTGACTTCCATGGTATTTTTCTTTTCTTTTCTTTTTTTCCATAAAATAGAAGTCAATGGGGTCAATGTTTTCTTTTGTGTTCAGTAGAAGAAAAAAAATCATACAGGTTTGGAGCTTGAGATGATCTATCTATCAATAAAGAATAGTTCAGTTCCCTTATGTATTCCTGTGCTCATAAATCATATAATGTGTTAGCTCACCCAAAATGAAAATTAAGTAACAAGATGATCAGACAAGCTGCATTGTAGGCTGATTATCATAATTTGCTCCTCCACAACAACAACTGCGTCCATATTTAAAAGCCCTAAAAACAAGATGCATTAAAGTAAAAATGAAAACAGCAGGTCCAATGAAGAGAGATGATATTAGCAGATTCTGTAAAAATGTCCACTTCAATCAACTTCTCCAATTCAATTAACAAAAGACTTGCTGGAAAAGTCTGAACAGCATTTCCTTTCAGAAATTCTTGTACATTGCTTAAAATATCTTCTTGCAAAGACATCTTTTAAGAGAGTTTACAATGTGTACAGATTCCTTAATCAAAAAAGAAAACAATTATTATTCATATCATCAAAAATAAAATGATTGTCTCTAATTAATATAAAGATGAGTTTATATGAACACATATGATCGAAGACAAACAGTTAAGGAATCCTTGAGGTATAGTCAACGGAAGGTATGTGGGTAGAGTCTGTAAGTGTACGTAAGGATGAGACCAGACAAAGAAGTGAAGGAGAAGTGCCTCTTTATAGTGTGTTGATGATGATGTGCAGTGAATCAGAATTCCGGGGAGAGGGAACGAGTGGGCGGAGCGTGCCGATCTGGTGACTCCCTGACAGTTGTTTATTCTTTTTCCCAATTTTAGTTTCAGGTGTCACTACTTGCCGTTGGCCAGCTCTGTTCATTTAAATGTGTTTCGTAAAAACTAAGCAGACAGTTGAGGATGATATGTGGAAACTCAGAGTGATTCTGTTTCTTTCATTTTTCTTTTAAAAAAAAGTGCGCTGAACAATATAAAGATAAAATATCGAATTTCAATTTTAGGTAATAAAATGATGCCTTTTTTTACATGGAGTGATTGCTATATGGACTTTATTTTGTTACCAGATGAGTCTGGTTCCTCAGTTTTTTTTTCCCCCAATACCTCACAACCAATAGTCTAGGTCCTGGGTAAGATTTGTGTGCGATTCATTTAGCGGAGAATATCTCAACTGTTATAGACTAATATGACCCCATAGAACAACGTGGGATGTGTGCCAAAATCTCTACCCGGGACGAAAGTCCTGAAAATGACCACAACCTGTGACACTATTATCACACTACAGGTGAATGGGACTTTTTTTTTTCCTTAATAGATATCCTCATACATTTCTACCAGTTTAATCTTCATATTAAGAGAAATAATTTTTGTATTACACTTTGTCTTAAAAATAAAATAAAATATGCAAATTAGGCAATATCTCATTAAATATGCGTAACGTTACTTATAAACTTTTGAAGCTACAGATTTTCTGAGGTGATCACAATGTTTACAATGACCATGTAGTGTAAGAATTCTGGTTTGATATTTTTAATTGTGTTTCTGTAGATGTTCAGTGTGGATGTCGTGGGGGGGGGGGGGGGGGGGGGGCAATGTCCTGTTTTGTGCTGTATTGAATGGAAAATTATAAATTGCATACAAACAAGGGACTTTTTTAAAAGAAAGAAAACAAGCATTTGATTAATATACAGACATACAACCTTGCTATTATCATTGGAATGTTAACTTTACAACAGGTTTATTCCCTGTGTTGCTAGGTAAAACTTTCACCAGAGTGTCCAGGCATTCAGTGATATGATTTTTACAACTATTGCCTCCCTTGCATTTGCAGTACTTGTAACAACGGATACCAGCTACTCGACAGGGACACCCATTCTTGTGTGCACACTTGCCACACGAGCAGGGATCTGGCAAACCTTCAGGTTTTGAGATTATAATCTCAGGGACTAATAAACTGCCCTTTCTTACAAAACCATAAGCATCTGCAATTAAGATCGAGGTGGTGTCTGTAAATGGTGCTTGGACCCAAAGCTGCTGTTGATAATAGGCTCTTTGTATATGTTTTCTTGCATTAGTTGAGGTGTAAACGGTCCTCTCAAAGTCCATCTTAAAGGCATTACTATCGAACGCAGCAATGCACAGGTCGTCCAATGTCTCCATGTCCGTTGATGGTTTGAGATATTTGACCAAGAATGTTTCTGCCATTTGTATTGCACTCTCTGTTAGACAGAGACAAAAGTTGCAAACAAAAGTTGCCTTAAGGATGGCATGTCACTTTTCTATTTTTTAACCCCCATAATCCACAGAAAAAATGAAATTATTTAATTAAATCTTATCTCACCATGTTTCCCGCTGTAGCCCAGTCCAATGAAGTATTATCTACAGTGGGGAGAACAAGTATTTGATACACTGCCGATTTTGCAGGTTTTCCTACTTACAAAGCATGTAGATGTCTGTCATTTTTATCATAGGTACACTTCAATTGTGAGAGACGGAATCTAAAACAAAAATCCAGAAAATAGCATTGTATGATTTTTAAATAAATAATTTTCATTTTATTGCATGACATAAGTATTTGAAGAGTTCAGATGCAAAAGCCTCTAAGTGCCATCTGCAATCTTCTTCTAGAATGACCATTTTTATAAAGCTTGTATATTTAAGTTCAATAATTTCACTTAAATTGTCATTTAAGTGAAATTACTTAACTTAAATATACAAGCTTTATAAAAATGGTCATTCTAGAAGAAAATTTCAGATGGCACTTAGAGGCTTTTGCATCTGAACTCTTCATTTGATCACCTACCAACCAGTAAGAATTCCGGTTCTCACAGACCAGTTAATTTTTCTTTAAGAAGCCCTCCTGTTCTCCACTCATTGCCTGTATTAACTGCACATGTTTGAACTCGTTGCCTGTATTTAAAACACCTGTCCACAAACTCAATCAAACAGTCTCCAACCTCTCCACAATGGCCAAGACCAGAGAGCTGTGTAAGGACATCAGGGATAAAATTGTAGACCTGCACAAGGCTGGGATGGGCTATAGGACAATAGACAAGCAGCTTGGTGAGAATCTTCAATCAATTATTAGAAAATGGAAGAAGTTCAAGATGATGGTCAATCTCCCTCGGTCTGGGGCACCATGCAAGATCTCAACTCGTGGGGCATCAATGATCATGAGGAAGGTGAGGGATCAGCCCAGAACTACACAGCAGGACCTGGTCAATGACCTCAAGAGAGCTGGGACCACAGTCTCAAAGAAAACCATTAACACACGTTAAAATCCTGGATTAAAATCCTGCAGCGCACGCAAGGTCCCCCTGCTCAAGCCAGCGCATGTCCAGGCCCGTCTGAAGTTTGCCAATGACCATCTGGATGATCCAGAGGAGGAATGGGAGAAGGTCATCTAGTCTGATGAGACAGAAATAGAGCTTTTTGGTCTAAACTCCACTCGCGTGTTTGGAGCAAGAAGGAGGAGTAGTACAACCCCAAGAACACCATCCCAACCGTGAAGCATGGAGGTGGAAACATCATTCTTTGGGGATGCTTTTCTGCAAAGGGGACAGAACAACTGCACCGTATTGAGGGGAGGATGGATGGGGCCATGTATCATTGAAGATGGGTAGTGGCTGGGTCTTCCAGCATGACAACGTCCTGAAACACAGAGCCAGGGCAACTAAGGAGTGGCTCCGTAAGAAGCATCTCAAGGTCCTGGAGTGGCCTAGCAGACAGACTTCTACATGCTTTTAAGTGGGAAAACCTGCTAAATCAGCAGTGTATCAAATACTTGTTCTCCCCACTGTATGTGACACTGGATGGATAAGTTGTTCTCTCACTCTCTCCAGATCTTTTGGAATTTTGTAAAATAAGGTTTCAAATATGAGTAATTTGTATGTACCAACTTATCTGTTCTTTGTGAGGAATAACTTCATGACATGAAGACACTGTAACTTCATCAACTATGTGAGCACAAGTTGTGATGTACTGGTGATGGCATTTTCCCCATTTTGCAAAAATAACAACAAAAACAAACACTTGTGACAAAACAAAAGTGACCTCAGGTCACTATGGCTGCCAAGTAAACTTTTGTTGAAAAAAAAAAAGTTGGAGGTGATGACGTGATGACGTGATGACAGCAATATTTAGAACAGGTAGCAAATGTAAGCTTTTAAAGTTTAGGTTAATACATAACTGGCAATTCCTGTATGTTGCTAGTTGTTTGTAATAGGTTGACAGTTTTTTAGCCATTTGCTTTATATCAAACCAGAATGCTTACACTCTTCTATGACCTTATAATTATGGTCATTGTGAGCACAATCTGTAGCTTCAAAAGTTTATAAGTAACGTTACGCATATTTAATGAGATATTGCCTAATTTGCATATTTTATTTTATTTTTAAGACAAAGTGTAATACAAAAATTATTTCTCTTAATATGAAGATTAAACTGGTAGAAATGTATGAGGATATCTATTAAGGGGAAAAAAAGTCCCATTCACCTGTAGTGTGATAATAGTGTCACAGGTTGTGGTCATTTTCAGGACTTTCGTCCCGGGTAGAGATTTTGGCACACATCCCACGTTGTTCTATGGGGTCATATTAGTCTATAACAGTTGAGATATTCTCCGCTAAATGAAGTGCATACAAATCTTACCCAGGACCTCTACTACAATGGAGTTTAAATTTTTGTCTTGCTATAAATATGGCTAGATTCCCCATTTATTAGGACCCATGGACATTATAAAACTGAAACATGTATTTTCTATAAAGCTGCTTATGTATTATGAAAGCGCTATATTGAACAAATAAACTTGACTTGACTTGACTTGGCGGGGAAAAAAAACATTCAATGAGCAGCATTGCACAAAAACTGAAGCCTAACATAAAAGGCCAGAAGAGAATGACACTCCCCTCATTCTGTCTTCTTTTATAGTATAAATGAAAGGAAACATCGCTGATGATATGCAGATATTATAAGAAACAGGAGCAGCAGGTTTTTACTTTTACAAATGTTTACAATTTTCCCCACACAATGTCTGAGCTCTGTGAAAACAAAACGTTATGAATCAAACAATATCTAAACACCAAAACAATATCTGTCGGCTCTTCTGAGAAAGGGACAAAAATGAGAATTAACTGGATGAAATAAAGTTTAATGTAAAAAATAAGGTTTAAAAGTGGTACAATATTATTAAGTCTTTAGGAAGTTACAGCAAAAAAAAAAAAAAAAAAAAAAAAACAACGAAAAAAACACAAAAACATATACATAAAAAAGAAAAGATGAGAAATATGGCTTTCTTCACAAATGATTCTTAAAGGGATAGTTAATCCCAAAAAAAATGCATAGGTTTATTCACAGAGAAACAAAGAAAGTTTATAATGGTTTGTAATGACATTATGTGACATGATAGAATGTCTGAACTATCCATTTAAACACTTGAGATTGAGATTCGAGGCATTAAGCACAGGTAAAGGAAACAACAATATGAAATAAATCAAATTCAGAAAAGGTGTATGAATCTGCATTCACTAGACCAGAATGTTGATATTATTAAACCTGAAACCAAGCGAAATAAAGTTTGAGAGTTTCCGCCTTCTTAAGTAGAACTGTCTGTTCATTCTCAAAACATACTCTTTGGCTTTTCACTGTTGTAGTTCATACAAGTCACAGTGACAATCAGTTGAAGACAAGAATCACACTGTGATGTATAGTCACAGTTACTTTTTATTGTAAATATTAATAATATAACTTGCATATTATTAGATAACAACATTTTTACATTTGTGATCTTTAATCAAAAGTCCAAAAGGCACTAACTTGATGTCTGTTTTAGAAGGATGCGTGGGTGGGCTGGAGGACAAATTCAGAGTATGGGTTACTATATTTGCCTTCACTTCACTTCAAACTAACAGTTTATTTGTATAGCACTTTTTTAAAAAAGCTCAAAACATACTCTATTTGAACTGATCAATTATCTGGTCTCTTGATCTAGTTTACGAGTTAAATGTTTGAATTGGGAAAATAGAGGTGCAGCTTCAAACTATTGAATCTATTTCCAGAAAAAAAAAAAAAAAAAAAACTATTCACAACCAGCATGCAGATATTCTTTGAAATCATGTTGGTACATGTATAGGTAGGTAGATAGATGTAATTATATGGTACATACGTTATTCTGCCCATATCTCTGGCAGTGTTTCCATTCCGTGAAATGAGGAGATTGAAGAGACTCTCTTGAATACAACTGAAATTGAAACATGCTTGATGCATATTTGCATAAGAGATTGTGATGAACAGGTGAATTTATGAATCTATGAATTTGTGAATTTCTTTAAATTTATTACTTTTGAAGTACTTTTTCACAACTTTTTGTATTTTTTTTATACAAATAAAATTGTACAAATGTAAAATTGTAAAAATATTGTACCAATTACAAATAAGGGACATGCATTATTTCTAAATTAATTTGATTATTATTTATTTATTTATTTATTTGTCACTATTGTTTGACCTTGCACTAAGCCTTAACCACAGAAAACATAGAGACTAGAAAAAAAAAAAAAAATATATATATATATGATGGCTTGAAGAACACAGAAAAAACATAGATCATTACAATCGTGTTTATTGTCTTAATGTTTCATTAGTCAAAACGTGTCTATCATGTAGCTGTAGCCATATCTGATGTCCATATAAAGGATTTGCTATAAGGGCGCCCTCTGGCCTCCAGGATGAATGAACCAGAAATAAAATGAGTGTTTAGCGATTCGTATTGTTAAAGGATTAGTTCACTCCAAAATGAAAATTTACTAATAATTTACTCACCCCAATGCCATCAGAGATATCCATGTCTTTCTTTCCTCAGTGGGAGAGAAATTATGTTTTTTGAGGAAAACATTTCTGGATTTTTCTTCTAACAATGGACTTCATTGGTTACCATCGTTTTTAAGTCCAAATCAATGCAGTTTCAAAAGTCTTTGAAGTGTTTAAACAGGCTGTACGCAATCACAGCTGAAGAAGAGGTTGTTATCTAGCGAAACGTTAGGTAATTAAAAAAATTTAAAAAAATAATAATTTATAGACTTTTTACCTTAAATAGTTCGGATTGAGCTGATCAACAAACGGACAGGGAACTACGTCATCACGTTGAAAGGTCACGCCGGCGCCGGCAATACTATTTGAACTACTATTCATATTAATCAGGGCCCGGTTCCCCAAAACGTTCTTATCGCTAAGTAGTTCTTAACATATTCCTTAACCTCTCTCTTAACGTTATGGCACGATTCCCGACACGTTCGTTCGCTAAGTATATCTTCTGTAAGTATATCTTCTCACACTTTCGTAAGGTTGGTCTGGACCACTCTTAGCTTTACCTTATCACTGTTGCAGGTCTATATGAATATAATTCTGAAGTTTTAATACACCCAGACAGTGTTCAGTTAGGCTAATTAAAGTGTTTTCATGCAAAGAATAAAATTGTCATTACACTGATTGTTGTTAGATTTTTAATTATATTATTATACAATATTATTAATATAATTAATAAGTGCTTTTAAAGGCCAGTGAAAGCATAGGCTACTGTCAGTTAAGTCCTATTCGGATGCTAATATTGTTTCTCATGGGCTTGTATGGTATTTTAAACATTTATAGGGGTGACTCTGTGATTTTAGTGCCGCCCGAATCCATAATATCAGTGTTTTTTCTCACCCAACCCGCGTAAAAATCCCTGGCCAAATTAGTACTGTTTTTTGACAAACAGGTCTTGTGGTAATTTAATTGCCGTCTGAATCCACATCTCTGAGTTTACAAGAAGAGATTCAAAATCCACTGTTTAAACCCTTTTTGATCACTGCAGAGCACCGAGATGTAGGCCTACACTTTTATTACTGAAATGCTGGAAAGTATTTCCAAGAACAATATTTCATCACAGCTCCACCTCAGTGAACAAAAATGGGAAAGAGAAGAAGGCACGTACAAATTTGAAATGGTTATTATGGCAGCAATATATGATACAATTTAAAAATATGTAGCCTAGGCTATAGGCTATTATAGTTTGGATTATTTTTTATAATATCCAATAGTCCTAATAAATGCAATTTCAACTATTTCTGAAGTGCTTCTTTTATAAAGAACACCGCTTTCTCACATAAACAGCCCCTGCACGAGAGAATAATCGATTCTCGAGCCATCGATATCAACCAATTCAGCACCATTGCCGGTACCCGGTAACGTCGCACGTAAGAAGGTATATCTTAAGCAGCTTCCTAAGGTATGGTTCGGGGAACAGACTTAGGAACATAAACAACTTTGGTAAGATATATCTTTCGAGCCTTCTTAGCGCACTAAGAGTGAGCATTATCGGGGAACCGGGCCCAGAATGTTATTCATATACTATTCATATTCATATTCACTGAATAATATTACTATATATATATAATAGCATATTGTAATAGCAAACAATACTATTTGAACTACGGTCGCATTGTAAACAGTGGGGCGGTACTTCTGCCGGCGCCGGCGCGACCTTTCAACTTATAATTTTCATTTCTATTGCAACAGGAGTTGTAGCAGAACCCCCCGACCCTGGCTGTTCCGTTGTAGCAGAACCTTCCGACCCTGGCTGTTCCGTTGTAGCAGAACCCCCCGACCCTTGCTGTTCCCTTGTAGCAGAACCCCCTGACCCTTGCTGTTCCCTTGTAGCAGAACCCCCTGACCCTTGCTGTTCCCTTGTGGCAGAACCCCCTGACCCTTGCTGTTCCCTTGTAGCAGAACCCCCTGACCCTTGCTGTTCCCTTGTGGCAGAACCCCCTGACCCTTGCTGTTCCGTTGTAGCAGAACCCCCCGACCCTTGCTGTTCCCTTGTAGCAGAACCCCCCGACCCTTGCTGTTCCGTTGTAGCAGAACCCCCCGACCCTTGCTGTTCCCTTGTAGCAGAACCCCCCGACCCTTGCTGTTCCCTTGTAGCAGAACCCCCCGACCCTTGCTGTTCCGTTGTAGCAGAACTCCCCAACCTTTGCTGTCCAGTTGTACCTATTAGACATGCACAGGAAAATCATAAATATTAAAATTGCATTAAATAAAGCATGATCATTTAAAGCCATTTCCAGTTAATTGTATTTAAGTTTTAAAATGTATGTTTAACACTCATAACACATTTGGGTCATTTTTGACTTGGAAGAGATACATAACTTTTCTAAAAAAGAAATGCAAGTTATTTATTTTTATTAAGGTAATTTATTAAGATATAACCATTAGAAAAAAGTTACATGGTTTTGTTTGTAATCTATAAAGTTATATTAATGTAAAAAAATAAAAATAAATAACTGTTGTAAAACATAGCCTTTTCCCCATATCTCACACACTTTTGGGGCTGAATTTTGCTGATAAACATGAATGTGTACGTCTATTGACGAACCATTGCAGCATGAAAAAATTACCACTGTTTTCATCTGAAGTGAAAGATTACGCAAGTATTTTGTTTGATTTTGTTTATGTTGTTTTGTTAAAAATAAATATGAAGATTTCATAAATGTGGACTGTTTAAAACAATCATTAGTTATCAATTTGATCAAGGAATTTAATCAAATTCCATTCATTCCAATAGGGTTAATAAGATTTTCAGATTTCTTATAAATTTCATAAAATGATATATTCAAATAAAATGTCTCAACACTCAATATCATAGTTCGTTATTTTTGTATTACTAAAAAGGGGTAAATGCAATAATAACATGTGAACATTCAAAACTTTTTCTTCACAATAACTCATTAATGAGGAGTTGCTTCAGATACAATATGGTTTTAGTTGTTTTACTGATTTATAAATGAATGATTCTTCAGGTCCAAATGGACCCTAAATGTAGTAGATTTTGAAAACATTATGACTATAGTAAGCAAGTATATGGATAATTTATTTGTAAACCACATCAGTAAAACAAAACAAAAATCTAAATTGTGCAATCATTTTTTGACCCCTTCAGACCCTACGTCCAATAAAATGGGCATCACATGGTTTTTGGTTTAAACCCATAACATGTTGTGTTTATCATGTGTACTGCCTGGTAACTGATTGGTCCCTGATGAACCAATCACAATGAAGACATGACCCATAACTTAATCTGATTGAGTTTCAGGCATCATATAAGATCAGACCAGGGAAGAACTTATTTTTTACCTTTTATATGCTAATTTATGTTCATGCACTGTAAAACATTTTCAGGTGGTTAAACTTAGAAATTAACCTGCTGCCTTAAAATGTGAGTAAACTCAAATTGACAAAAAACTTGGTTTCAACTCAAATAGTCAAGCCAGTGATTACGTGATTTAATTAAACTTTAAGTTTAACTTTTGAAAGCTTATAAACGTGAGATCCAAATCACGACTATTGGAGTTAAAAAGAAGACAGAATTTGATGATCTTGTAGTATACAAGTTTTTTTTAAAGTTCAATTGGGTTTTTTTTAACCAAAAGTTTAACAAAAATATTTTTGTCCCCATAACATAGGGTTTACCAGGACCACACACACTTGATGCTACAATTTCCAATAATATATTTATCAAATCAACCAGAGCAAGTACACATAAATACCCACATACATATAGACTACACACTAGTCTTTTTAGACTTAATCAATAATTCAACAACCTATTTTTCCTACATTCTTATTGCATTGCTTGTTACAGCATGTGGGTTATTTTTTTCTTCACTGGGAAGAAACAGGTCTGAAGGGATAAAATATTTGTTCATTTCTGTTCAACATAATATCTGTGCCTTGCTGGAAGTAACAGGCTAAGATCGAAGTGGCACAGTTTGATGCTCTTCACTGTTCTTGAAATTGTCTCCTACCTTGTCCCTTGCAGGATAACAGTGGACTTGGGCAGGGGCCACATTTACCAGTTTCGCAGCTGTCATATGTAGCCACTACGATAAACGACAAAGCACTTAAGACGCCGATCATGACATAACCTGCAAACTGAAAGAAAAAATAAAATCAAAATAATACATTAAAGGGATAGTTCACCCAAAAGTGAACATCAGCCCATGATTTACTCACCCTCAAGTCATCCTAGGTGTGTATGACATATATCTGACATATCTTCTTTCAGACAAATACAATTAGAGTTATATTAAAAAAATGTCCTGGCTCTTACAAGCTTTATAATGGCAGTGAATGACTGTTTCTGTTTTGTAGTCCACACTGTAAAAAATTTCTAACCCTCCCAAATCAAAAATTTCAAGTGACTGATAACATCTAAATTTTTCAATTGGCCCAAGTGAAATTCTGTTAATTTCAATTGGCCCAAGTGAAAATCTGTAAATTTAATTTTATAATTTACAGAATTTCACTAGGGCCAATTGAAAAATTTAGATGTTATCGGTCACTTGAAATTTTTGATTTGGGAGGGTTAGAAAAGTGCATCCATCCATCATAAAAGTGCTTCACACGGCTCCGAGGGGTTAATAATTCCTTCTGAAGCGAAGCAATGAGTTAAAAAAATAAAAATAATATTTAAAGCAGCACTAGGTAACTTTTCAACCTTCGTAATATATTTCCAAGACTCTTGTGATGGTACATCGACTTACAATAGGTTGAATGACACGTCTGCCATAGCCTGACGGGGTCTGTATCGTTTTTAATCGTACTTTTAAACTTCGGGGTTCGGGTAGTAACCACCGCGCACAAAAAGAACTACAAAATTCGACTGCTTTACGGCATATAGGCTACCTCACCTCCCCCAACACGTCCTCACATGCTGTTGGACTTGTAAGTATATTGCTTATATTGTATATCACTCGGACAAGCTTTCACTCGTAGGTGTGAGCTAAAAAGCACCTGGCGTTCTTGTTGATGGATTAGTAACTTAGACATTTTCGGAGGCTAGCTCGATGTCCGACGATTTGAAACGCGTTGTGTTTATTACCCAATCGAACTCGTGTAACTGTCTGTCACACGTTTTACAGTCCACAGCATTACTTGAATAGGACAAGAATGAGCATCAAACAAAAACAACAGGGTACACACCTTATTTCCACTCGTTACAGCTTCCATCCGACTGAACAGGGACCGGTGTACAGCGGGGAGGGGATCAGGCCGTGAGTGAAGAGACTGCTCTGCGTGAGTGGTATTTATGACAGTAACGTTAAATACAAGTAGTCCACAGCGACTCTAGGGGTCGTTGTTTGACCAAAACGGAATTCCTACCTAGTGTGGCTTTAACATGTTACGAAGTAAAATTCTACAAACAGTCTACTTTATAAAAAAAGTGCAGTCTACCTGACTAAAGCGCAACTTATGACGTCAGAAGTAGCATAGTATGTCATGGTGTATCGTAAATATCAGCAGTACGTAGCATTGCTCGCAGAAGTTGCACTTTAGGCTTAAGTTGAATCCTTATGTTTGTTATTTTAACATATGTTTTGTTATTTTGCTAGTTATTTTCCTTTATAAAGTTTTAAATATGAATATTTTTCTTACACAAATGTATTGCTTCACTTCAGAAGGCATTTATTAACCCCCCGGAGCCGTGTGGAGCACTTTTATGATGGATGGATGCACTTTTATGGATTTCAAAACAGAAACAACCATTCACTGCCATTATAAAACTTGGAAGAGCCAGGACCATTTTTTTATATATAACTCCGATTGTATTCGTCTGAAAGAAGAATGTCATATACACCTTGGATGACTTGATGGTGAGTAAATCATGGGCTAATTTTAATTTTTGGGTGAACTATCCCTTAAAGCAACAATTAAATATTTATATAATACTGTTATATTATTATATTATATATATATATATAAATGTCACAGGCGGTTGCATCCATGAATACTAAGAAAAACTGAACATAACTGTGACAGTACACAGTCTTCATACAATGGAAGACAATATACTACAGTGGTTCACAACATTTACCGGTATACTAAATAAATTTGTGTTCCACAGAAGAACGAAAGTCATGGAGGTTTGAAACGACATGATGGATAGAAAGTCAATGATAATGAATTTTTGGTGACACTTTAAAATAAGGTTCATTATGAAAGATTTTGTATTTTCAGTCATCAGATTCATTTACATTGTGACTGTGTATCAGATGTGATCCACTCTGTGTCTGCAAAGGTGTGTGCCAAAAGGCCCATACAAATGAATGGCCCATTCAGATGTATGGCCCATAGAAACTGATTGATGTGAATGAATAAAAAGAATCAGCATTGCTCAGAGTGGATTAGCAAGTTCGAGATCGATCTCCTGTGGGAGGTCCTAACAGTTTTCCTTTGTTTGTAGCCCTTTTGTCTTCATGTATAAAGTTCTGTCTTAGACACAGAACTTTGGGTTAAGATTGTTGAAGGGTGACATGCTAACATCCCTGCTGAAGGACTGCTACACTACAAACCTTCAATAAATTCTTCTCCCCACAAGAACTCTGGTCAAGCTTACTTATTTTATGTATTGGAGAAATCTAATACATTGGCGAGCCACCCAAACCACTGCTCGGCCAAATACACCAAAATCTAACAATTAGTTAGCATTAGTTAATATATTAACTAACATGAACTAACAATGACCAATACATTTGTTACAGTATTTATTAAATTTTGTTAATGTTAATAAAAATCCAGTTGTTCGTTGTTTGTTCATGTTAGTTCATGGTGCATTAACTAATGTTAACAAATACAACCTTTGATTTTAAAAATGTATTAGTAAATGTTGAAATTAATATTAACTAAGATTGATTAATGCTCTAGAAGAATTGTTCATTCTTAGATTATTAAGGTAGTTAACTTATGTTTACTAATGAACCTTATTCTAAAGTGTTACCGAATTTTCATTTTGGGTGAACTATCCCGTTATATGATTTATGAGCACAGGAATACATAAGGGAACTTAACTATCCTTTTCCTTTCTGACATTTTTTGGTAAGTAGATAAAAAAAAAATATATATATATATATATATATACATTATGGCAGACAAATATCAAGAACAGCTCATATAGACCATGATATTTACCTGAGAATCATGAACATATTTTTGAGTCAAATCTCGTAGCTCTGTCTCATTCCTGAACTCTTCTGTAGGTTTACACCAATACCTGTTGAGCTCCGCATCAAAAACATAATCTCCCTTCCATCCTGTGCTGCCACAAGCAACATAATCTCCATCAAGTAACAAGATGAAGATCCACATTACAGGTGGAATCAGACAAGATGCTAAAGCTTTAGGACAGCTCTGCGGAGCATCAGAGTCCTGCGGAGCATCAGAGTTCTGATGAGCATTTGTCGTGTTCTGCGGAGTATCATTTGCTCCTGCACACCAACTACTGCATCCACGTTTAAAAGGCCTCAAAACAAGACTCATTAAAGCTAAAATAAAAAGAGCAGGTGCAATGAACATGGACACTGTTAGTTTTTTATTCTGCTCATCTTTGCATGGGCATACAAAAACTAGTACTTCCATCATCTCCTCAAATCCAATTAACAGTAAGCTCAATAGGAAAGAGCTGAATACTGGAGAATGTTTCAGAAATCCATGTGTTCCATCTAAAATATATTTTGCCCACGACGTCATCTTCTAAGGGATGTTTGATGATACTTTAAGCTGCTTCTGTCTCTTGTTGTCTGTAAAAAATGTCTGTAGTCCAGTTCACAATATCTTTAAATGGTGGACAGATGCCCTTTAACAAAGAAGAATATAAATATATTTGCATCAGAAATGAAATCATATAGTTCTGGGTACAAATATACATTTTAAAAAAAAGTACCTATTTGCACTTAAAATAATTTTTCTTAATTAAAAAAAAAAAAAAAAAAAAAACCTGTACAAAATAGTTTCTGTAATAAAGAAATTAACTTTTTTCTGACCTAAAGTTGCATGAAAAAGTTTGTATATTTCTGTATTTTTCAGACTGCAAATGATAACTCAATGGCTTCAATAACAATGTGAAAAGTTCAACTGTTTGTGTTATTAGTTTAGTTAGATGGTGTTTGTCTATTTATTATAGTTAATGACTGACTCTTGTTTCGGCTCGTCTTGTCTGTTTCAACGTTTATAATTTTATTCAAAATAAAATTAAAACGCACACATATCAGTAAAATGTGCACTTTCTCAGCACTTTCAGCATTTGTATTGGCTATTGCTACTCTGATATAATAATAACGACAGTGAAGATGAAAATGATTAGGGACAGAGAGAGGAAATATAATCACAGCCCAGAAACTGTCTTGGCTATGTTTCACTTTTAGGAATAAAGATTTTCCACTCTCTCTATCTCTGCTGCTTTCACCGACCTTCCACATCCTTCCTCCAACATTCCCTTTTCTTTCATAACTCTCTTTATTTATTTTATTGTTTTAGCTTGAATTATTTTAGTTATAGCATGTAATGTAATTGTCCAATTGTTAGTTTAAACAAATGTAAATTTTCACCACCCTCATGCTAACTTGTTAGAGGTCTACCTCAGCGAGCATAAAAAAAAAAAAAAAACACATGAAAATGTTTCATGGTCAAGCCAATATCTGTGGCACAAATAAAGACAAAAGACAAATGTACTTTTCTTGAATCACACCATAAAATAAGGAAAAATGGCCTACCTACCAATTTGATTTCCCTTCGATGTGAGCAACTTTCTGAGCCTAAGCACAGAGCTTTATACGTGTTCTTTTTTCTTTTCTTTTGGAAAACAGGAAATTCCTTTCAAACGTGCAGCTGACCGGAGGTCATTTCCTGGACAGAACTCTTAGGGGCGGTTTCCCGGACAGGGTTTAAATTAAGCCAGGAGTAGGCCTTAATCTAGAATAGTTAATCGTGTTTTAAAAAATGGCTTTCTGTAACACAGATTAAGTACGGATTAGTTACACCTGGACTATGGAGTCCTGAACTAAAATAAACCAGATTAATTTAAAACAAACTGTGCTAATCTGAATTAGCATGATAGAGGTTGCCTATAAAACATGGAATGAACCAAGAAAAGCTTAAAATTGCATGGAACTGAGAAGCAAATCCAAGGAAACAATGGAATCAGAAAAAGACTGCAATCAAAAAAAAAATTACTAAACAAGAGAAAATTATTTTAAGCAAGCTAAATAAACTGCACACACCAGCTATGGAATAAAATAAAAGAAATGCTGGAAGTCTGTTTGTAATATATATAGCCTTGGTAAGCAGAAGAGACTTTTTTAAAAAACATTAAAGATCCTGACCCCAAACTATATATATATATATATATATATATATATATATATATATATATATATGTGTGTGTGTGTGTGTGTGTGTGTGTGTGTGTGTGTGTGTGTGTGTGTGTGTGTATCCAAATACACGTGTCTACTTTGAAACACAATGTTAATCTGAAGTTAAACCTGCCTCCTTAATTTAAGCCTCGATTTAGTCCTGGAGTAACTCTAGTCTTCCTCCAGGAAATCATCTTATTAAACTCTGGACTAAACTAAATCTATGACTATTTACAGTTTTTTACAATCGCTATGACAGTTTTTTCAATACATTTAACAAGTTTCCTAAACTCTTAACGCACCAACACACCTAAAACACACAATTGGCAAAACGGTTAATTTCATGCTCAAAATCACACATTGTAAACTAAACTCCAAAACTAATTTTCAAAATACAATAATACACTAACACAATACACTATGTCTAACAAAACACTGCAAACATGTTTCAAAATCAAATAATTATTCAAAACACTAACACATGTTCTCTTCCAACAGGAACATTTAGTCAATCATAACACAATGACAAAAAAAAACACTATCATCGGCTGAAATTACAGAAACTGCATTATTTTATATGTGTCAGGTCTGCCCTTATACAACAGACAGTATATTGTATTGATCATAGATTGTGTTTTGCACTGCAGTTTTTGAAGTCTCTCTACATTTTTGTTTTGTTTGTAATGTAAATGTATGCATTTTGTTGTTGTTGTTGTTTTTTTGCAGCAGCAGAAATTCAATACAACAAAAATAAATGACCCTTCTTAGAGTAGCTTTATAGAATGTATGGTTTATGAAAAAAAGAAGACAGAGACAGAATTGCTGCAGTAACGGCTTTATTTGCAACAGGACATTTCTGCAAGATAACAAAAATATGCATATAGCTGCCATTTACAGTATTACTGTATGTGAAAATACAAAATATACAAACAGAAAAAGCCATCTTCTAATCTGCCCGGTCTTCTGCATTTGTCCACGTTCTCATCCACATCACACCTGATATCTTCCCTGGCAAGGCATCTTGGGAAGAATCTTTTGGCTTGCCTTACTGTATCCTGGCAGTGTTCAGCTGTGATGTCTTGGTATACAGCATCTTTTGCATACAGGAGGGACATTTGGTCCTGTGGACTATGGTCAAAAACCTTTCATCTCCAGGCTGAGAATACTCCTCAATGGGGTTGAGGAAAGGGGAGTAAGGGGCAAGGAAAATGGACATTATCCTCTGATGGGCGTCAAACCAGGCTGTGACTAGACGGGAATGGTGGAATGCCACATTGTCCCATATTTGCATAACTTTATCAGCTGTTTCTCACTAGCAATTGAATAATGTGAAAATACAAAATATACGAACAGAAAAAGCACCAGAAGAATAAAAAAAGAAATAAAAAAAAGTCATCTTCTAATTATTTGCATAATTCAATCAGCTGTTTCTCAGTAAGAATAGAATAAAATACAGGGGATATATATTTGTGTTTCAGTTCACAATATAAGCAGCTGTTTACCTTGACTTTACTGTAAGGTTAGGTTTAGAACATGGTGTTATCTGTTCTGACATACAGTGTTAAAGCATTGGTAAATTTGGCAGTAAAAATCCATTGTTTTGGTCTTGTTTGAGCTTGTGTGTAAAAGAAGTTCAAGCATTTTAAATTTGTGTTAACTGTATGCATTTTGTGTTAAAGCAACAAGAAATGTGTTAATAGTATAGCTTACACAGACGGATGTAGTGCTAACTGTGTTAAGAGTTTTGGAAAATTGTTAAATGTATTGAAAAATCTGTCATAGCAATCGTAAAAAACTGTAAAGCCTTGACCGCAAAAGCAGATTTCTGTTAATCTGGTTTAAAGGGCAATTTTAGTCTAGGATTAGGCTTATTAGGCTTAATCTCTGTTCGGGAAACCTCCCCTTAATTGTTGCTTTCTGAAACATGTAGCTTTCTGTAATGAACTCAGTGCTGTGCTGTATGAGTTTGGGACTTGTGGTTTTGCATTTGAGACAATGGTAAAATATCTAATTTCTGTGAGGCAAGTAGCTTATACTGTACGCTTATACGAGTTTCGGTTCATTTATGAGACGAGCTCCAGTTCACGAGCAATGCAAGTGATTGGGAAGTGCATTTTTATAGGCTGAAATTCAAAAATGGTTGTATATTTAAGGGTTTTCAAAGTGTGGGGCGCGCCTCCCCAGGGGAACATTATGCTTCAACTGTATCCGATTCATGTTTACTTGCCATACTGAAGCATTGTGCATGCTTAAAGGGTTAAATTATCTTGCACAGATGGACGGAAGTGAAATATGCTTGATGCTAGCTCTGCGATATAGACCTATGCAAAGTTCACCAAACATCACCATGATTTTGAGGCGGAAGAGTCCCTTTGCAGATGCGCGTCAGGGTTTCTCTCTGTCATTAAACCGCGGAGACGTTGCCTAATGCCTCAGAAAATCCGATCTGCCTGTTTACATGACAGTCGCATTGGCACATATCTGTTTTATATCTGATTTATTTCCACATATGAATGAGGCCTGAAACCGATCTCGAAATATCCCCAAAAAAATTCCTGTTTACACGGTAATAGAACACATCCGATCTGTGTCACATATGAGCAAAAATTGGGTCACATTTCACTGACAGTGCCATTGGGTAAGTTGTGTCAAAAGGGAGGCCCACTCTGTATCAACTGATTTTAGAAAAACCTTAAAGTAGGAAATTTAAGTTCTGGTTTACAGCAGCCTGTGACTGCCATTCATATATATATATATATATATATATATATATATATATATATATATATATATATATATATATATATATATATATATATATATACTGTATATATAGGGCTGGGAATCGATAAAAAACTAAAAAAAAAAAAAAAAACTAATTAATTGCACAAAATTTGATGTAAATAATTGCAATTAATTGCATTTCCCCCAAGCTTGTAATCATCCATATTTAAACTTAGAATCACCTAATTAAATTAAACAACACAGGTAAAAAAAGGAACAGAAAATAGCCCTATATTAAAATAATATTAAACATCAATATATCAATATATTACTCTTTTTCAATAATTAATCAACTTAATCCATTTAACATTTTTTATATATTTTTTTTATAATTATCAAAATAAAATATAGTCCTACAAAGCTATTATTACCAGAGCATGTGATCAAAGCAGGTCATTTTGCCCAGCATGACTATACCAGCTCAGTAGCCTACAGTTTCCAGTGCGTGATCGGAGCATTTGGGCCGTGAACGACAGAGCAGAACACGCAGCCAAACACGCAGTCTTTTTTCTCTTTCGGCCAAAAACCGGAAAATGCCATTCGGCGACTGAAATAAGGTGCATCCAGCTTCAAACCAACTGGCAAGGATGGGCAGTATTTCAGATACATGTATTTGAAATATGTATTTGAAATACAAACTAATATTTTGTATTTTAAAGCCTTTGGAAAAAATCGAATGTAATTTGTATTTAAATAGCCTACATTTAAATGAGTATTTTTGTATTTTCAAAATACATAACATACATTTTGCCAGTCAACCTCTTTATCAGGGTACTGATTTTGTGCATCAACTAGTTCACACATTCACTAGCTCAACATTGGATCAGCCATGTTTTCTTTTCTTTTTTTCTTTTTTTTTATAAGGTGAGAATGTCATGATCAATTCTATTTACTGTTTTTACTGAAAACATCAGAGCTCTGTTGGACCGAGGTGGGGTTGTTGGTGCGGTGTTCCTGGATCTCAGGAAGGCTTTTGACACTGTTAATTATACAGTTTTGCTGGCAAAACTATGCAGTTTTAACTTTTCCTCGGATGCGCTTAAATGGATTGAGTCTTACCTCATTGACCATCTCCAACATGTCAGAGTCCAGTCTTTTAAATCAGCCGCTCTTAGTCTGTCCACCGGTCTTCCTCAAGGATCTATTTTAGGGCCTCTATTGTTCTCACTTTTTATAAATGACCTTCCGTCCGTCTGTCCTGATGTCTCTATGCAGATGTATGCTGATGACACTGTAGTCTATGTTCATGGTAAGAATATCTCTCAGGTGGCTGAGAAGCTCACTAAATCCATGGATAACATTACAGCTTGGTTGAAACAATCCTGCCTGCAGCTGAATACATCAAAAACAGTAGCAATGTTTTTCACAAAGTCCCACAAAAACTTTAGTGTTGAGCCAGATATTTTTGTTTCTGGGGAAAGGCTGCAGATCGTGTCAGAATACAAATATCTGGGAGTTTTGATTGATTCAAAGTTGTCGTTTACATCGCATGTAAAAAGGGTCTGTAATCGCATCAAATTTAACCTCATGAATTTTAGACACATTCGCCATCAAATGTCTACACAGGCAGCAAAAATGTACATGCACTCTATGATCTTATCACATATCACTTACTGTCTACCCATCTGGTCACAAGCTGGTGTTACATCTCTGAAACCTCTGCAGTCACTTTGCAAACGATCTGTTAAAATTCTGGATAAGAAACCAATTATTTCTCATCATTGTCCAATATTAAAAAAAACTTAGATTACTCAGCTGGGAAAACATGGTCAAATACTCAAATCTATGTCTTCTATACAAAATTATTCATGGTTTATCATCCCCTCCACTCCACCAGTTTGTTAACATCCGTACAGCTGTTCATAGCAGAAGCAGAGGGGCAGCAAGGGGAGATTGTGTCATTCCCTTTAGAAAAAGTGTATTTGGTCATACTTCTTTTTCTGATCGAGCTGCTACTGAATGGAACCGCATTCCCTTAATCATCAGAAAACTAAACACATATTGTACATCTAAGAACCATTTAAAGAAATGGCTTCTTGAATTTTAGATCTGTCAACATTAACACATTTCTAGACCTGCTCTATCCACTGCTGGCTTCTTGCCTTGTGTGTGTGTATATGTCATGTTTTTGTCAGATGTTTGTTTGATTGTTGGTTTGCTGTATTTCGACTGTATTTTTTTTTTACATAATACGATTTCTTACTAAATGTATTGTACAATTTTTTTATCATTATATGTAATTTTACTCTCTTTTAGGGTGACTTTTAACATCTGTCCGGGAACTGCAGATGAAAAATAGCCTTCTGGCTAACTCTGCTATATTGGCAGAAATGTTTATTACAGTTTTTACCAATTGCTTACACACGTTTTCAAAACTAAGTCTCCTTTTTTCAAAACTCTACACACAATTCTCAAAACTGCACGCACGAAATGCAAAACGCCTCACATCTCCTTCAAAATGCAACACTGCATTCAAAATGCCATAAACACATGTCAGAATGAAGCATTTGCATCAAATGGCAAACACTTCTTTCATAATAATACATTTTTGTATATACCATGTAAACACTGCTGTTCTAAATCTAAAGCTCTTTGGTCTTTCATAGGCTTATATCTACATTTCAATACAATGTTCTACAGTGAAAGTAATCTGATGTAACAAGTACACTGTAAACACCAAATGCAATGTAGAAACAGAAAATATTTATTAGGTCTAACATTATTGTTGTATACAGTAGCATACAACAAAACCATAAACATATGTACTGTAAACCAAAAGTATATTCTTTAGAATACAGTAAATACAGTTTTTCTCGATTGTTTACACTCATTTTCTGGTACTTGAGACACAATGACCACAACATGTAACTCATTCGCCAACCCCCTGAACCAATTCTGCTAAACTACAAGCACAATTCCTGCTTTACACTCAAATTGCAGTTCTAAAACACACCTTTTTCAAAACACTACACACAATTCTCTGCTTTTGGCACAATTTTCATGCAGAAAATCTCTTGTTTTCACATGGAACACACTGCCATTCAAATATGCACACTGACTCTTCACATGGGCAAACACCCGTCACACAGTTCTACAGTTAGCAATCAGAGCTTTAGCATAAAAGGGCAACAGGTCAGCTCTTCAATGGAGCAATGGATGCCAACATTAGATTTTTATTTTATTTTACTGTAACTGTATACAGTCAATTCTTTCGTTGTTTTGGATGTAGACCACTGTATGTACAACTTTGTGTTGGTTGGGATGTACACTGTGTATATTGTTTTTGTGGGAAAAATAAAATATATTTGTTACCGTGTATTTGTGTGTTCTGAGTATAAAAACAATATTCTCAAATATTTTACAACACACTTATGTATGTACTGTCTGTAGTAAATGTCCCAGGGGGTCCCAGGGGGTCCCAGGAATCCATTGTTCAAAACAGATAATCTGACCTTTGACCTATTTAGGCCTATACTACAGTAAAGCAGTGATTGGTTAGTGATCAGTTAAGCAATTAGTGTTTGCACATGTGAGGAGTGTGTCTGTGTGACCTGGTGAATAAGTGTAGCATTTTGATTGGTTGTGTTTGGAAAAGGAAAGCAAGTCACTTCCTGATAGATCTTTGTGTTTTAGGTAGAGAATTGTGTGTAGTGTTTTGCAAAAAGTGTTTTATGCAATTTAAAACTGAGTCAAAGGCTGAGAAATAGCTTATGGTTTTGAAGATTTGGCATGTAGTTTTGCACTTTGAGTGAGAGGTTTCAAAAATCGTGTGACATGAAAAGATTTTGTGTGTAAGCAGTTGGTAAAAACTGTAATGAAGTGCTCTGAAAATGATAAGCTGATGGTTCTTTTCATAGTTAAATGGATCTTTCCCATAGTTCCATTTCCTGCTTCCAGTTCCATTCTGTCACTCACCATTTTACCTATGCATGCATGTATGTGTTTAGTTTGGTTATGTTTGTGATTTAGTTAATAAAACTTGTGCACAATACGTATTTGGTTCTGATTCTCTGCTTGCAACAAAGTTTATTTTACGATCTTGATCTTGTTACATGCTCTAAGCGCTGAACATGTTAGGAAATAATTATTTTTCTGTGGCCATAAAAGATACACTTTTCTTAGAATAAATGAATAATCAAATGAGTTTGTTCGACGAACTGATTGATTGATTGTAATATTAATTTAGCTACATCAAGTTAATCCAATTAACTGACCCAAATATTCTTAATTACAGTTTTTTCTGAATGCTTAAGCGCTAATCGTGATTCTTGTAGAACAATTCTTGTAGAACACTGCTTTGCACTCAGTTTGCAATTTTGTAACACACACTTTGCAAAACTGTAGGCACAATTCACTGCACAACACTCTTTTTGCAGAACTTTAAACACAACTCACTGCTTACACTCAATTACCAAATTTCCAACACACTCCTAGCAAAATTATACACATGTATGGCTATCATTAACACTATTTTGCCAACTGTCTGGAACACTTTCACATGTGAAAACTGTATTAGATAATTAGTTCACTTTGCAATCAGCCTAAGCACTATAAATAAGCCACAGGTAAGCTGTCTGTGTGGAGTACAATGGAGGGAGCAGTAAGAGTGAGAAGAGTGAGAATTAGAGGAGGCCGAGGAGGCCGAGGGAGAGGACGTGGAGGTGAAGAAGTTGGAGGAAGAGGACGTGGAGGTGAAGAAGCGAGAGGGTTAGAGGAAGTTAGAGGAAGAGGACAAGGAGGAGCAAGAAGAGGACGAGGAGGCCGAGGGAGAGGACGTGGAGGTGAAGAAGTTGGAGGAAGAGGACGTGGAGTTGAAGAAGCGAGAGGGTTAGAGGAAGTTAGAGGAAGAGGACAAGGAGGAGCAAGAAGAGGACGAGGAGGGGAAAGAGGAAGGGTAAGAAGAGTAAGAAATAGAATAACTGATGACATCAGAGCTACAATAGTGGACCATGTCATCAACCATGGGATGACCCTGAGGGAAGCTGGCCAACGGGTTCAGCCTAATTTGAGCCGCTACACTGTGGCAAGCATCATTAGGACATTTCGAAATGAGAATCGGTAAGTACTTTGTAGCACTGCCATACTCTAATGAGAAACACAACAGTACCATACATGCAAAAATACTGAAATTGTTACTTTACAGAATTGCTAGACGTCCAGATGTTGGGGGCAGAGGAAGAATGTTCACTCCAGAGCAAGAGACCCATATAGTGAACATGGTGATTGCCAATAATGCAATAAGACTGCGCGAAATACAGCAGCGCATAATTGATAATGACACCATCTTTCAAAATATACACAGTGTAAGCATTTCTGCACTAAGTCGTGTACTTGCGCGCCACAGAATAAGAATGAAGCAAATTTACAGAGTTCCTTTCGAGAGAAACACAGAACGTGTAAAGCAACTGCGATATGACTATGTGCAGGTAATCTATAGTATCATTGGTTCTGAATCTGGAAGTGCATACTGTAGTGCTGTGCATGGGCCTGCTGTGCTGCATTTGTTTTGTCTTGTCCAGAGAGTGATGGAACTAGAAGCAGATGCCATGGGACATGAGCTACTTTTTGTAGTTTTAACCTCAGTAAAACCAGGAGACGTGGCAGGAACATTATTGGACACCGTGCCATCAATGTCCCAGGACAACGTGGTGGTAACATAACCATGTGTGCAGCTATAAGCCAAAATGGTGTTGTTCACCATCATGCAACCATAGGCCCATACAACACTGCACACATTATTGCATTCCTGGACACCTTACATGACATGCTCACTGTTCAGAGACCAGAGCATACCCGATATGTCATCATATGGGACAATGTTAGTTTCCATAGGGCTGCTTTGGTCCACAACTGGTTTACAGACCACCCATCCTTCATGGCACTCAACCTCCCTCCATACTCTCCATTCTTAAATCCCATCGAGGAGTTCTTCTCCGCCTGGCGCTGGAAAGTGTACGACCGTCATCCTCATCAACAGGTAGCCCTTTTACAGGCAATGGAGGAGGCATGTGGAGATATTGACCAGGCATCATGTCAGGCCTGGATACGGCATTCAAGGAGATATTTTTCCCGGTGCCTTGGACTGGAGGATATCGCATGCGATGTGGACGAAATTTTGTGGCCGGACCCAGAAAGACGACATGATGTAGGCTCATTGTTTTTTTTTGTTTTTTTTTGTTTTGTGAAATTACTATTTTGTGTTCTGACTTTGTCTTGGTTTTGATGAGTGTGAATAAACACCAATACTTGAAGTTTGGATCCTTGTATGTTTACATGACACTATGACAAAAGTATGACCTTAAATTGACATCTGTACACAGAGAAAGCAAAAGCCAGATGTGTTTTGTATTCATACCATCAGTGTGTAGTTGGCACATTGTGTGCTTAGTAGATGATGGCTTGTGTTTACTGTTTGATACGAAAACACCATTTTTACGAAGGTGTGAAGAGTTAATCTAGCTGTGTTCGCTTTTGCAAGAGAACTACAATGTTTTGATAATTGGGTGAAAGGTTTTCTTATTTGTGTGTAGAGTTTTGCAAAAATAGCCAATAGTTACAAAAAATGTGCTTAAGCAATCAGAAAAAAACTGTAATCATAACAAGTTATGAGTTATTATTACATTTTCCCCCTTAAGCTAACTCATTACATTCAACTCTAATGCGTATTGGAAAAGTGGTTTATAATAGTTTTCAGTCAAGATCATTAATATACACGAAACAACTGGCAAATGTTTGATGCTGCTCCTGTTATAATATCTGCATATCATGAGCATTAACTGACGTTTCCCTTAGGGGAGTGTCATTCCCCTGACTTTACAGTCAAGTCAAGTCATGTTTATTTGTGTAATATAATGCTTTTCAAAACCTACATATCATTTCAAAGCAGAAAGGCATTTTTTCAGTTTTACAATGGGCCCCTAATGAAGAGGGAATCTAGCAATAAATCAATAGACCTAAATTTCAGGCAGAGATGACTGTCAAGAAGAAAAAAAAGAAGAAAAAAACTCCATTGGGGGTGAGGTACTGTAAAAAAAAAAAAAAAAAAAAAAAAAAACAACCTGACAGGAACCAGACGAGTCTGGCAACAAAACAATATCCATATGACAATCACTCCATGTAAGTCATCATTTTATAACATAACAATTTATTTAAAAAATATAAATTTGAACTATATTGTTTAGCACACTTTTTAAAAATAAAAACTGAATTTGTCAAGAAAAAATTAAAATGTGTCATACATCTGGTACATCACTTTCTACATTTACAGTTATTTGTTTATTCAGTCTTTTTGTTTTCTGTGGTTAAGTATTAAGGTCTAACAATTATGCAAAAAGGCTAACCAAATTAAGTAATTAATAATACAAATAATTATGTTGGCTTAGTAAATAGACTATTTAGGCTAATCATTATTAGTGGTGCTTGCAAAGCATAACTCGTCCCGCAACGTTTGTAATACACCCATGAATGAGGTGTCAAATTAACCATATTGTTGTAGAACATATAATACGCCACAAAGATTATAATCACAATGCTAAAGCGAAGAAGAAAAGCAAAACCGTAAACCTGAAAAAAAAAGAAGCACGCATTGAATATAAGTTATATGACAAATGGATGACAGGAATAATTTCTCTCATTCTTTATCCAGTTGAATCGAAATATTTTTTATCAATAATCTTCCATTATTTTTACAGTTGTGACTTACCTGTGATTTACCAATGAAAAAGAGAGTCAGTGTTTGCAGTTTAGTCTGATTTCTTCCAGGGATCAATATGGTAGGTTCACACCATTTTATTTTTAGCTTGTCATTAAAAACATACTGTCCTTTCCAGACTGCACTAATACAAATTATTTTGTGGTGAAGAAAATACTACAGAAAAAAAAGCAATGTAATTTACATTAAAAAGTTAGTTCAGGCAAGAATAATAATAATAAAAAAAAAACTAAATTCTATATTGGTACTCAATTCAAGCGTGTAAAAATGAAAGCGTAGTAAAATTTCTCAACTTTTCTGATACTGGTGTTCCCATCATGCACTGGGCCTTGAATAATTAAAGAGGTTGATTTTTCACTGTTTTCCAGCTATATTTACACAGTTTTATCTTTTTTTTTTTTTTTGATTTTGTAAATTGCCATTCTGTGACATTTAGAGTTAATTTTCTTCTCAAAATGACACATTCATACACAAAAACGATCCATCAAATGTTACTATCATTGTGTATTGTCTACCAAGTACTGAGGTCTCTGTTCACGTGTCGTGGAACTTCTGATATGTAGATATGGAGTGTCACACAATATCTATTGTATTAATTACTTTTATATTGGTTTAATTCAATGTTTTATTGTTTGAGTGAAATGTATTGCAAAGGAATCTTCAACTAAATAGATATTGCTCAACCTTTTACTAGTAAATTAGACAGAGTGACCCTACTGGTCAACGGGGGAAGTTAAAAAAATACATATGTTCTTTGTGTGTTTATGTATTAAGTTTATGTTTATGTAGTTTATTGTCATTTTAAATGCAAAACTTTTACTTTTACAATTACTACATTACGGTGTGTGTGTACTGTATATTTTTATACTGTTCTCTTCGCTTAATTATTCTTATACAAACACAATTTTATAGGCGAGAAAGTTTCACTTTCAGTTTCAGTCTCTTTCATATGTTCTTCTCACTGGCAGGGAAACACTGTTTGTCATATAATGCATCACTGTCAATAGACTGAAGATAAAAAAATATTTTTTACTTTTTTATCTTACAATCACAATCACTTTGTCGAAACACAGTTGAGATACTAAAAATCAGAAGCAACATAGCATTTGAATCTCAATTTACTGATACAGATTAAATATCTGTAAACATTTTATTGTTTAAAACAAAGCCCTCATGACTTAACATTGGTTTCACATTTGATTTAATCGTTACACTGCAATTAAACATGCAATAAAACAACAAATAATAGCATAACATTAGTTTAAGACAAACCTTGATCCTTGGTTTGACAAAACCTTGACTGCAAGACTAAATTGTCTTTAGTGATTATGATTTTGTGATTTTTTTTTTTTTTTCTATGGAAATGTACAAATAATGTTTTTTTTCTTATATATTTACATTTTTGAACATGATCATGTTGCAATTCACAATCAAACAAATTAATAATAAATTGATTCATATAAAAGTTGTATATATATTGTTGCTTATAATATAAAATTGTATTTATCATTGCTTACAATAATACAGATAAACAAATGAAAATACTGTGTACTAAAAGTTATATGAAAAGCATTTTGATAAACTGTATTAGACATTCTATTTTATATCATTAGATGATTAGTTAAAACAAACAAACAAACAAACAAACAAACAAACAAAAACAATCAACACATTAAAAGAAAAGTGAAAATTATAACTCACAAATCAGAAATTAATCTCAGATGGCAGAAGAGAACATTAATATAACATATGAACACGAGGTGATCATTTTATACATTTTATAATGTTGGCGGTAAGGTCTCATTTGCGTTTCATACAACACAGTGCCGGCCCGAGCCTTTTGGGGGCCCTAAGCAGAATTTGATTTGGGGGCCCCCTCCCACCACGCGGAGTCACCTGTGCTTGACGATTATTGACACAATGTCACTCTATAATGTTACATTATAAATTAATACAATGAGGTTATGTATTAATACAAAATTAAATATTTAATAAAAAATAGATACTTAAAAATGTTTTAACTTTTTCTTTACTCTTTTACTAACTCTTTGAAACTTCTGAGAACAAATTGTCACAAAACATATTAAAAAGCTTATTTGCAAAATATCCTCAAACGTTTTGCAACACTGCAGTTTGAATGATGTCTTGTATGAACATGACGGAGTATGTTTTTATGTTTCCACTGTTCGATCGCGCCCGTGCCACACACACACACACACACACACACACACACAACATATTCAAGCATTGCAATCTTGACATCGCAGCCTGTTCGTTATAGCCGTAATAAAAATATAATAATAAAATAGTCAACCTAATATATAAAAATTACACTGCTCTGTTTAAATAAGCCTACAATTCTTATTCAGCACTGCGTAGCCTTAGCAACGCTCTACTGTGATGTTTCCAAGCACATTTTTGCGCATGTGAAGAGAGTGATTTTTTCCCCTCGATATTGGATTTCAAGCACATTTATGCGCATGTGAAGAGAATGACTTTTTTCCCTCGATATTGGAACGTGGGTGAAGTACAAAGATGCATATAATAAAGAATAGTTTACTATCCAAATCCATTGCGAATGTTGAAACATTTTGATTCTAATGAGAGAGATACGTGAGCCCAACGCCGCTTTCACTTTCGCTTTAAATTATTTCGTTTTGGCTTGTTTTTAGTTATTTTTTTATTCTTGTTCTGTTCTGAATATCATTAAATTTAAAGGATAAATCATTGATCAAATAAAATTTTTGTGACATGGCTTAACATTACCGTGACTTTGCGCACGAATTGTCTATGCACGCGAGGTTATGCGCATGACTCAAACACTGGCAGACACAGCAGCAGTTGTAGGCAGGTATATTGATCATGAAATCAGAAATTTCTTGTCTTGAATTATTAATCCATTCATTCATTTATGTCACTTGTTTAATTTAATTAATATGTAAAAAAAAAAAAAAAAAAAAAAACTCGCTTGGGGGCCCCCTGGTGGCGAGGGGGCCCCAAGCAGCCGCTTAGTTCGCTTATGCCTCGGGCCGGCCCTGATACAACACATTGTGCAGCAGAGGACGATGCAGCAGGCCAGGGCCAGGGCATAACCTATTACCTTAAAGGAGTCATAACCTGCAATTTTCACTTTTCCACGAGAATCAATGTATGTTATGATTGCCTAACGATTATACACTGGCCGGGAAGCCGATATTTAAAAGTGAAGCGTTTGTTTACCTCAGGGTAAATAAACCAGCGCGCGTGCACGCGCACTCAAATACGAGATTTTGATTTCAGCCCCGTCTTGACGTCATGACGGGGCAGGATATACCATATATGGACACCGCAAACCTATGCCGCGGGAAGCCCGCCCCTCTCCCCCTCATATTCAGTTCAGTCGAGAAAGATGGAGAAACGAGTACACACCTGAGTTGCTCTGTGGTTGACTGCCACAAACAACATGTAAATGTGTTTTCTCTACCAAAAACGGACCAAACTATCAGGGACCAGTGGATGAAATTCATTTTTAATGACGCTGTCCCAACAACCCTTTCAACTGGCTTATCGTTAGGAGTCTGCATTAAACAGTTCACACAGGAATCATACACAAATTTGGGGCAATATCAGGCGAAGTTGGCATCGAAGCTCTGTTTGGAAAAAGGTGCAATTCCAACCATCAGAGACTTGCCTGAAATTGAAACGGTAAGACTGAGTTTTTATTGCTCTTCTGTGTGTAACAAACCAGCTAACTGCTAATGCGGCTATTGTATGCTAGCGGGAGTATTAGCTTCGAGGTAAACATGGGGAATGGCTGCTAACGTTACTTTGCAAACAACAAATGACTGAGATCATCATGAATTCGGCTATTGTATATTGATTGCCTAACGCTTATATATGAGGCGCCGTCTAGTTTGTGTGTGTGTGTGCTCGCGTCTTATATGAGTATGTGTGCGAGTTTGTGTGTGTGTGCTCGCGTCTCATATGAGTATGTGCGTGGAGAGTTCATATACATGTATGTGTGACTACTTAGTATGTATGCAAGCGTGTTTCATATATGTGTGCGTGAATGAAGTTTGATTTAAGCCCTAAACGGCGCCTCATACTTATACACTGGCCGGGAAGCCGGTCGCGGCCAGGTCGGGTTCATTCATAACTTGCGCCATGATGTCATTTTGGAATGATATGCTAAAGTGTTACCTGCGGTGTCATCCCCCCTCCTTCCTGCCACCAATCAACGCGCCCCTCATTTGCATTATTAAAATAACCGTCCACGACAGCCAAAATATCGCATCAGATCTCGCGAGACAATAATGCCTTCAGAAATAAGGGTCTGAGGAGCTCTGTGTTTATTTTTTTTCCACTTTTCTTTTTTAGAAGGGCCTGAAAGACTATAATACAGCAGTAGGTATCCAAGGTAATACTAGGTTATGACTCCTTTAATAAGAAAAAAATACATTGAATAAGTCAATACATTAAAAACTAAATTAAACAATAAAAAGCATATAAGTTATATGTCAGTGGTTTATGATCACAATTGGGTTTGTCAAAAATAGTGACAAAAAGGAATATTTCCCTCCAAATTCTGTTCGAGAAATTAGCTCCTTACTTATTAACTGAATGTACAAATATAATCAGGTGGAATTCCAACTATTTGAATGTCCTGTCCGAGTTGATTTAGCAGCCGAGAAGTGACACCCAACATGGTAAATCAGTGATTTGTGCTGATTTCACTTGACATATTACAGGGTTTTATCTGTCTAATAATATTTGGGTTGAAATTGTGTTCACTGTCCAGAAATGTAATTATCTACCTTCACTTTACTAAAACATAAAAAAAAAAAATTCTCGTCATTAGGCCGTTCTGTTGGATTATGATTATATTTAATGATATTTACTGTAACGTGTATTGTATTTGTTCACTGATGACTTAGAAAGTTAATTTGTTATTAAATCAGAATAATTATTTCAATGATAATATTCAACTAATGCGTTGCTTATACTGTTCAAAATATTAAAGAAATATCATCAGTAATATCATAATAATGCAGAGTATTATTCTGTTTATTACAGGGATCCTGGACTGGGGATCCTGGACTGGATCACATTCCATAGAAGAAACAGAAGCAGCCAAAATGATCACCAGAGATACTTACAGTATTGTGCGGTGTATAAACATCAGAAAATGGAAACAAAAAAACAAAATTGTTATACTGAGCACTGCTCCAGTGAGCTTTATGTTACTGGGTTTTCGGGCATTTGAGGGTGTGAAATTTTCATGCCCATGTGTTTATTTGTGGAAAAAAGTTATAGTATCATTCATCTTTATTGTCCCTGCCCAGCAAACATTGGTCGGACGGCAACGTCGTGTCCCTGCCCTGGCCAAAAATAGTCGCGGTAGGACGGCATAAAAATATGTAACACAGAACATTTCCTAAAAATGCATTCAGATACATTTGTACATGTCTACAGTTCTCTGGGGTTGCATGTATAATTGTTATTTTGACATTTAGCTACTTGTAGTTCAATATGTTGTGTATCGGATGAGAGGACGTCACCTGGCGACGTCTTTTACACGTGCATCTATAGTCCATCATGACCCTCTATGAAATCCTTGTGAAATATGCAAAAGCTGTGCTTAATCCTTGCATGGTTAATACTGCAATAATTAATTTAATTGCCCAAGTAGTTTTTAAGAGGTTGTGAAGACGTCCACTGACGTCCTTTACACGTCTAGTCAAGGCTGTGAATAGGCTACACGTCCACTGACGTCCTTTACACGTCTAGTCAAGGCTGTGAATAGGCTACACGTCCACTGACGTCCTTTACACGTCTAGTCAAGGCTGTGAATAGGCTACACGTCCACTGACGTCCTTTACACGTCTAGTCAAGGCTGTGAATAGGCTACACGTCCACTGACGTCCTTTACACGTCTAGTCAAGGCTGTGAATAGGCTACACGTCCACTGACGTCCTTTACACGTCTAGTCAAGGCTGTGAATAGGCTACACGTCCACTGACGTCCTTTACACGTCTAGTCAAGGCTGTGAATAGGCTACACGTCCACTGACTTCCTTTACACGTCTAGTCAAGCAAGACAGAAAAAACAAACAAACAAAAAACAGGAATTATCTTTATGAAATACACGATTTGTATACAAAGTAAATATATTTACTTTATCTTGTTTAAAAAAATTATAATCACAGAGTGCCCGTGTGGTTAAGTGATTACAAAGCCACTGCATTTTAGTCATTATTTCAACCTGTTGAACCTGATGTAGGCTATTCGTTATTTTTTTGTATGGAATGTATGCATATACATGTAAAACAGAAATATATCCGGTCACCATATATGTCTGAGTTGGATGTAATCATGGATGTAATTGCCAAAACTGTGCTGCCAAGATGTAACAAAAGATCTCGCGACATTACAAAATCCCGCGATAGGTTAGATTATCTCGCGAGATGTTAACGCGTTCTCCCCATAGACTCGGGAACATTGAAGTTTGAACAACCACGAGGAGAGGAGGAATTGAGGCGCGTGTTGTACTTGTATCCATCCATATTATTAGAAATCTACTGTTGGGTACGCACATTTTGTATTATTAGATTAACGTGCTAGAGTTTTACTTGTTTGACATTAATGAACCAAAAGAAATGATGCCCACATTGTCAACTGAAATTGGCTAACTGAGTTTGGCTAAAATTAGCTAGTAGGCTAAAAGTTACTTATACAACGGTATACCATAGTATAAAGTATGTTTAATGATGCAGTCAAAGTTATTACTGTAACTTATTAATGCAGCCTTGTGAGAGTTTCTTTCAGAAAGTAAATTATCTGAAGTAGAATGAAATGTTTAGCTGGATTTGAACATGTATGTTTTCAGTAACTGCTTTAAAAATATTTTGTAATTTTAGAATTGCTAAACATGTCTATTCAGGGGACATCACAGCCCACCAGTCTTTATCAGAAATGTCCTGTTCACTTTCTCACTGTTACACACCTATTTAAGGCTCTTTCTCAAGGACACCACAGTGGTATTGAAGAGGCAGGGGACAAACTGATCTAACACCAATTTAAAGCAGAACATCTTTTATACAATAAAATCAAATTTAATGCATGTTGATTACCTTTTTCTGTTTCATTCATGATTCATTCATCTTGTTCCATGGTTTTTTAAATTTAGCTGTAGACCATAAAAATATTTTGAAAATAAGTGCATGTCATTTACCTCAAATTTTTAATTTTATTTAATTTTAAAAAGAAATATATTCTCTTCCCTTAGATGCTGTGAAGAGGTGGAGCCCAAATGCTACAGACTCTGAAATTGATGCAGCAATGGCAGAACACCTGAAACACGCTCCAGGAAGAGCTGGGGGTGGTGGATACAAAAAATGAGCCAAACAATGTGTTTAAGGGATAGTTCACCCAAAAATGAAAATTGTCATCATTTACTCAACCTCATGTTTCAAACCTGTAAACCTTTCTATGCTAAACACACAGATGTTTGAAAGAACCAAGCAGATGTCGCTTCCCATTAACTACCATAATAATTTTTTCTCCAATAATGGTAGTCAATGGATGCTCTATTTGCTTGGTTACAAACATTCTTCAATGTTGGGACGGGACGTCTCTGTCGGACGTCTTTTCAACGGTCATTAAACGTCCAAATGTTTGCTGGGTGCTTTCTCTGCTTGGGTAATGATGTCAATATTTGTAAAATGTGTAGACCCTGACATACAACCAATACAAAGAAGAAGATCTACGTATGAAAAAATACTTTATCATGATTCGATGTATTCCACCTCTAATATGGGTCTGTATATTTTTTACTGATGGTGATTATTTTGCATGTGGATGCTCTATTTGCTTGGTTACAAACATTCTTCAAAATATCTTCTTTTGTGTTCAGCAGAAGAAAGAAACTCATACAGGTTTGGAATTTGGTGAGTAAATTACATAATTTTCATTTTTGGGTGAACTATCCCTTTATATAATAATTCAGTATTTTGCAATTGGTATTTTAGTTTGGTTAACAAATCGAGAGCTTAGAATTATAAGGTTCTATCTCCGTTTATTGTAGTTTATTGAGCATCAAAGGTTTTAAACTCGGTTTATGTTTTGTGAGATGGAACCTTTTATTTTATTAATAACTACTAACAAAATATTTTTTTACAAAAATAACACCACACAGGCATTAATAAACACCTAATGGATCAGATTGTCAAAAACTCAATTTCGACCAAAAGTGGAGATAGAACCTTATAATTCTAAGCTCACGAAATGTTAAACATTGAAAAAAATAAAGAGAAATTTTGGTTGTTCAAGATAAATAAAATGTTGTGCTTAATCAGAACATACTTCTTTTTTGCTTATGTCCACAAATAATGTGTTATTGTTTTTGATGTACACGTGATTAAAACGTTTTATTGACGTTCAGGTCTGACTGGACCAATTTTGGACCTTTTTAGAACCTTTGTCAAGATGTGTAAACCTCAAGACTTGATTGCCTTTCACGATGTTACACAATAGGTGTATGATTATTTTATATGCAGGCTTATATATACACTTAAATTATGCAGCAACACATTTAAACACATATGACGACGCATTTAGACGTCCAGGGACGCGCAGAAAAGACGTGGAATTCACGGCCAGAAAAGACGTCAAAGACGTCGGTTCAACTTCCATTTTGGAACTAATTTTCAACCATGACGGGACGTCTCTGTCGGACGTCTTTTCAACGGTCATTAAACGTCCAAATGTTTGCTGGGTCTGCGATCTGCTCCAGAGGGCTGCGGATCGCCGGAGTCGGAACACAGCCGTTCCGCAGTCAGTGAAAATACACACATTGACTTTAATGGTAACCTATTGAAACGGCTGCGAATTTTCTTCTTGCGTGGGGTTGCTTCTTGAGTCAGGTTTACACCAACTTACACAATATGGACGTGTTCCATCACAGGTGTAGGTTCCATTATTGGATGTGAAACATGCAAAATAATCACCATCAGTAAAAAATATACAGACCCATATTAGAGGTGGAATACATCGAATCATATGATAAAGTATTTTTTCATACGTAGATCTTCTTCTTTGTATTGGTTGTATGTCAGGGTCTACACATTTTACAAATATTGACATCATTACCCAAGCAGAGAAAGCACCCAGCAAACATTTGGACGTTTAATGACCGTTGAAAAGACGTCCGACAGAGACGTCCCGTCCCAACATTGAAGAATGTTTGTAACCAAGCAAATAGAGCATCCATTGATACCATTATTGGAGAAAAAATTATTATGGTAGTTAATGGGAAGCGACATCTGCTTGGTTCTTTCAAACATCTGTGTGTTTAGCATAGAAAGGTTTACAGGTTTGAAACATGAGGTTGAGTAAATGATGACAATTTTCATTTTTGGGTGAACTATCCCTTAAACACATTGTTTGGCTCATTTTTTGTATCCACCACCCCCAGCTCTTCCTGGAGCGTGTTTCAGGTGTTCTGCCATTGCTGCATCAATTTCAGAGTCTGTAGCATTTGGGCTCCACCTCTTCACAGCATCTAAGGGAAGAGAATATATTTCTTTTTAAAATTAAATAAAATTAAAAATTTGAGGTAAATGACATGCACTTATTTTCAAAATATTTTTATGGTCTACTACAGCTAAATTTAAAAAACCATGGAACAAGATGAATGAATCATGAATGAAACAGAAAAAGGTAATCAACATGCATTAAATTTGATTTTATTGTATAAAAGATGTTCTGCTTTAAATTGGTGTTAGATCAGTTTGTCCCCTGCCTCTTCAATACCACTGTGGTGTCCTTGAGAAAGAGCCTTAAATAGGTGTGTAACAGTGAGAAAGTGAACAGGACATTTCTGATAAAGACTGGTGGGCTGTGATGTCCCCTGAATAGACATGTTTAGCAATTCTAAAATTACAAAATATTTTTAAAGCAGTTACTGAAAACATACATGTTCAAATCCAGCTAAACATTTCATTCTACTTCAGATAATTTACTTTCTGAAAGAAACTCTCACAAGGCTGCATTAATAAGTTACAGTAATAACTTTGACTGTATCATTAAACATACTTTATACTATGGTATACCGTTGTATAAGTAACTTTTAGCCTACTAGCTAATTTTAGCCAAACTCAGTTAGCCAATTTCAGTTGACAATGTGGGCATCATTTCTTTTGGTTCATTAATGTCAAACAAGTAAAACTCTAGCACGTTAATCTAATAATACAAAATGTGCGTACCCAACAGTAGATTTCTAATAATATGGATGGATACAAGTACAACACGCGCCTCAATTCCTCCTCTCCTCGTGGTTGTTCAAACTTCAATGTTCCCGAGTCTATGGGGAGAACGCGTTAACATCTCGCGAGATAATCTAACCTATCGCGGGATTTTGTAATGTCGCGAGATCTTTTGTTACATCTTGGCAGCACAGTTTTGGCAATTACATCCATGATTACATCCAACTCAGACATATATGGTGACCGGATATATTTCTGTTTTACATGTATATGCATACATTCCATACAAAAAAATAACGAATAGCCTACATCAGGTTCAACAGGTTGAAATAATGACTAAAATGCAGTGGCTTTGTAATCACTTAACCACACGGGCACTCTGTGATTATAATTTTTTTAAACAAGATAAAGTAAATATATTTACTTTGTATACAAATCGTGTATTTCATAAAGATAATTCCTGTTTTTTTTTTTGTTTGTTTTTTCTGTCTTGCTTGACTAGACGTGTAAAGGACGTCAGTGGACGTGTAGCCTATTCACAGCCTTGACTAGACGTGTAAAGGACGTCAGTGGACGTGTAGCCTATTCACAGCCTTGACTAGACGTGTAAAGGACGTCAGTGGACGTGTAGCCTATTCACAGCCTTGACTAGACGTGTAAAGGACGTCAGTGGACGTGTAGCCTATTCACAGCCTTGACTAGACGTGTAAAGGACGTCAGTGGACGTGTAGCCTATTCACAGCCTTGACTAGACGTGTAAAGGACGTCAGTGGACGTGTAGCCTATTCACAGCCTTGACTAGACGTGTAAAGGACGTCAGTGGACGTGTAGCCTATTCACAGCCTTGACTAGACGTGTAAAGGACGTCAGTGGACGTCTTCACAACCTCTTAAAAACTACTTGGGCAATTAAATTAATTATTGCAGTATTAACCATGCAAGGATTAAGCACAGCTTTTGCATATTTCACAAGGATTTCATAGAGGGTCATGATGGACTATAGATGCACGTGTAAAAGACGTCGCCAGGTGACGTCCTCTCATCCGATACACAACATATTGAACTACAAGTAGCTAAATGTCAAAATAACAATTATACATGCAACCCCAGAGAACTGTAGACATGTACAAATGTATCTGAATGCATTTTTAGGAAATGTTCTGTGTTACATATTTTTATGCCGTCCTACCGCGACTATTTTTGGCCAGGGCAGGGACACGACGTTGCCGTCCGACCAATGTTTGCTGGGCAGGGACAATAAAGATGAATGATACTATAACTTTTTTCCACAAATAAACACATGGGCATGAAAATTTCACACCCTCAAATGCCCGAAAACCCAGTAACATAAAGCTCACTGGAGCAGTGCTCAGTATAACAATTTTGTTTTTTTGTTTCCATTTTCTGATGTTTATACACCGCACAATACTGTAAGTATCTCTGGTGATCATTTTGGCTGCTTCTGTTTCTTCTATGGAATGTGATCCAGTCCAGGATCCCCAGTCCAGGATCCCTGTAATAAACAGAATAATAATCTGCATTATTATGATATTATGATATTTCTTTAATATTTTGAACAGTATAAGCAACGCATTAGTTGAATATTATCATTGAAATAATTATTCTGATTTAATAACAAATTAACTTTCTAAGTCATCAGTGAACAAATACAATACACGTTACAGTTTTTTTCAATCGCTAACAAGCGCTTACCCATACTTCAGATAATTTTTCTAAACTCTTAACACAGACTCACACCTACAAAACACAATTGGCCAAATGGTTAATTGTCTTCTCAAAAACACATTTTGTTAAATATATACTAACTCTTCATTTCAAAACAGAACACATGTTTCTCTGCGCACACACTAACTTTACCAAAACACTGGAAATCTGACTCAAAATGAAATAATTCTGTCAAAGAATAACACTTGTTTTCACTTCACAAGGTACATGCAGTCAATCAAAGTACACCAGGTTTCAAAATACTGTCTATTGTTGACATTACAAAAACTGCATAGACTTTTATGTTTCAGTTTTACAGGTATTTGCATGCAAAACGTGCAATTCACCGTTTTACACTAAATTTCTTGCTTGGGAACTGTATGTCCACATGTACAGTACAGTCACATTCATAAGCATTCCAGTAAAAAGCAAATCAGTTTTTATTCCTTTACTGTTTACTACAGGAGGTACAGTAGAAACACGGTTTGATAGAACAGAAAAAGTTTTACAGTATTGCTTACAGTGAACAAAATATCCATGAAACACACAAGAGCATTGTGAACAAAAAAACAACAGCAAAAAAAAAAGGGAGGGGGACAAAAAAAACATAAAATTACTGTATCTAATCTCTGCGATCTTCAGGGTTAGGCCACATGTTTTCATCAAGATCACATCTGATATCATCCAAGGCGATGCACCTGGGATAAAACTGCTTGGTATGTCGGATCCACTCTTGGAGCCAGCATCCATGGCTTCAAGGAGGGACATCTGCTCATGTGGCTGATGGTCATAAACCTTCCACCTCCACATTACATTTCGTCCAGGTCGACGCCTTTTGGCCAGATTGAATCCTGCCTCATCTATGTATATGAATTCATGAGGGGCCTGGTTGGCCTCCAATTCCATAACTCTCAAAACAAAGATTATGTAAATCATGTTACTGTATACTATACTGTACTGTGTAGGTTACCTACTTGCAAAGTGCAAAGCTTATAGAACTGGACATTGAATTGAATATACAGTACACTATACCTGGACATATTGTCGTTGTAGCTCCTTGACTCTCTCACTGATATATTGTTTTTGAACTGATATCATTGCAGAAGCAGAGGTTTTTATAAACTTTCATATTGTGAAATATTAGTACAATTTGAAATAACTGATTTCTGTTTAAAAATATGTATGTCATGTAACAAATTGTGTAAAATGTAATTTATTCCTGTGATGAAAAGCTGAATTTTCAGCATCATTACTCCAGGAAGATGCATATGGACTCGAAAAGCTTGTTTCTTCATGACATTGTTCAAAAGCAACACATTTTGCTAGCAATCAAAATCACATTTTGCTAAAATCATGAAATTTACAAAAATGGTAAAAGTTTCATGTAAATGGTAAATACAGTAAATATATGCAGTCCATACTGTATCTAAGGTTTGGAATATTGTTTTTGCTATTGTGGGATGTTGTGTGTTAACATTTGTAAATACTACAAAAACAATCCATCATTTTGTTGGGAGGTATAGATTGTCTGTTAAGAAAATTTAAGCATTATGGAAATGTGTTCACTGACTGCATATTGTGTGAAAACGACAAGAAATGTGTGAATGGTATGGCCACAAAAGACCGATGCTGTGCTAATTGTGTTTAGAGTTTTGAAAATGTGAACACTGGCTGGACAAACGCTTGTTAGCGACTGAAAAAAACTGTAATATTATCACCAGTGAACATGAGCCAGAAATTCCGCAATATTGTACACAAGTATTTATTGTAAAATTTTATAGAGGCTGAAATGTACACTATGGACATGATACCAATTAAAATGTAAACATGACATATTTACCGCTGTAGAAACGTAAATTACATAACAATATTTTTTTTACAATATACCATTATAGATATTTTTGAGCAGCTACTCATTTCTTAATCCAACCCTATAACAGAGCAACAGATGTAACAGAGCAACAAGAGTAATCACAATTTTTAAAAATGCCAACTTATGTCGTAAAACTGGTCGTAACACATCTTGAGGTGAAAAATAAGAATTTTTAATGAGAATGGGATTTCAGAGTTACAGTCATGAGGATGAAGAGAGATTAAAGCTTGAATTTGTGTCTGTTCCTCACACAAAGCAATCATATGGTTTCTGGAGATTTGGATTACAGCTCACAAAGAAAATGTATTACTTGTATGGTCATTTTACGGTGAGATTGTGGTGTATTTTATGGTGAGCTCTCTCTCTTTTTCTTCTTTTTTTTTAACATTTTTTTATGTATTTATTTTTTTAGCCACAACACATTCAGAAAAGTATTTTCTGAATTACAAATAAGTTGAATATGGCACCATAATTGACACAGAACAGAATTAAACATTAATTTTAAATTAAATTAAGTGAATGTGTGAACTGCATTAAGGGGTGAATAAACTTTTTGACATTGAAAATGTCCCATTTTACCTGAATTCACCCCAAATGTCATGGCAATAATAACAATAATTGTCATTTAATAATCAATGATAATTAATTTAATTGATAATAAATGAAACAAAATCAATTGATTAATTCCCTTATTTAAATGAGCGTAGGTTCATGAGGTTTCGTAAACATTTGTACACCTTTAAGTTATTTGTAAGTTAATTATTTACTTTTTAGATGCTACCATTATGTTAATATACATTTTAATATCCAATTTAAGTGTGATAACCACACTTACTCACCCACTTTAGAATAACACAAGTTTGTATACTGAAGAATAAAGCATGGTCAAAGTTAGCATACGTTAGCATGGTCAAATATATAGCATATCTGTACACATTACATTTTTTTAATATGTTAATGATTTACATTTTAGATGCTCTTTTATACCAATATACATTTCAATGTCTATCAAAACATAAGTAAATGTACGTATGCTAGAACCACACTGATTTAAAATACACATCTTAAAGGAGAACTCCGGTCAATTTTAACATTTTTTTGTAAATTTGGAGTGCTGTCAATACAGAGAACAACGACAAAAATCGGTGTTGCCTACACCGTGTTATCCTCTTTTTGAAATTTGCACCCTGTTGACTTAAATGGGGCAAGTTTTAAACCTGCTTTTAGCCTCTTAACATCCTTGATGTGTCATTACAAGTGCCCAGCCATGTGAGTGATTCCTTTAGAGTGTCTCTATACTGAATGTTTTCCACACTCTTTTCTCTTTGGAGAAATCCACACATTCTTTTCAAATTGCACCTCCTTTACGCAGCAGACAGATGTCTCAGATTACACAAGCCCCCATGCACACAAGTGTTTTGCAGCATTGGCACAAGCCTGATGTTAGATTGATTCTATGCCACTTTTAATGGGGGCATAAAAACTTCTTTACATCCATCTTGTTAATTTCGTTAACGAAAAATATGACGAAAAATATTCGCTGATAACCTTTTTTTTCTATAAGACGAGACAAAGACGAGGCGACAGTAACTCTGTGGCTTAATCAACATGCAATATCATTGATGAAAAAAAACAAAACTAAAAAAAGGCTGAAAAAAAAACTAACCAAATATCTCTTTATTTTCGTCAACATTTATTTTTGTTGCAATCTGCTGTTCATTCATTAGATTGCATGAGCGTCAGTTGTTGTTCCTTTTTTTTCAAGTTCAGATCGCGATATAGTACTAGGCTAGGCTAGATTTTTTTGCGGGGGAGTTGCTACACAGCATATTTACATGATACTTGGCATCAGAGGTTAAATTGTAATTAAAAAACTTAAAATTAACTATTATCTAAAAAAGAGTCTATTAGTATGATTAAATGCTAAGTATATTAAATGCTCCTTTAGTAAAACAGAATCCTATATGAAACCCTCTTAAATTTGAAAAAAAAAAGAAATTATATGAATTCTGTCCAATGAATATCCATAAGAATGTAAGTTTAATGAAAATTTATTTTTTGTAGAAGCTTAAAGGTATGTGTCTATGTAGAAAAAAAAACAAAAAAAAACTGAGATGTAGCAAAATTCATCAAACAAACTCTTTTGATTATTCATTTATTCTAAGAAAAGTGTATCTTTCATGGCCACAGAAAAATATTTCTTTCCTAACAGCGCTTAGAGCATGTAACAAGATCAAGATCGTAAAATAAACTTTGTTGCAAGCAGAGATTTAGAACCAAATACGTATTGTGCACAAATTTTATTAACTAAATCACAAACATAACTAAACTAAACACATACATGCATGCATAGGTAAAATGGTGAGTGACAGAATGGAACTGAAAGCAGGAAATGGGACTATGGGAAAGATCCATTTAACTATGAAAAGAACCATCAGCTTATCATTTTCAGAGCACCTCATTAAATGTATACTTGCATGGCCTTTGCAGTGGAAACATTTAATGGTTCCATGAGTCTCAATCAATTTCTGCCAGGAGACGAAACATAATTCAAGTGGAATAACAATATTTGGTGCTGAAGGAGATGGAGATGAGCTCCGCCAGGGTGTTTTGTGGACCTGAGGAGGTAGAGCTGCACTCTAGCCCAATTTAACTTCTGATTACAGAGTAATAATACATTGTGTAATTATATCTTTAAGCTAAATTAGCCATTGTCAGAAGTGTTGCATCCAATCCAGAAATGGACTTACCACATAGGTTTTAATTTTTGGAAAACACAAAGAATATTTGCCACGTCGAATGTGAGCCAAGTTAGACTTACACCCTGCAATGCTGACTGTGCCGTGTATTTCCCAAACGTGGCCCAAATTGTAATTAATTATTTGGGCAATATTTGCCATGTCAAATGGGGGCCACTTTTGCCTCACATCGAGATGAGATAGTGCTCACTGAGCCGTATCTTTGCCAAAACTGACTCAGATATGTTTTAAAATAACTGGACCATATTTGCAGCATTATATGTGGGCCACTTTTGGCTCACATATAGATGAGCCAGTGCTCACTGAGCCGTATCATTGCCAAAACTGGCCCAGTTGTGTTTTGAGATAACTGGGCCACATTTGCAGCATTATATGTGGGCCACTTTTGGCTCACACCCAGATGAGCCAGTGCTCACTGAGCCATATCTTTGCCCAAACTGGCCCAGATATGTTTTAAGATAACTGGGCCACATTTAGAGCATCATATGTGGGCCACTTTTAGCTCAAATCCAGATGAGCCAGTGCTCACTGAGCCATATCGTTGCCCAAACTGGCCCAGATATGTTTTAAGATAACTGGGCCACATTTAGAGCATCATATGTGGGCCACTTTTGGCTCAAATCCAGATGAGCCAGTGCTCACTGAGCCATATCTTTGCCAAAACTGGCCCAGATATGTTTTAAGATAACTGGGCCACATTTGGAGCATCAAATGTGGGCCACTTTTGGCTCACACCCAGATGAGCCAGTGCTCACTGAGCCGTATCTTTGCCCAAACTGGCCCAGATGTGTTTTAAGATAACTGGGCCACATTTGCAGCATTATATGTGGGCCACTTTTGGCTCACACCCAGATGAGCCAGTGCTCACTGAGCCATATCGTTGCCCAAACTGGCCCAGATATGTTTTAAGAAAACTGGGCCACATTTAGAGCATCATATGTGGGCCACTTTTGGCTCAAATCCAGATGAGCCAGTGCTCACTAAGCCATATCTTTGCCAAAACTGGCCCAGATATGTTTTAAGATAACTGGGCCACATTTGGAGCATCAAATGGGCGCCACTTTTGGCTCAAATCCAGATGAGCCAGTGCTCACTGAGCCATATCTTTGCCCAAACTGGCCCAGATGTGTTTTAAGATAACTGGGCCACATTTGCAGCATTATATGTGGGCCACTTTTGGCTCACACCCAGATGAGCCAGTGCTCACTGAGCCATATCTTTGCCCAAACTGGCCCAGATGTGTTTTAAGATAACTGGGCCACATTTGCAGCATTATATGTGGGCCACTTTTGGCTCACACCCAGATGAGCCAGTGCTCACTGAGCCGTATCTTTGCCCAAAACTGGCCCAGATGTGTTTTAAGATAACTGGGCCACATTTGCAGCATTATATGTGGGCCACTTTTGGCTCACACCCA